>NC_090656.1:196822406-197122406 GCF_040937935.1 Hyperolius riggenbachi | reverse complement strand
TTCTCCCAGGGTGAGGCTCATCCATTGCACTCCGGGTGGGTTGACCCCTGCGATTTCCCCAAATGCGGGAAACTCGACTGCATGATTTGTGGTAGTGGGGGACTGCGTTCGCGCTTTCCCCTGATAATGCTTGGTTAATATCAGAACAATTCAATATTATAGCATTATAGGCAAGAAGTTTAGTGTCGGGATGATACCATTTATTGGCTAACTTACAAGAATAAGGGTAAGCAAGCTTTCGGCTGTATAGCCTTCATCAGGCTTCAATCCTGTTTGCTTTCAACCTGATGGAACAGACTATATACATGCAACATCAAAAGGGAATACATAGATGTTTTTCAAGCATAAATACAATATCATTATAGGGAATCGTAAGATATGCAAAATTAATTTATAAATCTTGAATTGATGTAATTAATTGGCGCTTTATAAATAATAACTATTATTTAGTATCTACTGTATATAGCGCCATCTTCCACAGCGCTGTACAGAGTATATACATAGGAGATGTATTCATATTTAATCAACACTTAAAGATTTTATAAATATTACATCTCATGTATTTACTATATATTAAATCCCCTTTATATTGTTACTATAAAATTATTTTTATTATGTTTTGCAGTAATATGAAATTATACATTTTCAGTTCAGGGAAAAACTAAATCTATATATATAAAATCGGATGTGGGTATGTGTGTGTGTGTGTGTGTGTATGTATGGATGTATGTATGTGCCGCGATCACTCGAAAATGGCTTGACCGATTTGAACGAAACTTGGTATACAGATCCCTTACTACCTGGGATGATATGTTCTGGGGATCTCGCGTCCCCCCTGCACACCTTGGCGGAGCTACAAACAGCAAATCAGATTTCACCCATTCAAGTCAATGGAAAAAATTTAAAAGGCTGCCATTCTCACAGTAATCAAGCCACAGTCCCCACACTTGGCACAGGTGGTCACTTGGTGACCGAGGTTACAAATCCAGGAAAAGTGGGCGGAGCATAAAACAGCCAATCAAATTTCAGCCGTTCATTTTAAATGGGAAAATGCAAACTGAAGCCACTGTTAATCGCAGGGTTCTCAAACTTGACACAGTTGGTCACTGGGTGAATGCGATTAAGATTCAAGAAAATGGGTGGAGCCTACAACAGCCAATCAAAATTCACCTATTGATTTTCAAGGGGAATATTTAAACTGCTGCCATTCTTACACTGTTAATGGCAGAGGCTTCAAACTTGCTACAGTCGTCATTGGGTGACTGGGGTCCAAATTCACTAAAGGGGCAGGGCCACATACAGCCAATTAGATTTCCTTGGTGGATAAACTACTTCCATTCACGCATTTTTGATGCCAGGAACCTGAAAGCTCACAAACGTGGTCATTGAGTGACTGTGTGTCAAGGTCACAAAAAGTAGGCAGAGCCAAAAACAGCTTTTACTGGGGAAATATAAACTGCAGCCATTCTTACATCGTTAATGGCAGGGTTCTCAAACTTTGCACAGTTGGTGATTGGGTAACTGAGATTAAGATTTTGTAAGGTGGGTGGAGCCTACAACAACCAATAAAAATTCACCTTTTGATTTTCAAAGGGAATGTTTTAGCTGCTACAATTCTCTTATACTGTTAAAAGCAGATGCCTCAAACCTGGTACAGTTGGTCACTGGGTGACTAGGGCCCAAACTCAGAAAGGGGGCGGAGCCACAAACAGCCAATAAGATTTGTTTATTTTTCAATGGGAATATACAAAGTATTGATACCAAGGACCCCAAAGCTGATAAACTTGATAATTGCAAAGAGACACTGCAAATGAACAGGATATCAACCAGAGACTATAAATTGTATATAGCGCCCGTCTCACCTCATAAACTATTCATATAAGAAACGACCATCAAAGAGGGAGCGCTGAGCTATTAATAAAGCTTATTTATTGATCATTCTAGTTGCAAAAAACACAGACTGACAAACATATAAAACACCCTTGAAAACCAAGATCGATCAGATGGACTTGCTATGAACATGTGTCCCTAAATAGGAGTGCACTTCCTATATTCCTAGGATTCAAAACATGCATGCAAATTATCTTCAGGCCCAACTTGATCAAAGAACATGACATCCAGTGCAGAGATGGTATCTGTATAGTCTTCAGCGTTGACCCCCGTGTGCAGCTAAGCACGCCTCTATAAATCACCACGCAACCATTACTGACACATATATCCTCGCATGTCAAACCTCAACCGGCTGCTCTGTGAGCCTACAGACTTA
Organism: Hyperolius riggenbachi; assembly: GCF_040937935.1. Lineage (NCBI taxonomy): Eukaryota > Metazoa > Chordata > Amphibia > Anura > Hyperoliidae > Hyperolius > Hyperolius riggenbachi. Next base: position 197,120,140 of record NC_090656.1, on the reverse strand, counting down.
GATTGCCACATTTGTCACTCACGTATACCATCAAAGGCTTGCTGGGGCTCACCACTCGATTCCTCACTAAACAGACACGCTGGTGTGGTGTGGGAGTTCCTCCATCCATACATAAGACGGTAGTAGGCTTTAGATTGATGGTCAGCCAGGTCGTAGCAGTCAGACGCCGGGAGGAAGGTTGCGGAGGCACGGGGGAACAGCACAACGCCCACCTAGCAGCAGACGTCACGTATCACGTGACGCGTTTCATCCACATAGGATTTCTTCAGACGTGCAGCGTCTTAAAGAGCTCTCCCTTTTATACTCATACAAGAGTTCATTCAAAGTTTAAAACAGTTCGTCACTGCATACATACGTGGCCATATGTACACAATCAGGAGTCTAAGAATGCATCCAAAGGCAGTATTCACTCCATTACAGGAAAACCTTCATATTCAGGTCCTTATTTAATCCAAAGGGCATTAAACTTCCACATTTATAAATTAATTCAGATTCTTTTTTCCTCAACTCAGAGTCAAAGTCTCCCCTTCTTGGGCTGATGTTCAATCTATAAATGCCCATAACTTGCAGACCATTAGGATTAGAATCATGCTGTGACTTGTAGTGCATAACCATAGGATTCAACTTTTTCTTATCCACATTGGGATTCCTGATGTTTGCTATATGTTCTTTTATACGGGCACTCAATGCCCTATATGTTTTCCCAATGTAAATTTTGTCACATGGACAGCGTATCTGATAAACAGTCCTTTCAGTATTGCAATCAATTCTATCATTTACATAGAACGTCTGAGATCGGTCGAAATTGTAGAACTTATTGCTCTTAATCACATATCTACAAATGTCACACCCAGCACATCTAAACATGCCTTTTAATCTAGGGGGCTTCCTTCTGCACCTGTCCCAACCGAATTCACTGCTTACCAACATGTCATTTAAATTGGCACTGCGTCTAGCGGCTATATGAGGGTAGTTTCCCACAATTTTGGCCACAATTGGATCCCTCCCCAAAAGATGCCAATGTCTATTCAAAATCTGCTTAACCTCCCCATAATGGGCTCCGTAGGTCAAAATAATTCTTGAGACCCCAGGACAAGCGTTGCCTTCGGGTGGAGCAGGTGCACCCCCCCTGGGGCCCAAACCTTGGTCCCAGGAGTGTCCTTCTTTCCCTAGAAAGTGCTCTATGATAGGCAGAGCTGACAACTTTATTTGGATACCCCCTTGCCCGCAGCCTTATCATTAACTCACCTGCCTCCTTTTTGAACATGTTTAAATCAGTGCAATTGCGGCGCAAACGTAAAAATTGTCCCGTAGGGACCGCCCACTTCTGGGCAGGTAAGTGTGAACTACGCGCGGACAAGAGGGTATTTCCAGCTGTCTCCTTTCGATAAGTATTGTTTACCAGGGAAGTGCCCGATTTCCTTATCTGTAGATCCAAAAAAGATATTTCATGCAAACTATAAGAAAAAGTCAAAAAATATTTCTATCGTTCTTATTCAAATTCAGGACAAAGAACTTCAATTCAGTCTCTTTACCCTTCCATAGGACAAAAATATCGTCCACATAGCGGATCCAGAGGGCCACATGCTCCCCGAACCCACAAACGGACCCCACAACCTCTTGCTCCCAAAAGCCCAAGTGGAGGCACGCGTAGGCCGGGGAGCATGCAGCCCCCATCGTCACGCCTTTTTTCTGTCTATAAATACTCCCATTAAATTCAAAATATTTATTCTGGAGAATAATCTTCATGAGGTCCAGGATGAACTCACTCTGTCCATCTGAGTCAGTATAGTGGATGCCCAGGAAATGATCTAAAGCTTCGAGGCCTTTATCGTTAGGAATGGATGTGAAAAGAGATTCCACATCCAATCCCACGAGTAGCCAATTATCTTCAACGTGTACCCCCTCGATGCCTGCCAGTACATCCCTGGTGTCCATGACAAATAAAGGCAAATTTTTGAAAATATATCTGATCTTTAAGTCAACATATTTAGAAATCCTTTCCAGGGGGCTATTATTCCCGGATACTATCGGGCGTCCGGGGGGGGCCTGCAAATTTTTATGCGTCTATGGGAGAATATAAAACGTAGGTGTTGTATATTCATTAATTGTCAAATATTTAAGTTCATTCTCTGAAATTACTCCCTCTAAGAAACCCCACTGAAGTTTTAGATTGATTTTATCCACTAACTCCCTGAAAGGATTGATCCTTACTCGTTCATAGGTAAGTGTGTCCCCTAGCAATCTTTTTACCTCCTTTTCATAGTTCTTCCTGGTCATTATAACTACATCCCCCCCCCCCCCCCTTGTCACTCTTTTTAATCACTATATTGGAATTATTTTGCAGTTCTACCAACGCGTCTCTTTCCTCTTTGGATAAAGTATCCCTCCCTTTTTTTCTCCAATCAATACTTTTCAAATCCTCCGCCACCAGATCCATAAACATGGACATGTATCTATTGGTGCTCAGGGGAGGCATATAAGAAGATTTGGTGCGTAACCTAGTAAATTTAGGATGTTTAATGGCAGGGTGATTATCAACCTCACCAAGCAATTGTTCCAAATCAAAGTCATCGACATCAATAGGGGATTGGGGAGTCATGGACACCACGGATGAACCGGGGGCATCAGGGGAGTACATACGCCGCAAAAGTACACGTCTCAAAAAAAGTTGCACATCTTTGTATGTCTCAAATTCATTCCCAAAACTCTTAGGGCAAAAACTTAATCCACACTTTAACAGCTTCAACTGGACCTCCGAAAACGTTTCCTCCGTTAAATTGATAACATCTAGGGCATCAGGACACTCCCCCTGTTTTACCTCCCCGACCGATCGTTCGCTCTCGTTGACATGCCTGCTCCTCCTTCCACGTTTACCTCTTCTTCTTCTTCTTCTTCTTCGTCTAAAAAAATCATTATTCTTATCTAACCTTTCATTGTTTCTCCTTCTATTTCCTTTTCTTCTCCTATTCCTATTCTTTTTAAGGATTCCTTTCTTTTTGGGGTTCCCTTCACCCCCTGAGAACTCAGCACCCGATTCTTCGGAGTTGCTACCCCAGCCAACCCTTCTCCCCACTCCGCGTCTGCTGCCATACTTGCGGCCCCCGAGATTAAATATATCACCTCGTTTGTAATCTTCCACATCCCTCATAAATTTCTTATCTTTAGCCACTCTAATTTTTTCCTGTTCTTTTTCCACCTCCCGTTGCAGTTTGTCATTAAGTTCACTGAAACATTCCTTGGTTTTATATTCATTTAATTTTAGAACACTTATTTCCAACTCTTTCTCAACATCCTTGATCTGTATTTTTTCCTCTTTAACAAAAATCATCATTATCCTCAGGCCATGAGCTTTGCATTCAGACTCCCAGTCTGGCAGCATGCGGAGAGTTTGAAGGTGTTCGGCCGGGATAACTCTCTCCCTAATTCTTCTCGGTATTATCTGTTTATCGATATATCTCTCCATGCTAATAATTTCCAGTCATTTCCTAACTACTTTGATTGCGATTCGTTGATGCTGTCTAAGTAGGCGCACAAGCAAACTTGATAATTGAGTGACTGTATGTCAAGGTTAGAAAAAGTAGGCGGTGCCAACAACTACATTTTTAACATGGCAGGGTCCCCAAACTTTACACAATTGGCCACTGGGTGATTGGGATGAATATTCAGAAATGTGGGTGGAGCCTACAAAAGCCAATCAAAATGTACCTATTGATTTTCAAGGGGAATATTCACATTACTACCATTCTTACACTGTTAATGGCAGAGTCCTCAAACCTGATACAGTCAGTCATTGGGTGACTGGGGTCCAAATTCACTAAAGGGGTGGAGCCACAAACAGCCAATCAGATTTGTTAGATTGATTTCAGCCATTCTGTTATTGGCAGGGTTCTCAAACGTGACACAGTTGGCCACTGGGTGACTGGGACTAATATTCAAGAAAGTGGGTGGAGCCTACAGCAGCCAATCAAAATTCACCTTTTGATTTTCAAGGGGAATATTGCAACTGCAGCCATTCTTACACTGTTAATGGCAGAGGCCTCAAACCTGCTACAGTCGGTCGTTAAGTGTCTGGGGTTCAAATTCAGTAAAGGGGCGGAGCCAAAAACAGCCAGATTTCTTTGCCGGATAAACTGCTTCCATTACCATAATTTTGATGCCAGGAACCCAAAAGCTCACAAACTTGGTCATTGTGCAGTGACTGTGTGTCCAGGTTACAAAAAGTGGGTGGAGTTAAAACAGATTTTTCTGGGAAATTGTAAACTGCAGCCCTTCTTCACTGTTAATGGAAGGGTTCTCAAACTTAGCATAGCTGGTTACTGGGTGACTGGGATTAATGTTCAGAAAACTGGGTGAAACCTAAAAATGCCAATCAAAAATCACATGTCGCTTTTCAAGGAGAATATTACAATTGCTGCCATTCTTGCACTGTTAATGGCACAAGCCTCACACCTGGTACAGTTGGTCATTGGGTCACTGGGGATCAAATTCAGAAAAGGGGACAAAGCCACAATCAGTGAATCAGATTTGTTTAATTTCATGGGAAAATACAAATTATTGATGCCAAGGACACCAAAGTTCACAAACTTGGTCATGGAGTAGTGCCTTTGTATCCAGGTTACAAAAAGTGGTCGGAGCCAAAAACAAATTTCACTGGGAAAGTGTAAACTGCTGCCCTTCTTACACTGTTTATGGCAGGGTTCCCAAACTTTGCCCAGATGGTCACTGAGTGACTGAGATTAATATTCAGGGAAGTGGGTGGAGCCTATAATAGCCAATCAAAATTCACCTGTTTATTTTCAAGTGGAATATTTAAATTGCAGAAGAGAAGAGGAAAGCGCCGGCACTGCTGTCATATACTTTATTCCAACATCATTAAAATCATTCAAAAGTGAAGATCATATGAATGATTTTAATGATGTTGAAATAAAGTATATGACAGCAGTGCCGGCGCTTTCCTCTTCTCTTCTGCATATAGATGTGACTTTGGCCTGAGCACGCTGAAGACTTACTCCACACACATCCCTGCTTGGGGCTGTGCAGCTCCCCTCCCCTCCTCCTCCTCCCTGGACGTAAAACGGTTTCTGCAGTGCCAGCATTTTTCCCTTTTTTACCTACTATATCATCGGAATATTTAAATTGCTGCCATTTTTCCACTGTTAATAGCAGATGCCTCAAACCTGCTACAGTTGGTCATTGGGTGACTGGGGTTCAAATGCTGCAGAGGGGTGGGTGAAGCCACAAACAGCCCATCTGATTTGTTTAATTTCTATGGGAATATACAAATTATTGATGCCAAGGATCCCAAAGCTCACAAACTTGGTCATTGAGTGTTTGTGCGTTAGCTTTAGAAAGTGGGCGGAGCTAACACCAGCCAAATACATACACGGGCAATGCCGGGTCATCAATGGGTGGAGACAAATACAAATTTCACTGGGAAAATGTAAACTGCAGCCATTCTTACACTGTTAATGGCAGGGTTTTTAAACTTTGCACAGTTGGTCACTGGGTGACTGGGATTAATATTCAGAAAAGTAGGTGGAGCCTACAAAAGTGTATCAAACTTTACCTATTGCTTATCAAGGGGAATATTTAATTGCTACCAATCTTGCACTGTTAATGGCACAGGCCTCAAACCTGGTACAGTTGGTTATTGGGTGACTGGGTTTCAAATTCAGAAAAGGGTGTGGAGCCACAAACAGCCAATCAGATTTTTTCATTTCAATGCAAATTATTGATACCAAAGACCGCAAAGCTCACAAACTTGGTCAGTGAGTAATTGGGTATCATTCATAAAGCATTTCCGCATGCGGAAATGCTAAAAACAGCTGACTTTACCGACCACTCGGCAAAGTCAGCATTCATAAAGGCTCTTTCCGCATGAAAAAAAGACATACCGAGCAGAGTGATAAATCACCGCCTTGTGCGGTGATTAACGGAACAAATGTAGCAAAATGTTAATTCATAAATAATACCGCCAGCGGTGTCAGGTCGGAAAGTCCCGCTCCCTCTGATGTGGCGATACCAATGCAAGTGAATGGAGACACACAGACCTCCCAGGCAGCTGCAGCAGAGCGGAACACGGAGAAATGTATCAACTCGGCAGCTTCCGTGTCTCCGCCTGCCTACCGCCTGCCTACCGCCAGCCTAGTTCGGGGAATCTCCGCACTGTCACCGCACCTACACACTTCTTTATGAATGCCCACCCAGAAGTCTAAAGTACCGGTTGCGGAGAAGAACGGTGTTTTCCCGCACTACCGACAGCCTCTTTATGAATGATACCCATTGTGTGTTAGGGTTAGAAAAAGTATGCAGAGCCAACACCAGCCAAATACATACCCGGGCAACGCCGGGCAATCAGCTAGTTCTTTATATATTTTTTTCTCATGCTCTGCTAAAGGTTTAGAAAGTTGTCATTTTTTTTTTGCTGCCTCTGTTTCATCAAAAAGTAAAATAGCTAGAATGTATTTTCACTATTTACATATAAAGTGCTGCTCTAGTGGATACAAAAGTTAAAGAAATAAAATTTAATTTCACTATTTATACATGAGGTGCTGCTCTAGAGCCTAGGTTCTCAATGTGCGGTACGCGTACCCCTGGGACTACTTCTGATGGTTCCAGGGGGTACTCGGGCTTTATATACTTAACCAAGAATAACAAATTTAGAGTTTTAGAAAATGATAAACAACACCAAATTAGTATTTTAGCTAATTTAAAGCAATAGTAAATGCTTGGAAATTATTTAGAACCAATTATGTAATGCAATTAAATATATATTTGTCAAGGAGTACTTGTGATGTTTACTATGCTAGCGGGGTACTTGGTGAGTACAGGATTTTAAAAGGGGTACATACCAATAATATGTTGAGAAACACTGCTTTAGAGCCTAGGTTCTCAATGTGCGGTACGCGTACCCCAGGGGGTACTTCTGATGGTTCCAGGGGGTACTCGGGCTTGATAAGCTTAACCAAGAATAACATAATTTAGAGTTTTGGAAACGTGTGTTTTTCTGTTACAAGTCAAAAATAGGAAGGAAGTGGTAGAAATGAACACATATCCTTTCCCTTCTGTTCATTGAACTATGTGTTTTCTTTTATATCTCTTCTGTTGAGTCTTTTTTGTCTAAATCAAAATGTAATCAAGATTGGGAAAATCAATGTAAATCCTTCTGGCAAAGAAGCAGTTCAACATGAACCCCTTTTTTACTGTGCCTGTTTCTTTCTGCAAAACTTAATCTGTATCTTTATTTTTCCTTACTCTTCAAAATTCAGTAAAGGTTTGGGAACTAGATATGTAATCTTCTTCACATTTGCAGTTGTGCTTCTTACTGGAGTTCGGGTAATATGAGACAATAGCGGCAGGCAAGCTGCTCGGCTGCAGGAAGAGACACAGTGAGGATGCAGCATCACTGTACAGAGAATGATCCCTCCTCCATAAAAGGAGTTGTGGGCGGCTGCCTGAGTGACGTCACGTTATTCAAATAGGTCTGTTGCTGCAGTGCACTCTGGGAGTCGTTCTGTTCAGGCTAATTTGGATGTTTAAGGCTAATTTGTATTCACTGACATCACAGCAGAATTTGCTGCTTTATGAGGATATGAAGTGTGTGAAAATAGGATTCAGACAAAATTATATTTTTTAAGGGTCTGAAATCGCTCTCTGTTGAGTAGGGAGTGTCCAAACCAGCAACCTCCCTGTGTAGGATTCCAACTCATACTTACCTGGCAGGGGAGACACCATGATCACGAAGGTGGTTCTCCCAGGGTGAGGCTCATCCATTGCACTCCGGGTGGGTTGACCCCTGCGATTTCCCCAAATGCGGGAAACTCGACTGCATAATTTGTGGTAGTGGGGGACTGCGTTCGCGCTTTCCCCTGATAATGCTTGGTTAATATCAGAACAGTTAGTGAGATAGTTTTAAGGATTTGGTGTTATAGGAAATGCATCATGGTTTCAATTTATGTAATTTATAAAATAAAACATTATGCTAAATTTTGCTTATTATATATTTAAATAATATAAAGTGTTTCCTATACTTGGTCTCTATTTTACATTGTATTAAATATGGTAAAAACCTCCCAAACACCCCCTCCCCCCCCCCCCCCCCCCAAAGAAATTGTATCCTACATAGTAGCCCCTTATGTATAAATAGTGAAATGAAATGTTATTTCTTTAACTTTTGTATCCAGTAGAGCAGCACTTTATATGTAAATAGTGAAAATACATTTTACAAATCTATTTTACTTTTTGATGAAACAGAAGCAGCAAAAAATTGACAAGTTTCTAAACCTTATAGTAACAATATACAGGGGATTTAACCACTTAACATCTCAGTCGTTTTCAGCTTATGCATCCGAGCAATGTTCACCTCCCATTCATTAGCCTATAACTTTATCACTACTTATCACAATGAACTGATCTATATCTTGTTTTTTCCGCCACCAATTAGGCTTTCTTTGGGGGGTACATTTTGCTAAGAGCCACTTTACTGTAAATGCATTTTAACAGGAAGAATAAGAAAAAAAATGAAAAAATTCATTTGTCAGTTTTCGGCCATTATAGTTTTAAAATAATACATGCCTCCATAATTAAAACCCACGTATTGTTATTGCCCATTTGTCACGGTTATTTCACCATTTAAATTATGTCCCTATTACAATGTATCGCGACAATATTTTATTTGGAAATAAAAGAGCATTTTTTCCGTTTTGCATACATCACTATTTACAAGCTTATAAAAAAAAAATAGAGAGAAATATTTCATCTTTACATAGATATTTAAAAAGTTTAGACCCTTAGGTAAATATTTATGTTTTTTTTTTTTTTATAGTAATGTTTTTGGTTTTTTTTATTAAACATTTTATGTGGGCATTTTTGGGAGGGTGGGATATAAAAGTGTTTTATTTGGGGAAATATTGGTGTATTGTAATGTTTTTTTTACATTTACTTGTAGTTTTACTTTTTGGCCACAAGATGGCAATCTCGAGTTTGTTTACATGACGTCACTCTAAGCGGACAATGTACGCTTAGAGGGACACAGCTTCAGAAAGAGCGAAGCTTCCGAGAAAAGCTGTCGCTTTTTCAGCGGGGGAGAGGAATCAGTGATCGGGCTCCGTAGCCCGATACATTGATTCCGTGGCTACCGAATCCGCGGCCGGGAGTGCGTTTTTATACGTCAAGGAGGACAAAGTGGTTAATATATAGTAAATACATGAGATGTAAAGGGATCCTGAAGTAAGAGTTATACGGAGGCTGCCATATTTATTTCCTTTTAAACAATACAATTCATCTCTGCAGTAGTATCTGAATAACACCAGAAACAAGCAGGCAGCTAGTCTTGTCAGATCTGACTTTAAAGTCTGAAACACCTGATCTGCTGCATGCTTGTTCAGGGGCTATGGCTAATAGTATTAGAGGCAGAGGATCAGCAGAGCTGCCAGGCAACTGGTATTGCTTAAAAGGAAATAAACATGGCAGCCTCCATATATCTCTCTCTTCAGTTTCCCTTTAATATTTATAAAATATTTAAGTATTAATTAAATATGAATACATCTCCTATGTATATACTCTGTACAGCGCTGTGGAAGATGGCGCTATATACAGTAGATACTAATTAATAATTATTATTTATAAAGCGCCAATTAAATGAATTCAAGATTTATAAATTAATTTTGCATATCTTACGATTCCCTATAATAATATTGTATTTATGCTTGAAAAACATCCATGTATTCCCTTTTGATGTTGCATGTACATAGTCTGTTCCATCAGGATGTAAGCAAACAGGATTGAAGCCTGATGAAGGCTATACAGCCGAAAGCTTGCTTACTCTTATTCTTTTAAGTTAGCCAATAAATGGTATCATCCCGACCCTAAACTTCTTGCCTATAATGCTATAATATTGAATTGTTCTGATATTAACCAAGCATTATCAGGGGAAAGCGCGAACGCAGTCCCCCACTACCACAAATTATGCAGTCGAGTTTCCCGCATTTGGGGAAATCGCAGGGGTCAACCCACCCGGAGTGCAATGGATGAGCCTCACCCTGGGAGAACCACCTTCATGATCATGGTGTCTCCCCTGCCAGGTAAGTATGAGTTGGAATCATACACAGGGAGGTTGCTGGTTTGGGCACTCCCTACTCAACAGAGAGCGATTTCAGACCCTGGAAAATATTATTTTTTCTGAGTTCTATTTTCACACACTACATATCCTCATAAAGCAGCAAATTCTGCTGTGCTGTCAATGAATACACATTAGCCTTAGAGATCAAAATTAGCCTGAACAGAACGACTCCCAGAATGCACTGCAGCAACAGACCTATTTGAATAACGTGACGTCACTCAGGCAGCCGCCCACAACTCCTTTTATGGAGGAGGGATCATTCTCTGTACAGTGATGCTGCATCCTCTCTGTGTCTCTTCCTGCAGCCGAGCAGCTTGCCTGCCGCTATTGTCTCATATTACCCGAACTCCAGTAAGATGCACAACTGCAAATGTGAAAAAGATTACATATCTAGTTCCCAAACCTTTACTGAATTTTGAAGAGTCAGAAAAAATAAAGATACAGATTAAGTTTTGCAGAAAGAAACAGGCACAGTAAAAAGGGGTTCATGTTGAACTGCTTCTTTACCAGGGGGATTTACATTGATTTTCCCAATCTTGATTACAATTTGATTTAGACAAAAAAGACTCAACAGAAGCGATATAAAAGAAAACACATTGGGTATCATTCATAAAGAGGCTGTCGGTAGTGCGGGAAAACACCGTTCTTCTCCGCAACCGGTACTTTAGACTTCTGGGGGGGCATTCATAAAGAAGTGTGTAGGTGCGGTGGCAGTGCGGAGATTCCCCGAACTAGGCTGGCGGTAGGCAGGCAGAGACACGGAAGCTGCCGAGTTGATACATTTCTCCATGTTCCGCTCTGCTGCAGCTGCCTGGGAGGTCTGTGTGTCTCCATTCACTTGCATTGGTATCGCCACATCAGAGGGAGCGGGACTTTCCGACCTGACACCGCTGGCGGTATTCTTTATGAATTAACATTTTGCTACATTTGTTCCGTTAATCACCGCACAAGGCGGTGATTTATCACTCTGCTCGGTATGTCTTTTTTTCATGCGGAAAGAGCCTTTATGAATGCTGACTTTGCCGAGTGGTCGGTAAAGTCAGCTGTTTTTAGCATTTCCGCATGCGGAAATGCTTTATGAATGATACCCATTGTTGAATTTACAGAAGGGAAAGGATATGTGTTCATTTCTACCACTTCCTTCCATTTTTGACTTGTAACAGAAAAACACACGTTTCCAAAACTCTAAATTATGTTATTCTTGGTAAAGTATATCAAGTCCGAGTACCCCCTGGAACCATCAGAAGTACCCCCTGGGGTACGCGTACCGCACGTTGAGAACCTAGGCTCTAAAGCAGTGTTTCTCAACATATTATTGGTATGTACCCCTTTTAAAATCCTGTACTCACCAAGTACCCCCAAGTACCCCGCTAGCATAAAAAACATCACAAGTACCCCTTATTATTATTATTATTATTTATTGTATTTATAAAGCGCCAACATATTACGCAGCGCTGGACAATAAATATATACAATGATACAAGGTTGACAGACATAACAAGGTTATACACATAGAACAAAGTTATACATACAAATTGTACAAAATACATGACCATGCAATATGGGCTGGTTAGGTAGGCCCAGTAATACAAGTACAGGCTGTCATAGGACAGGAGCACATGATCCTGTAGATTACACTAGGGAGTGGAGGACCCTGCCAGAGGCTTACAATCTAAAGGGAGGGGTGGAAACACTAGGTGGGGCTGTTAAATATTCCTTAGAGAGTTACTGTGTGGTAGGAGGTGGGTAGGCCATCATAAAGAGGTGGGTTTTGAGGGCTTGCTTGAATGTTTTGAATAAGGGAGCAAGTCTGATGGGTGGTGGAAGGGCATTCTAGAGGGTGGGGGCAGCTCTTGAGAAATCCTGCAGGCGGGCATGGGAGTGTGAAATGCGTGGGGTGGTGAGGCGAAGGTTGTTGGAGGAACGGAGGGGGCGACCTGGTGTATACTTGTGAACAAGCTCCGAGATGTAGGTAGGGCAGGTTTTGTGCACAGATTTATACGCCAGGCATAGAATCTTGAAACTTATCCTGAAACGGATAGGCAGCCAGTGCAGGGATTCACAAAGGGGAGATGTGGATGTAGAGCGGTGCGAAGAATGGATGAGTCTTGCAGCCGCGTTCATCACTGATTGAAGGGGGGCAGTGCGTTTCAGGGTGAGGCCAGAAAGGAGGGAGTTACAGTAATCAAGGCGGGAGATGATGAGGGCATGGATGAGCAGTTTGGTCGTGTCCGGGGTTAAGAAGGGGCGGATCTTGGAGATATTACGGAGGTGGAAATTGCAGGCTCTGGTGATGTTTTAGATGTGTGGGATGAAGGAGAGGTCAGAGTCCAAGGTGACACCCAGACAGCGGGCCTGGGAGGTAGGGAGAATGGTTGTGTTGTCGATTGTGAGGTGGAAATCTGGGAGGGGTGCAGCAGCATGGGGTGGAAAGATCAGGAGCTCAGTTTTGTCTAGGTTAAGCTTTAGGAACCTAGCTGACATCCAGGAGGAAATTGCTGAGAGACACGAGGAGGCCTTGTTTATAGTGGTGGATGAGAGATCGGGGGTATGGAGGTAAATCTGAGTGTCATCTGCATAAAGGTGGTAATTGAAGCCCAGGGAGGAGATAAGTTTGCCAATTGAGGAAGTGTATATGGAGAAAAGAAGGGGGCCTAGAACAGAGCCCTGGGGGACCCCAACTGAGAGGGGGGCAGGGGTTGAGGAGGAGCCATTGAAGGAAGTGGTGAAGGAGCGATTGGATAGGTAGGAGGAGATCCAGGCCAAGGCAAGACCATGGATGCCCATGGACTGTAGTGATTGGAGGAGGAGGGAGTGGTCAACAGTGTCAAATGCTGCAGAGAGGTCAAGGAGGAGCAGGATGGAATAACTGCCTTTGGCCCTGGCAAGGGTAAGGTCGTTGACCACCTTGGCGAGGGCTGTTTCAGTTGAGTGTGCAGGTCGGAATCCAGACTGTAGGGGGTCAAGTAGGGTATTGGTGTTGATGTATTGGGTAATGCGCTGGTAAACTAGGCGTTTGAGGAGTTTAGAAGCATAGGGAAGGAGGGAGATTGGGCGGTAGTTTGAGGGTAGGGATGGGTCGAGTGAACCCCTTGACAAATATATATTTAATTGCATTACATAATTGGTTCTAAATAATTTCCAATAATTCTTACTATTGCTTTTAATTAGCTAAAATACTAATTTGGTGTTGTTTATCATTTTCTAAAACTCTAAATTTGTTATTCTTGGTTAAGTATATAAAGCCCGAGTACCCTCTGGAACCATCAGAAGTAGTCCCTGGGGTACGCGTACCACACCTTGAGAACCTAGGTTCTAGAGCAGCACCTCATGTATAAATAGTGAAATTGTAACAACTTAAGCTGTCCGTGGCGGGTCCCGCGATGCTCCTCTCGGCGTCTTCGGTGGGACTCGCTCGTGCAGGGGATCCTCCATGTCATCTCCTCCGGCCGGCGTCTCCTGCACGGCCGCCGCGAGTCAGGAAGCGCGCGTGCGCAGTGTCCCTAGATGCGCACGCAAGCCAGAGCCTCTCTTACAGGCTATGGAGGCGTGTCTGAGAGTAGACCGTCCTCCAGTGGGCTGGGCTCATTCCCTCTTCCAAGGTATATTAGGCCAGGTGAGACATTCGCTCGCTGGCCTTGATCCTAATCAGTTCGCTGGTTTCAGGTCTAGCTAGAAAGCTACTTTGAGATACATTGATATATTGTGTAGACGCACAATATATATGTACTCCAGTTAGTCAGTCTTTATTATTTTCATATACAGTCTAGTATTATTATTATTATTGTAACATCTCATTGTATATTATCTGTGTACCGACTTTTGCCTGCCTCTTGACCTTGCTCCTGTTTAGTCCTTCTGTACCGCTGCTATCTGATATTTGTTACCGACTCGGCCTGCCCCTGACTACGTTATTGCCTCATCCTTACATTTAGACTGACATCTGATCTTGTGTATGACCCTGCTCGAATATTGACTACGTATTAGCCTTATTACTCTGTACCTCGATATCTCTGACTCTTTGTTGACTACGGACCGGTCCGGACCTTACATACTTATTGTTTGTGTATTTGTACGTTACGCATCTGTTACTCTATCTCATCACACACAAGCGTGACATTATCAACGCCCAAAAGATAAAATGGACGAGCTGCAAAGGCAGATTGTCTCACTAGCAGGAGCCGTTAATCAACTCACTGAGCAGGTGACCACTCAACAAACACAGTTGACTCGGCTGACCAACTCCTTTGCTCAGTTGAGTGCCTCTGTCAATGCTAACTTACAGCTGGCTCCTATTGCTCCTAACGTACCTATTATTGAACCTAAAATGCCATTACCAGAGAAATTCTCAGGCTTACGCTCAGATTTTAGCAATTTTCAAAATCGTTCTATGTCTTATTTTGAGGTACGGGCTAGATCATCAGGGACTGAATCTCAGAAAATTACTCTTGTTAAAACTTTGTTACAAGGTGACTCTCAGACCTGGGCTTATGGCCTAGATCCCGGACATGAGGCATTAACGTCTGTTGATAGTTTTTTCCAAGGCCATGGCCACCACATACGCAGATCCTGATATTACATCCACTGCCACCTGTAAACTTAGAGATCTCCGGCAGGGTCGACATACTGTGGAAGAGTATGCGGTCAAATTTAGAAAGTGGTCCGTATCTGTTAACTGGGGTGGTACAGCACTTATGGATCAATTTCTTTTTGGCTTGTCAGATTCCGTGAATGACATGTTGGTGAGTCATCTGGAACCTAAAACTTTAGAGGATGCTATATCTTTAGCCATAAAAGTTGACAGACGTATAAGATACAGATGTCAGGGGAAAACTTACTCTACCGTGACTTCCACCAGTAAACAAACTCGTGCTTCCTGCGTTTTATCTGAGGAACCAATGCAGCTAGTTTATTCCAAACTATCTCCTACAGAGAAACTTAGAAGGAGAAAATAGGGCTTATGTATGTATTGTGGGGAAAAAGGTAATTTTGTTCAGACTTTTTCTGCTAAGAGCCTTCCGGAAAACTTCAGCACCTAAGTAAAGAAAGGGGAATTCACTTGGGTGGTCAGTTTTCTCCCCTCCAAAGTAAAAAATTATTGTTACCTGCTAAATTAATGTGGAACAATAAGTCCATGCAGTGCCAGGCTTTTCTTGATTCCGGGGCTGCTGGTAACTTCATAGATTCTGTTTTTGCTTCTGAGCTGGGAATTCCTGTTAAGCCCTTGCAGAACAAACTTTTTGTCACCGCTATTGATGACACCCCTTTACAAGCTAAAGAACCTATTTCTGTTACTCCGGAGGACTCTCTGCAGACAGGAGTTATGCATTTTGAACAGATTCCGTTTTTTGTATTAAGAATGCCCTCCAGTCCCTTGGTTCTGGGGTTGCCCTGGCTTCAGCTCCACAATCCTGGAATTAATTGGGATTCTGGCCAACTCATCTCTTGGTCACCTCGCTGTCAGGAGAGGTGTCTCAAGAGAATACTTATCTCTAGCCTAGAGGTAAAATGTAACAAGGTTCCAGCACCTTACATTGCTTTTTCTGATGTGTTTTCTTCACAATCTACAGATAACCACCACACAGACCTTATGACTGTCCGGTAGAATTGTTGCCTGGTATCATGCCTCCCTGGGGTCATTTGTAAAATGTATCTGGTCCCGAGAAACTGACCATGAAAGACTATATTAGGGAAAATTGGAAAATTTGGATAAGGGCTTTATCCGACCCTCTACGTCTCCCGCTGGGGCTGGTTTCTTTTTCGTGGAAAAAAAGGACGGGGGCCTCCGTCCTTGTATAGATTACCGGGATCTAAATAAATTTATGGTAAAAAAACGTTACCCATTGCCTTTGATCGATGACCTCTTTTCTAAAGTCTCAGGGGCTAGGATTTTTTCTAAACTAGACTTTCGGGGAGCTTACAATTTAATACGCATTCGTCAGGGAGATGAATGGAAGACAGCCTTTAATACCCAAGATTGGCACTACGAATATCTTGTTATGCCCTTCGGTCTTTGTAATGTCCCGGCTGTCTTCCAGGAATTCGTAAATGATGTCTTCCGAGATGTGTTAGGTAAATTTGTTATTTACTTAGACGACATCTTTGTCTATTCCGGCTCATTGCTGGAACATCGTGAACAGTGAAATATGTACTACAAAAGTTGAGAGAGAATTCTCTATTTGCTAAATTAGAGAAATGTCTATTCGAGGTGACGCAGGTACCGTTCCTTGGATACATAATTTCTGACTCAGGCCTATCTATGGATCCTAAGAAACTTTCTGCAGTGCTGGAGTGGCCTCAGCCTAAGGGCTTGAAAGCTATCCAACGGTTTTTAGGCTTTGCTAACTATTATTGCAAGTTCATAAAGAACTTCTCCACCTTGGTAGCTCCCATTACTGATTTGACGAAAAAATATGCTGACCCTGTATATTGGTCCATTAAAGCTTGTCAGGCTTTTTCAGAATTAAAAATGCATTTTGTTCAGCTCCCATTCTTGTTCACCCTAATGTCGACTTGCCATTCATTGTTGAGGTTGATGCTTCGGAAGTGGGAGTAGAAGCAGTCATTTCCCAATTTTCCGGTCAGCCTGAGCGGATGCATCCATGTGCATTCTTCTCAAAAAAAATTTCTTCAGCCGAAAGAAATTATGATATAGGTAACAGGGAGTTACTAGCAGTAAAAATGGCCTTTAAAGAGTGGAGACACTGGTTGGAAAGGGCATTGCATCCTATTACCGTTTACACCGACCATAAGAACCTAGAATATATAGAGCGAGCTAAGAGATTGAATCCTAGGCAGGCACGTTGGGCTATGTTTTTTTCACGTGTCAATTTCGTAATTACATATAAGCCCGGGTCTAAGAATGTAAAAGCTGACGCTTTGTCCAGAAGCTTTGAGACTGATTGCGTCTCACGCTCTCCTCCTGAAAATATATTACCTTCTAGCCGAGTGATTGCTGCACTCCAGACAACAGAATTTCCTGATGTTCATGCATTATTACAACCTTATCAAATTGATACTCCTGTTGATAAACCATCTGATTTAGATTACGTTCCCGTACAGTATCGTCTTCAGGTTCTCCAGTCATTTCATGACAGCAAACTGGCAGGTCATCCAGGTGAGACTAAGACCTTGGAACTTTTGTCCCGGCATGTGTGGTGGCCTTCTCTTAGAAAGGATTGCAAGGCTTTTGTGGCAGCATGTACCACTTGTGCCAGAAGTAAAGTCTCTAGATGTGCCCCTCAAGGTTATCTTACCATGCCTATTCCTTCCAGACCATGGTCTCACTTCTCCATTAATTTCATGGTTGATTTGCCTCTTTCTGGTGGTAAAAAAGTGATTTGGGTTGTCATAGACCGTTTCAGTAAGATGGCTCACTTCGTGCCCTTTGCTGAATTGCCCTCAGCTCAGAATTTGGCTAAACTATTTGTAGTGCACATTTTTCGGTTACACGGAATTCCTGATAAAATTGTCTTTGATCAGGGTGTCCAGTTTGTGTCTCATTTTTGGCTAGAATTCAGTGCCATTTTGGGTATCACTTTGTCCTATTCTTCCGGTTATCACCCAGAGACTAACGGGCAAACGGAGAGAACCAATCAGTCCCTGGAGCAGTTTCTTTGATGTTTTGTTTCTGATTGCCAGAAGACATGGCTTGAGTTCCTTCCCTTCGCTGAATTTGCTTTTAATAACCTTCCTAGCGCTTCTACCAAGATGTCACCATTTTTCATTGTCACCGGTCAGAACCCTAAATTCACTTGTTTCCCTTCCTCACCTTCTGTTTTTCCAGCATTGGAAGAATGGAGTACCCATGTGCAGCGTCTTTGGCCTCAGGTACATCAGAATCTGCAAGACGCAGTTGCTCGACACAAACACTGTGCTGATAATAAACGTTTGTGTGAATTCGACTTATCTCCGGGGGACCTGGTCTGGGTCTCCACTCGTAACATTCCCTTATGCCAACTCTCAGCCAAATTAGGGCCTAAGTTTATCGGACCCTATCCTATTCAGGAAAAGATCAATGATGTGGTTTATCGGGTGACACTGCCTCAAACCATCATAGAGGTCAATTCTTTTCATGTGTCACTGTTAAAGCCTGCTGCTAATATATTATCATCTGTAGATCCACCACCTCCAATTGAAGTGGATGGACAACCTGAATATGAGGTGGAGAAAATCCTTGATTCTAGGAAGATTCGTAATTCTTTACAGCATTTAGTGGATTGGAAGGGTTATGGTCCTGAGGAGAGATGTTGGGTTCCTGCCCGTCAAATTCATGCTGATCAACTGATTCAGGAATTTCATCAGGATTTTCCTGATAGACCTGGTGGAGAGTGTTCGGAGAACACTCCTCACGGGGGTGGGGGGGGGGGGGGGGAGGGGTCAATGTAACAACTTTACCTGTCCGTGGCGGGTCCCGCGATGCTCCTCACGACGTCTCCGGTGGGACTCGCTCATGCAGGGGATCCTCTGCGTCATCTTAACTGGCCGGCGTCTCCAGCACGGCCGTGGCGAGTCAGGAAGCGCACATGCGCAGTGTCCCTAGACGCGCGCGACAGAGCGGCTCTTAAAGGCTAAGGAGGCGTGTCTGAGAGTAGACCGTCCTCCTGTGGGCTGGGCTCATTCCCTCTTCCAAGGTATATTAGGCCAGGCGAGACATTCGCTCGCTGGCCTTGATACTAATCAGTTCGCTGGTTTCAGGTGTAGCTTGAAAGCTACTTTGAGATACATTGATATATTGGGCTCTATTCATAAAAAAGTTGTGGCGAAAAAACTCCTGGAGGGAAAATACCGCAGTGGTATATTAGACTTCTGGGTGGTCATTCAAAAAAATGTTGCCAGCTGCGATGCAAGTGCGGAGATCACCCGCTGAAGGCTGGCGGTAAGCTGTCGGAAGGCATGCGGAAACACTTACGCCGGCAGAGTCCCTCCGTGCACTGCTCTCTCTGGGAGGTCTGTCCCATTCACTTGTATGTAATCCGCAGGTTTCGAGGAAGCGGTATTTCCCGTCCACATACCGCTTCCTCTAATCTTTATGAATGGCCATTTTGTTACTTTTTTCTAGATCAATCTAGAAAAACACCACAGAAGGCGGAAATTGCTCGCTCTGCTGGGGGATTGTAGATTTTCATGCCGGAACAGCTTTTATGAATGCCCACTTTGCTAAATGGTCGGGAAAGTCCGCTGTTTTGAGCGGAAAACTTGCGGTAAGGTTTTATGAGTAGAGCCCATTGGGTATCATTCATAAACAGGCTGTCGGTAGTGCGGGAAAACACCGTTCTTCTCCGCAACCGGTAATTAAGACTTCTGGGTGGCCATTCATAAAGAAGTCTGCCTGTTGCGGAAGAAGTGCGGAGGTTTTCTGGAGGAAGCTGGCGGCAGCGTGGCGGAAGACATGCGGAAACTTAAAAGCTGCCCGATTCCCTCCCTGCGCTGCTCTGTCTGATGCTGCTTGGGAGGTCCCTCCCATTCATTTATATGTATTCCGCCCGCCTATCGCTACTGTCGAGCAAGCGGTATTTTCCTTCCGGATACCGCTTGCACAAGGCGGAAATGTATCGCTCTGTCACCTTTTCATGCGGAAAGAGCCTTTATGAATGGGGCTTATGCTGAGTGGTCGGGAAAGTCACCGGTGTTAAGCATTTCCGCATGCGGAAATGCTTTATGAATGATACCCAATGGCTATCATTCATAAAGGACCAGTCGGTAGTGCGGGAAAACACCGTTCTTCTCCGCAAGCGGTACTTAAGACTTCTGGGTGGTCATTCATAAAGAAGTTGCCTGTTGCGGTAGAAGTGCGGAGGTTTTCTGGAGGAAGCTGGCGGTAGCGTGGCGGAAGACATGCGGAAACATAAATGCTGCCCGATTCCCTCCGTGCGCTCCTCTGCCTGATGCTGCTTGGGAGGTCCGTCCCATTCATTTACATGTAATCCGCCCGCCTATCGCTACTGTCGAGCAAGCGGTATTTTCCTTCCGCATACCGCTTGCTCTAATCTTTATGAATGGACGTGTTTGTTACTTTTTCTAGATAAATCTAGAAAAACTCCGCACAAGGCGGAAATGTATCGCTCTGGTCGGTTGTGTCATTTTTTCATGCGGAAAGAGCCTTTATGAATGCTGACTTTGCCAAGTGTTCGGTAAAGTCAGCTGTTTTATGCATTTCCGCATGCGGAAATGCTTTATGAATGATAGCCATTGTGTAGATGCACAATATATATGTACTCCAGTTAGTCAACCTTTATTATTTTCATAATATTCTAGTATTCTTATTATTATTGTAACATCTCATTGTACATTATCTGTGTACCGACTTTTGCCTGCCTCTTGACCTTGCTCCTGTTTAGTCCTTCTGTACCACTGCTATCTGATATTTGTTACCAACTCGGCCTGCCCCTGACTACGTTATTGCCTCATCCTTACATTTAGACTGACATCTGATCTTGTGTATGACCCTGCTCGAATATTGACTACGTATTAGCCTCATTACTCTGTACCTCGATATCTCTGACTCTGTACCTCGATATCTCTGTGTTGACTACGGACCGGTCAGGACCTTACATACTTATTGTTTGTATATTTGTACGTTACGCATCTGTGTGTAGTTGCCTCACGTTACGCTATCTCATCATGCACCAGCGTGATAGAAATTAAATTTTATTTCTTTAACTTTTGTATCCAGTAGAGCAGCACTTTATATGTAAATAGTGAAAATACATTCTATCTATTTTACTTTTTGATGAAACAGAAGCAGCAAAAAAAATGACAAATTTCTAAACCTTTAGCAGAGCATGAGAAAAAAAATTGAAAGAATTTAATTTTTCCCTAAACTGAGCTGAAAATGTATAATTTCATATTACTGCAAAACATAATAAAAATAATTTTATAGTAACAATATAAAGGGGATTTAATAGATAGTAAATACATGAGATGTAATATTTATAAAATCTTTAAGTATTGATTAAAGGGATACTATCGTTTAACATGTGTTTTTTAACCTGAGTAGAGAGAGTTCCTGAAGTGCTGGTAAATAATGATGTATACATTTCATTTGCTTATCTCTTTTGTTTACTGTAACAAATTCCTTTCACTGTGAACTGATGGCAAGTCTGCTCATTTCTGATTGGAGAGTTAATGAGGTGAGGGGGGATTTCCCTCACTGTTAACTCTGTGTGTAACTGTGTGTGAGAAAGCTCTCAGAAGAAGCTGCAGGTTTCTGAGCTGTCTGCAGGAGAGCAAATGTAACTTGTTTTAGGGCTCGTTTCCACTATTGCGGTGCAGAATCGCCTGGATTCCACCTCTGATGAAATAGCATGCGGATGCGTTTTTTGCCGCCAATTCGCATAGGTCAGGGTATATGCGAATTTAACCATGTCACTGCCTGTTTGAAGTTACATTGGTACCTATGCGAATTCACATACCATAGCCGCATGCGAATTCCCTATTAAATACATTAGCGGCGATTCGCATGCATTCCACTCGCAGGCGAATCCGTTGGCTCTTTTGTGCGTTTTTTAAACGCTGAAAAAAACGCACCTCAACAACGCTACAGTGGAAACAGGCCCACCCACTTGCATTACATGTGTGAATCTGCATGCGTTGGACGCATGCAGATTCGCGATAGTGGAAACGAGCCCTTAAACTTGTAATTGTCTGTGACACCACAGCTTTTCATATATTTTTTGGGCTTTCAGGGAAAAATACTCTGTAGTCTGATATGCAAAAAACAACACTGGCTCTGCTTTGAAGCAGACACCCCTTTGCGAATGATTTGTCCCAATAGAGCTAAATCCTATACACAATTAGTTAAAGCTTTTGCCTCTGATATTTAACATGAAAAATAGGAAAATGTGTACACAGCTACTTAGACATTATTTGTACATTGTCATTTTATAATACTTGGGTATTGATAGTGTTCCTTTAAATATGAATACATCTCCTATGTATATACTCTGTACAGCGCTGTGGAAGATGGTGCTATATACAGTAGATACTAAATAATTATTATTATTTATAAAGCGCCAATTAAATGAATTCAAGATTTATTAATTAATTTTGCATATCTTACGATTCCCTATAATGTTATTGTATTTATGCTTGAAAAACATCTATGTATCCCCTTTTGATGTTGCATGTATATAGTCTGTTCCATTAGGATGTAAGCATACAGGATTGAAGCCTGCCGAAGGCTATACAGCTGAAAGCTTGCTTACTCTTATTCTTTCAAGTTAGCCAATAAATGGTATCATCCCGACACCAAACTTCTTGCCTATAATGCTATAATATAGTGTTGTCCGGATCATGAACGATTCGGATCTTTGATCCGAATCTATTTTATGAGTCGATCATCCGAATCATCAAAATGAGTGATTCGGATCGCAAAAGGGGCGGGGCCAGGAGCGACACGCCCCCTCACAGCGGGCAGCGGGGTCTTGGAAGCAGAGCAGAGATGGATCGCTCTGTTGGAAGGGAGGCAGCCTTGCAGGGACAGGTAGATGAGAGAGAGGGGACATGGGTGCCACTGCCAGATATGTGTAGAGTACACATACTGGCTATAACGTGCTGCCCATTATAGGCTGTCTGTTCCGTAGTGCTGCACAGTGAACACATGGGAAGCTTTTGGCTCAGCTCAGTAACTTTGCAGACAGTGTGATTGAAAGGCAATATAATCCTCCTGCACTCGGCACTAAACAGCTGCACTTATCTTCGGGGAATGCTTTCTTTCACTGTGCGACCTTTTCTTTCAAAGTGTACAGATGAACATATAGGTGAAATATATGTAAAGCATATGACTTCAGCATGTGGGTATTACGTGCAAACATTTCTGCTCTCTGCTCGTCCCTCCTCCCTTCTCTGTCCACTCCCTGCCCTCTGTCCATCTTCTCCCCTTCTCTCTGTGTGTCCACTCCCTCCCCTTCTCCTGTCCTGCTAGTCATTTCACCCCCCCCTGAATGCTTCCGGTAGTAAAATGATCCGAGATTCGGATCAAAGATCCGGATCTCTTCAATGATCCGATTCGAATCATCCGGATCATTGAAAACATCCGAACTTCCCATCTCTACTATAATATTGAATTGTTCTGATATTAACCAAGCATTATCAGGGGAAAGCGCGAACGCAGTCCCCCACTACCACAAATTATGCAGTCGAGTTTCCCGCATTTGGGGAAATCGCAGGGGTCAACCCACCCGGAGTGCAATGGATGAGCCTCACCCTGGGAGAACCACCTTCATGATCATGGTGTCTCCCCTGCCAGGTAAGTATGAGTTGGAATCATACACAGGGAGGTTGCTGGTTTGGACACTCCTTACTCAACAGAGAGCGATTTCAGACCCTTAAAAACATATTATTTTTTCTAAAATCTATTTCCACACACTTCATATCCTCATAAAGCAGCTAATTCTGCTGTGCTGTCAGTGAATACAAATTAGCCTTAAACATCCAAATTAGCCTGAACAGAACGACTCCCAGAATGCACTGCAGCAACAGACCTACTTGAATAACGTGACGTCACTCAGGCAGCCTCCCACAACTCCTTTTATGGAGGAGGGATCATTCTCTGTACAGTGATGCTGCATCCTCTCTGTGTCTCTTCCTGCAGCCGAGCAGCTTGCCTGCCGCTATTGTCTCATATTACCCGAACTCCAGTAAGAAGCACAACTGCAAATGTGCAAAAGATTACATATCTAGTTCCCAAACCTTTACTGAATTCAGAAAAAATAAAGATACAGATTAAGTTTTGCAGAAAGAAACAGGCACAGTAAAAAGGGGTTCATGTTTAACTGCTTCTTTACCAGGGGGATTTACATTGATTTTCCCAATCTTGATTACATTTTGATTTAGACAAAAAAGACTCAACAGAAGAGATATAAAAGAAAACGCATAGTTGAATTAACAGAAGGGAAAGGATATGTGTTCATTTCTACCACTTCCTTCCATTTTTGACTTGTAACAGAAAAACACACGTTTCCAAAACTCTAAATTATGTTATTCTTGGTAAAGTATATAAAGCCCGAGTACCCCCCGGAACCATCAGAAGTACCCCCTGGGGTACGCGTACCGCACGTTGAGAACCTAGGCTCTAAAGCAGTGTTTCTCAACATATTATTGGTATGTACCCCTTTTAAAATCCTGTACTCACCGAGTACCTGCAAGTACCCCGCTAGCATAGTAAACATCACAAGTACCCCTAGTGAAACGCTCTGATTTTCTGAGTCTCGTTTCACTGCTGGCAGAATCCTCCATAACAGTCAAACCAGACTGCAATTCTAAAATAGCAGAGAAACAGGTGAGAATAGTAGCAATACCTAGACGAGCCTCTAGGGCAGCCTTTCTCAACCTTTCTACCCTGGAGGAACCCTGCAAATAACTTTGGGATATCAGGGAACCCCTGCAAACAATGTTTTGATCTCGAGGAACCCCTGCATTTATTTTGGAGGAGGCATGGTCTTTAAAAGTATGTGTGGCTGTTTATTTCACTACCCCTATTACACTACCACTCATTATACTGTCTCCTGACCCCCCAATTTAGTGTTTTTTGTTGAAGTATCACTGTGATGATTTGCTCAGCTGCCTGTGCAGGCAGCCAGCCTTTTGACCATTGTTTTGATTTGCATGCTGCAGGACTCTGGAAAGAAGAGCTTCTGTCAGTTTTGCAGCTTGTGCTTGCAGAGGAATTTGCATACGTTGTCATGCAAATTGCCTGGCCACATTCATTGGAGGCGTGTACTATAAGTACTATGTCTTTCCCACAATGCTTCGCTGTTCATAAGGATTTCGTCCTATGTAACACTCCTGGTGGGGTGTCAGCCTTGCTCTCTGTTTGAACATCAGCTTAGAGTAATTACTGAATCTGCGCTAGGCAGATTTCCCTAGTGCAGTTAGGATTGTATTATCTGTATTGCCTGTTCTGTCTTGTCTTGCCTGTTGCCATTGTCCTGTCCCTATGGTGGTTGACAGCAAATGGTTCTGATCTCTGTTCTTGGAGTATAGCTGGTGCAGCGGTTGCTACCAGCTATCTCTTCTGTTCTGTCTCCTGGGATCGCACTAGCTACTTTTTGCTAGCGCTGGGGATCCTTCTGTTCTGTCTCCTGGGATCGCGCTAGTTACTTTTCGCTAGCGCTGGGGATCCTTCTGTTCTGCTACTCTGTACCTGGATCGCGCTAGCCACTTTTCTCTAGTGCTGTGGATCCTATCTCTCGCTTGTCCCTGTTTTCGTGTGTCTGTCTTATCTGCTACGACCGCATGCTGGAGGCTCGGTGAGGTAACCGTTAAGCAAGCGCTCGCGTCCTCTGTTTCATGTTTGTCTGTTAATGGTTAGTTAGGCGTGCTTGTCTCTATTGTGCTTATCACGTGGAGACCGCGCATAACCGCGTGCACTGTTGCGAATGAGTGCGGTGTTCGCGGTTAGCTAGCGTTTGTTATTTTCCGTATCTCCTCATTGTATTATTTGCTGTGCCTTTGCTAACCTCGTATTCTGTCCTGATCTGCTTTGTGTCTCGTCTGGCGATCGCACCTCTCGCGATCGCGTTCCTATTTTCATATCTGCTGTTGTGTGTGTGCGGTCGCGGGGTGGCGACTGGATTGGCGCACACACATACAACCTGTCCCTTTTCTCATTCGCAATCGCCTCTCTTGCGATTGCGTTCTGCGTTTCGTACAATTCCTGTCTGGCATTTGTGGAGGTACAGAGGATTGGTTCCTCTGCACTCCCCAGCGCCATCTGCCGACAGGAATTTCCCTCTACGGGTGCATAGCACCTTTTGCTGGGTTCCTGCAAATTATAAGCTTGTGGAGGATTTCCGCCGTGTCAGCACACGCGTTGTGCGCTGATCACGGGGAAAGTTCCACAATCGTTACAATCACCTATTATAATGTGCTCTATTATACTACCCCCACGATGGGGGAAAATGCCAAGGAACCCTTGCAGAGTACTCGAGGAACCCTGGTTGAGAAAGCCTGCTCTAGGGTCACTGCAGGAGATTTTAAGCAAGGCAATATTGACTCATCCAGAGTACAGGGTGGAGAATCAGTACTTTCTTCAGGGCAAGAAAGGGACTCACAAATGTCAATGCGAGTGGACATCATGTTATCATTCATGGTACAGGACAGGCTCAGAGAAACCTTCTCTGGACACAGCAAAGATGCTTCAGTATCAGATTCGCAAACCCAAGGCGCTGTCTCACTCTTAGACTAACAATGTCGAATCCGAGGAGTCAGAACGCAAAATTTTCGAATCCAAAATCGCATTCGATTGCGAAACTAGACATTTCGAAGACAGGGATTCTGAGGTCTCCAGGCTGGATTGCTGGATCTCAGAAACGCCAGCTGAAAATGTGCTTTTACAATCATCAACTGAGTGAAGTACACGCTGTTCATTCAGAATCATCCTCCACATACAAATCAGCGGGCTCACAAAGTCAAATTCACACACCTTTTCTTTTCTCAAGGCAGAAGCAGAACTTATGCATGCTCTCAAGACAGACTCACTTCTGGCAATGTAGTACTCACAAAACGACTTTGAATCATTCTCCAATTCGTACACCAGCGCTTCGAGCTGCTTTTTCTGGAACGGGGGCTCCCATTCACACCTGACTAGGTCTGAGCATTCATACTGAACAATAGTAGAAGAAGAAGTTGTGACAACAACATGAGAAACTTTATTAATCATATTAACCTTACTCTTGAAACTGCATAGTTTGGGAATTTTCCCCATAGCAAGATCATAGATGGAGGATCTTAAAGTAGTACTGGGAGAAGAAGATCTGTTTTTACATGACAAGGGATCCCACATATCATTGACAAAACTGACACACTCACGCCGATCACAATCGGCAGGAACATCTGAGAAACGGGCATCAGATCGCACAGATTCAACCTCCAAACAAACAGAAGAAACTCCATCAGAATTCACGCAGGTGTCCACAAACGAGGCACACCCATTCATCTCAGGTCGCACAGTGCTTAAACTCACTTGCATTACCCCAGGAAGACAGGAATAATCATATGACAATGGTGTCTCTTTATTGGAAGTAATTGGTTGGTGTGTGTGCAATTCATCCAAAATAGTCTGCCACACACAAATCACCGGATCCACAAAACACTCGTCACACTCATCAGAATCAATCAAATCGTACATAGAATCGAGACAATCATTCAGAACATCTTTGCTTTTTGCAATGTAAAAATCGCAAAAAGCCTTCCAATCAAAGTCAAATTCTTCCATCAAAGCCCCAATTTCCCATGAGGCAAATGGCGGTTCAAACAACCCTGTATCAAGGTAATCTTCATATGGGTTGGAATCGGGAACTTGCACAGATTTTTTAACTGCTTTAATATAATGTAAGATCCTACCTATAATAGGATCCACATATGCTTTTGTCTTAGGCAATGACATCTGAAGCAAATCGAACGTTCCCTCTGCCCTGGGAATTTCGGTTTGGCTGGTCATTCTGTAACGTTTGCGGAATCGTTTTCGTGGTCAGCGCACGAGAGTACACTGACACAGCGAAAACCTTCCACAAGCGTATAATTGGGTGAACCCAGGCTAGGTGCAATGCACCACCAGAGGGCAATTCCCACCAGCAGATGGTGCTGTGGAGTGCAGACGAGCACAGCCTCTGCACAGCCACAAATGCCAGATGGGAATTGTACAGATCTAAGACAGTGCGGGGCTGAACAGCCCTTAAAGAGAAGAGCACAGAGATAGGCTAAATGTGTGTTTCCCAATCTAGTCGCCACCCAGCGATGGTGAACACACATTCGCAGAAACAAAGTATGATCACGAGAGAGGCGATTGCCAGAAGTGACACAAGGCAGAACAGAACACAAGAGTAGCAAAGGCACAGCAAACGACAATGAGAAAATAACGAAAACAACAAACGCTAGCTAAACGCGAACACTGCACTCATTCACAACAGCGAACACGTTTATGCGCGATCTCCGCACGTTAAGCGCAACAGAGACAAGCACGCCTAACTGACCACAGACAGACAAACACGAAACAAAGAACGCGAGCGCTTGCTTAACGGTTACCTCACCGAGCCTACAGCAAGCGTTCGTATCAGACAAGACAGACAAACGGAAAACAGGAATACGAGAGGAAAGATCCACTGCTCTTTCCATCAGAGCGAGTGCGATCCGAGTTCAGGAACAAGAAAGCAGATCAGAAGGATCCACAACCGCTACCGCTAGGGGCTAGTGTGATCCAAGCACGACAGACAGATGAGATAGCAGGGAGCAACTGCTGCTCCAGCTATACTCCAAGAGCAAAGATCAGAAGGATCCACAGCCGCTACCGCTAGAGGCTAGTGCGATCCAAACAAGACAGACAGATTAACAGAAGGGGCTACCAGTAGCGACCGCTGCTCTGGTTAGCACCCCAGACAGACAGAACGATTTCCTGACAACCACCGTTGGTGACAGGACAATCGCAACAGAGAGGCAATACAGACAAAACAGATATCAAGCTAACTGCACTAGGGAAGCTGCCTAGTGCAGTCCCAAGAATTACTCTAAGATAACTTTGACAAGAAATAGCATGGCTGACACTCTAGGAGTGTTGCAACAAACCCTGAAGGAATGACCAGCCAAAGACTCTGGGAAAACATGGGGTTTTATACTGCCAGCCTACAAAGTAGTTAGGTGGGTGATTTGCATAACCAATGTATGCAAATTCCTCAGCAGCAGAGCAGATCAGAAACTGGCAAAGGAAAGACAGGTCTCTCTTCCAGAGACCTGCAGCCCATAGACTAGAGGAATGGTCAAACAGCTGACTGCCTGTGCAGCCAGCTGAGCGGATCCTTACAAAATACTAATTTGGTGTTGTTTATCATTTTCTAAAACTCTAAATTTGTTATTCTTGGTTTAGTATATAAAGCCCGAGTACCCCCTGGAACCATCAGAAGTACTCCCTGGGGTACACATACCACACCTTGAGAACCTAGGCTCTAGAGCAGCACCTCATGTATAAATAGTGAAATTAAATTTTATTTCTTTAACTTTTGTATCCAGTAGAGCAGCACTTTATATGTAAATAGTGAAAATACATTCTATCTATTTTACGTTTTGATGAAAGAGAGGCAGCAAAAAAAATGACAACTTTCTAAACCTTTAGCAGAGCATGAGAAAAAAATATATAAAGAATTCAGTTTTTCCTTGAACTGAGCTGAAAATGTATAATTTCATATTACTGCAAAACATAATAAAAATAATTGTATAGTAACAATATAAAGGGGATTTAATATATAGTAAATACATGAGATGTAATATTTATAAAATCTTTAAAGAGAACCCGAGGTGTGTTTAAAGAATGTTATCTGCATACAGAGGCTGGATCTGCCTATACAGCCCAGCCTCTGTTGCTATCCCAAACCCCCCTAAGGTCCCCCTGCACTCTGCAATCCCTCATAAATCACAGCCGTACTGTGAGGCTGTGTTTACATCTGTAGTGTCAGTCTCAGCTGCTCCCCCGCCTCCTGCATAGCTCCGGTCCCTGCCCCCGTCCCTTCCCTCCAATCAGCAGGGAGGGAAGGGATGCAGGCGGGGACCGGAGTTCTGCAAGAGGCGGGGAGAGCAGCAGACTGACACTATAGAGATAAACACAGCCAGCTCTGACAAGCTGTTTGTCAGCAGCGTGGCTGTGATTTATGAGGGATTGCAGAGTGCAGGGGGACCTTAGGGGGGTTTGGGATAGCAACAGAGGCTGGGCTGTATAGGCAGATCCAGCCTCTGTATGCAGATAATATTCTTCAAACCTACCTCGGGTTCTCTTTAAGTATTCATTAAATATGAATACATCCCCTATGTATATACTCTGTACAGCGCTGTGGAAGATGGCGCTATATACAGTAGATACTAAATAATAGTTATTATTTATAAAGCGCCAATTAATTAAATGAATTCAAGATTTATTAATTAATTTTGCATATCTTACGATTCCCTATAATGATATTGTATTTATTCTTGAAAAACATCTATGTATCCCCTTTTGATGTTGCATGTATATAGTCTGTTCCATCAGGTTGTAAGCAAACAAGATTGAAGCCTGACGAAGGCTATACAGCCGAAAGCTTGCTTACTCTTATTCTTTTAAGTTAGCCAATAAATGGTATCATCACGACACTAAACTTCTTGCCTATACTGCTATAACATTGAATTGTTCTGATATTAACTAAGCATTATCAGGGGAAAGCGCGAACGCAGTCCCCCACTACCACAAATTATGCAGTCGAGTTTCCCGCATTTGGGGAAATCGCAGGGGTCAACCCACCCGGAGTGCAATGGATGAGCCTCACCCTGGGAGAACCACCTTCATGATCATGGTGTCTCCCCTGCCAGGTAAGTATGAGTTGGAATCCTACACAGGGAGGTTGCTGGTTTGGACACTCCCTACTCAACAGAGAGCAATTTCAGACCCTGAAAAAATATTATGTTTTCTGAATTCTATTTTCACACACTACATATCCTCGTAAAGCAGCAAATTCTGCTGTGCTGTCAGTGAATACACATTAGCCTTAGAGATCAAAATTAGCCTGAACAGAACGACTCCCAGAGTGCACTGCAACAACAGACCTATTTGAATAAAGTGACGTCACTCAGGCAGCCTCCCACAACTCCTTTTATGGAGGAATGACCATTCTCTGTACAGTGATGCTGCATCCTCACTGTGTCTCTTCCTGCAGCCGAGCAGCTTGCCTGCCGCTATTGTCTCATATTACCCGAACTCCAGTAAGAAGCACAACTGCAAATGTGAAAAAGATTACATATTTAGTTCCCAAACCTTTACTGAATTTTGAAGAGTAAAGAAAAAAAAAATAAAGATACAGATTAAGTTCTACAGAAAGAAACAGGCACAGTAAAAAAGGGGTTAATGTTTAACTGCTTCTTTGCCAGGGGGATTTACATTGATTTTCCCAATCTTGATTACAATTTGATTAAGACAAAAAAGACTCAACAGAAGAGATATAAAAGTAAATAAAATAAATAAATAAACAGAAGGGAAAGGATATGTGTTCATTTCTACCACTTCCTTCCTATTTTTGACTTGTAACAGAAAAACACACTGTAATGGTCCGCTCAGCTGTCTGCACAGACAGACAGCTGTTTGAGCATTCCTTAAGTCTGAGGGCTGCAGGTCTCTGGAAAAGAGACCTGTCTTTCCTTTGCAAGTTTCAGACCTGCTCTGCTGCTGAGGAATTTGCATATATTTGTTATGCAAATTGCCTGGCTGCCTCCTTTGAAGGCTGCCAGTATAAATACCATGTTCTCCCAGAATCCTTTGCTGGTCATTATTGTTTGTTACTGCTAAACACTCCTAGAGTGTCAGCCTTGCCTGTTTGTTAAAGATTATCTTAGAGTAATTCTTGGGACTGTACTAGGCATTCCCTCTAGTGCAGTTGGATTGTATTATCTGTTTTGCCTCTACAGTCTTTGTGTCTCGATTGCCTTGTCGCCAGCGGCGGTCGACAGGGAATCGTTCTGTCTGTCTGGGGGTGCTAACCAGAGCAGCGGTTGCTACTGGTAGCCCCTTCTGTTCATCTGTCTGGGTCGCACTTGCCCTAGTGGTAGTGGCAGTGCCTCCTTCTGTATTCTGTCTGTCTGGGAGTGTAGGCCCGAGCTGCGGTTGCTACTGGCTGCTCCATCTGTCTGGATCGCACTCGCCCTAGTGATAGTGGCAGTGCCTCCTTCTGTATTCTGCCTTAGGGGTGCTAACCAGAGCAGCGGTTGCTACTGGTAGCCCCATCTGTTTGTCTGTCTGGATCGCACTCGCTCTAGCGGTAGCAGCGGTGGTTCCTTCTGAACTCTGGGAGTGTAGGCCAGAGCTGCGGTTGCTGCTGGCTGTTCCTTCTTTCTGTCTTGTCTGATATGAACGCTTGCTGTAGGCTCGTTGAGGTAACCGTTTAGCAAGCGTTAGTGTTCTCTACCTTGTGTTTGTGTGTCATTGGTCAGTTAGGGTGACACGCTTATCACTGGGCGCCTAACGCGCGGTGATCGTGAAGAAACGCGTTCGCTGTTGCGAATGAGTGCGGTGTTCGCGTTTAGCTAGCGTTTGTTATTTTCTTTATCTTCTCATTGTTGTTTGCTGTGCCTTTGCTACTCTCGTGCTCTGTTCTGTTCTGCCTTCTGTCACTTCTGGCAATCGCATCTCTTGCGATTGCGTTCCCACTCTTGTTTCTGCGGATGTGTGTTCACCGTCGCTGGGTGGCGACTAGATTGTGGGACACACATTAATCCTGTCTCTGTGCTCTCTCTCTTAGAAGGCTATCGTGCCCTACTTTGTCTTTATCTGTACAATTCCAATCTGGCATCTGTGGCCGTGCAGAGGCTGTGCTCGTCTGCACTCCACAGCTCCATCTGCCGGTGGGAATTGCCCTCTACTGGTGCATTGCACCTAACCTGGGTACTATCTAATTATACGCTTGTTTGACGATTTCCTCTGTGTCAGCGCGCATCTCGTGCGCTGACCACGGAAATAAAAACCCACAATCATTACACACACGTTATAGAATTATAACTTGGCTAAGCACCCACTAAAGCACATATTTCTGTCTTACTCAAATATATTTTTTATTGGAGCATATTTGAGGCAAGTACATCCAAGCAGATAATACATGTAAGAAAATATATGGTAAAATCAAGAAGTTTTGAATCAGGATGATACACTTTAATGGCTAACTTAGAGGTAAATAAAAAGTAAGTTTTCGGCTAATTCTTTGGACTTAGTTCCTGTATTTAACTAAAGTCCGAAGAAGGCTTATTATTAGCTAAAAGCTTACTTTTTATTTACCTCTAAGTTAGCCAATAAATGGTATCATCCTGAATCAATACGTTTTGCTTTTACTGATGGCTAACACGGTACAGCACTCTACTGCATCTACCACGGTAAAATCAGAAAGAGAAAATAGTTCTCTTCCTTTACCTTAAATATCAGAAGCATATAATATAAACATTTCCAAACCCGCTGGACATATGGACTAGTCTGTGGGTAATTATGAACATGTAGGATTGGAGTGGTTATTGGAACCCAGGAGAATTTTCTCCATTAAGATTGGATGGTCCATGTGCAATATGTAGATTATTGACCCGCTTAAAGTGGACCTAAACTCTTGCACATGGCATAAGGAAAACACAGAATAATCCACCATGGCTATCATTCAAAAAAGTGTGTTCGGTAAAAAAAAATCTGTGCGGGAAAATACCGCATTTGGTATTTTAGACTTCTGTGTGCTCATTCATAAAAATGTTTACAGTTGCGATAGCAATGCGGTGATTTCCCGAACTAGGCTGGCGTAACATGAGAAGCTAACTGAGTTGATACATTTTTTCCGTGCAGATACAGCCTTACAATAAAAGAGGCAGCCCCAGCTTCCCTTTAGATGTGCATTTTTTTTTTAATTGCCTCTGTTTGCCCTGAATCTGCGCTGAATCTATCTATTAGTCTTTCTAAACAATCTATTTAATTGCCACAGCTTAGAAGAACTTCAAGAAATGTTACAAATGCAGGCTTTCTGATGTGAAATTTATCTGAAAACAGGTACCCAAGAGGTTAAAAAACACAGCCTGGGTATTCTGGAAAGCCTATTTTGTTCTGCTTTCATCGCTGCTGCCTGGGAGATCTGTCCCCATTAACTTAGCTGTTATCTGCATGCTTATCGCCTCTTCCAAGGGAGCGGTATTCTCCGTACTGATTCCGCCTGCTCTAATCTTTATAAATTGACATTCAGGCCCATATGCAATTCAATTTTTCTCCTGAGTTTTCTCATAGGTGATATTTTTAAATTTGTCAATAAAATGCCCTTTAACCTCCTGGGCGATACAATAATATCGCCAGGGGGCGGCGTAGCACATTTTTTTTTAAATTATAATTTTTTTTTAATCATGTAGCTAGCCTAGCACTAGCTACATGATAGCCGCTGTGCAGCGGCATCCCCCCACCCCCTCCGATCGCCTCCGGCAATCAAAGCAAACAGGAAATCCCGTTCAGAACGGGATTTCCTGTTTGGCTTCCCCCGTCGCCATGGCGACGATCGGGATGATGTCATCGACGTCAACGACTTCGTGACGTCAGAGGGAGTCCGGATCCACCCCTCAGCTCTGCCTGGCACTGATTGGCCAGGCTGCGCACGAGGTCTTGGGGGGGGGAGCGGTGCGGCACGGCGGGTAGCGGCGAATCAGCATGGAGCGGCGGCGATCGGTATATACACGCAGCTAGCAAAGTGCTAGCTGCGTGCAACAACAAAAAAATTATGCAAATCGGCCCACCATGGCCTGAGAAATCCTCTGTGGCGGCTTACCCCGAGCTCAGCTCGGGATTATCCCCCAGAGGGTTAAGCCACCAGAAAGCAAGAAAAGACTCAAAATACATTTAATAATACTTTTTCATTTACTTTTTGGTACTTTTTAAGTTGAAAAGTGCTGGAAAGTTATTTTAAATCGAAGTTGAAAAATGATCTCCTAGGAGAAAACTTGGGTGAAAAAGTGAATTGCATATGGGCCCTTAGTGACGTGTTAAGATAATCACTGCACAAGGCGGAAATGTATCGCTCTGCTCGGGAATGTCAGCTTTTCATGCGGTAACAACTTTTATGAATGGACATTTTGCTAAGTGCTCGGTAAAGTCAGCTGATTTCAGCATTACCGCATGCGGGAATGCTTTATGAATGATAGCCCATGTGTGTATTTAAAGAGATGAGCCTGTTTCATTCCACCACTTCAAGTAATCACAAGTGTAATTTGAGCTTTCAGCATCGTCAGCAGATAAATTCGGCAATCCTCGGTAGACACAGCTAATATGTAAGTGCAGGATGTTTACATATTTGCATGAAAGCAGGAAGTAGACACACCGCAGATTTATTGCAGGAGTTTTGTAAGCTGTAACAAGGAAATTTTTTTCTGTAGAGGTTATTATGCTGTTGCTTATCTTTTAGAGCAGAAAGGACGTTCTGAGTTCAGGCCCGTTTTAATTCAGCAACAATGTCTAGGGGAATAGGAAAAGCTTGTGCCATGCTTCTTACTTAGAAGAGTTGGCTTGCTTAAATGTATCACAGTGAGGAGAATAAGGTTTTAGCCTTCACTGGGTTTAATGATATAATTCTTAGACCCGGATTTCAATTCCAAAAAAAGGAAAGCTCAATAAAATCAAAGAAATTTCAAAATGAGGGGTTGGAGATGCCTACTCAACTGTAAGACTACATTTCCACTGTAGCTTCGCGTTTTCACATCAGGAAAATCAAACGGGAATTTTCTGAAAATGAAAAAAATGCATGGTATTTTACATGCGTATTTATGCACATTTTTGTGTGCGATTTTTCACAATGGCCCTAATTTACATGTTCTGCCTAGTAACAACATGACAAGTTCCTTTATCCAGTCAAGAAAACAGACACGAAAATCCGCATTTTAATGACAGGTTTTTTTCACACATAGAATTGCGAAAAATTCACATGAAATGGAAACTAGCCAATTCACAATCATTTGGTTGAAAAAACGGGAAAGTCTAACGTTTTTGTTGTACCATTTATGGGTACCATAAGTGAGCTCATCAGGTCCTGAGTTCAAAGTGCAAATAATAGTTGTAAATCTCTGCAGATAACATGTGGTCTGTGTGGAAATGGGTTACCTGTCCATTTACTGGGTCACCCACATTTACTGGACAGGCCTTATTCAATTCACTTTTTCTCCTAGGTGATATTTTCACACCTTGGGCCGGGCCGTATGCAATTCATTTTTTCTCCTGAGTTTCCTCCTAGGAGATATTTTTTCATCTTCGATTTAAAATAACTTTTAAGCCATCAACAAGCAAGAAAATACTTGAAATAATTTTGACAGTACCTTTTCAACTACTTCTTGGTACTTTTTGTTTGCAGAGTGCTGAAAAGATTTTAAATATAAGACAAAAAAATTATCTCCTGGGAGAAAACTTAGGAGAAAAGGTAAATTAAACAAGGGCCCACTGCCCATATGCAATTAGTAACTTTTTCTCCTGAGTTTTCTCCTAGGTGATATTTTCAAACTTGACAATAAAATGCCTTTTAAGCCACCAGAAAGCAATAAAATAATTACAATAATTTTGATAGTACTTTTTCATCTACTTTTTTTGTACTTTTTCAATTGCAAAGTGTTAAAACGTTAGTCTAAATAGAAGATGAAAAATTATCTCCTAAGAAAAACGTCAGGAGAAAAAGCTAATTGCATATGGGCCCCATGTGTTTTTAAGTTCTAGGCTTTTTCTTTTTGAAGCACCAAGATGTGAATTTTAACATTCACATCAGATCCATAATTTGTTCCTTGGTTAGGACTGACACAATGGCTATCATTCATAAAGCATTTCCGCATGCGGAAATGCTAAAAACAGCTGACTTTACCGACCACTCGGCAAAGTCAGTATTCATAAAGCCTCTTTCCGCATAAAAAAATGACACTACCGAGCAGAGTGATAAATCACCGCCTTGTGCGGTGATTATCGGAACAAATGTAGCAAAATGTTTATTCATAAAGATCACCGCAAGCGGTGAGAGGTCGGGAAGTACCGCTCCCTGTGATGTGGCGATACCAATGCAAGTGAATGGAGACACACAGACCTCCCAGGCAGCTGCAGCAGAGCGGAACACGGAGAAATGTATCAACTCGGCAGCTTCCATGTCTCCGCCTGCCTACTGCCTGCCTACCGCCAGCCTAGTTCAAGGAATCTCCGCACTGCCACCGCACCTACACACTTCTTTATAAATGCCCACCCAGAAGTCTAAAACACCGGCAGCGGTGTTTTCCCGCACTGATTCCCCGTACCGACAGCTCCTTTATGAATGATACCCAATGGGCTCTATTCACAAAACTTCTCATAAATGACTTATTTATCACCCAATTGATAAAAATAACCTTTCAGCACATTTACACGCAAAATAATCACTCAAAGTAAGTTGTTCCTGATTAACTTTATTTCAATATTACTTTTCTTACCTTAATTATATTATACTTTTGCTCTTTGGAAGCTTAAAAATGTAACATAGATAAGGTGAAAACAGAGGAAAACAGGTGAAAAAGCTTTGTGAGTCATGCCCAATGTCATGGGACCAGTTCTGGGAACATTTCTTACTTTAAGAAACAGAAATTTGTTGAGTGCTGAGTGGACTTTCAATGGGTGGTATTATGACTGAAGTGGGTAAGCATACTTTTTTCGCTGTTAAATAAAAGCGTTGTTAGACCTTGGTAATTTTTCTGGGTAATTGGGATTGCTATTGTGGTGGGAAGACAAAGAATAGTTGGATTGTGGGAGAGATGTACAGAGTGCCTGAATGGCCACCCAATCCTGAAAATAAGAGACTCCGATTTAGTTTGGAGGCTCGACACTTACAGCATTTATCACCTTTAGTTATGAGCCTTTTGCTGGGGGATATTAAAAAGCATGTACTCCCCATAAATTAGTTTTAATTATGCTTCTGTAAGGTCCTCATTTGTAATCGTATTTTTTATTCCTTGCCAACCTTGGATAACTCCTTCCCAACATCCTGGTCTTTGAGGTTAGTTAAAATTGCCTACTTCTTCTCTACTGGTTTTGTGTGCAAGAGATTATAGTAGCTGAGTCTTAAGGGGATTCTTAAGCCTATAAAAAAATTGTTTTTAGTCAACTGGGGCTTCTACCAGCCCCCTGCAGCTGTCCAGTGCCTTCGCAGTCGCACTCGGATCCTCCTGTTCCATCGATTTCAGCCGATAGGCTCACTGCGCCTGCGTAGGCCTGGCCACGCGTCTCCTTCTTCACGTTCCCATCTGCAATAGCATTATTGTAGACAGGAATGCAAAGAAGACTACGCGTCATCGGCAGGGGCGTAGCAATAGGGGGTGCAGAGGTAGGTACCGCATCAGGGCCCTTGGGCCAGAGGGGCCCGGAAGTGCCCCTTCTCAACTACAGTATTAGCTCTCTATTGGTCCTGTGCTCATAATAATAACTTCTACAGATGCTTTGAATAATAGTAATCATTAACAAGCTGCTCCCCATCCCCTTCTTGCACCTCTGACACTGTAGTTGCCATTGGCATGTTTTGGTGCTCCGTATCAATTGTTATGTATAGAGTGCTTGGGGGGCCCCATTGTAAAACTTGCATCGGGACCCACAGCTCCTTAGCTACGCCACTGGTCGTCGGGTCTGTTGGCGTATTGAAAGTATCTGGCGGGGGGGACAGGAGAATCCAAGAGTGACTGCGAGGGCACGGGCGGCTGCAGGGGGCTGGTACAAACCCCAGGTGACTAAAAATTATTTTTTTTATAGGCTTAAGGGCCCTTTTCCACTAGCAATCGCTAGCGTTCACGCTGAACGCTAGCGATTGCTGAATCGCAAAAGTGCAGGAAACCTCCGGCGATTGTGTTCACGATTTTGCTATGCACTGTACTGCATAGCAAAATCGCGGCAAAGATCGCTCAGCGGCGCGATCGCGTTTGATAAAAAAATGAATCGCGGTAGTGGAAATTGCCTACCGCGATTCCCATGTTAATATGCAAACCTTCGCGATTTAAAAATCACTAGCAGTTTGTGATTTTGCGATTTAGCATCGCAAACGCCGCTAGTGGAAAAGGGCCCTAAGTGTCCCTTTAAGCATAAACAAATTGAGGGGAAGGGCAGCTTAGTTTTATCACTATATAGTTTTTTATTTATTGGCAGATATATCACTGCTTTTCCTTTAAATCAATACTGATCTATGTTGAATAGTTTGAATTGATTGATGGTATTGGTCGGGTAGAGATCTTCCTTTTTTGCATGTATTGAATTAATAAAGTTTATCATAACAAATAGTGTTGGTGTTTGGATTCAGAACCACATGGTTCGGCTCAGAGTGCATTCAGCACCAGTTCAGCACTGAACAGCAAGACAGAGCGCGTTTCATTTAACTTTGACACTTCCTCCTTACAGTTCGGAATCAAAAAGTATCGGAGCTTGCATTTACACAAGCTAGTTTCCACTAGCCGGATGTGATCGCATCCAGCCGCAGGTGTCTTTCGGTTGTCTTCTGTAAATCCGGATGCGGCTGTCTGTTTCTGCTAAGGGGAATCGGATGCGTGCTGCGGATATCTGCAGCATGGCATCCATAATTTCCCAGGGTCGCATCGCTAATGACAATTCACATGCAATGGAAACGACTCCACTGACATGCAGGGCTTCAGTTTTGATGTGATGCAAATTTACAGCCAGTGGAAACAGGCCCAAATGAAACGCAGCCTGTTCTGGTTCTGCTGTTCGGTGCTGAAATGGTGCTGAATGCGTCTATTTGGGTTCCGAACCACATGGTCTTGAATTTGAACGCCAACACTAATGACAAATATATTCTTTGAGAGTATTGCAAATCTCTGTTGTTTTTTTTTCTCTGTCTTGATATACATGTAAATCGTTAATTCGAGGTATTCTACTGATTCCCACTGAGCCGAGTGAAGAACTGCTCAACACATTTTATATATTCCATTCAGGCTAGTTATGGAACGAGAGGTTCTCCTGTACTGTGACTTCCATGGGCACAGTCGTAAGAACAATGTGTTCATGTACGGCTGTAACAACAAGGGTCATCCTGAGTCCAAGCTACATGAGAGAGTCTTCCCTCTGATGCTCAGCAAGAATGCGCCTGATAAGGTACTGAAACCTCTGCGCCAACTGGAGAAACTCTAATTATGCATCTACTTACACTGAGACAGTAGCTAAATACTGAACCTTTTCTACAGTTCTTTTTCAAGGCCTGCAAGTTTAAAGTACAGAAAAGTAAAGAAGGCACAGGGCGGATTGTGATGTGGAGGCATGGCATCAGAAACAGCTACACTATGGAGTCCACGTTTGGGGGATCTACATTAGGTGAGTACTTGTTTGGCTCCTACAATACTGCTTTTTCCTTACCATGCTATCCCATACTATGTTCTTCTCTGACACAGTAACTAGTGCTAATTTATCCCCTGCCACAGTAGTAATTACTTATTTGTACGCTGCTACATTGATTAGTGCTACTTTGTCCTGCGCCAACTGGAAAAACTCTAATTATGCATCTACTTACACTGAGACAGTAGCTAAATACTGAACCTTTTCTACAGTTCTTTTTCAAGGCCTGCAA
Source organism: Hyperolius riggenbachi (assembly GCF_040937935.1). Taxonomy (NCBI): domain Eukaryota; kingdom Metazoa; phylum Chordata; class Amphibia; order Anura; family Hyperoliidae; genus Hyperolius; species Hyperolius riggenbachi. Next base: position 197,079,943 of record NC_090656.1, on the reverse strand, counting down.
GTTTAATACTGCTACAATACTGCTTTTTCCTTACCATGCTATACCATACTATGTTCTTCTCTGACACCAACCAACCAACAACCAACACAGAACATTTATATCGCGCTTTTCTCCTGGCGGACTCAAAGCGCCAGAGCTGCAGCCACTAGGACGCACTCTATAGGCAGTAGCAGTGTTAGGGAGTCTTGCCCAAGGTCTCCTACTGAATAGGTGCTGGCTTACTGAACAGGCAGAGCCGAGATTCGAACTCAGGTCTCCTGTGTCAGAGGCAGAGCCCTTAACCATTACACTATCCAGACACAGTAACTAGTGCTAATTTATCCCCTGCCACAGTAGTAATTACTTATTTGTACGCTGCTACATTGATTAGTGCTACTTTGTCCTTTACTACACGGATCATTACTACCAGTAAAAACGGTATTGGTGGTTGCTATGGGTTACCACACCTTCTTTTGGCACCATATCGTAGGAACTCCGATAACTTGACATTCTCACAGTATCAAACTACAATAGAGGGAGATCACAGATGTCATCAAACCCTTTAAGGAGACTTATTTGGCAATAAAGGTATACAGCAGGAATGCAGGCATATGCCATTAACGGTGCCTCAGCAAAGCAGGAATCTGAAGTTCAACTTGCGTCTTGAGTCCAATCCTAGCGACTGGTTCTGGTCATCTTAAGAACACTTTATGTTACCTCCCCCTAAGACCAATTCAGCATACTGTATGTACATGTGTAGTGAAGCAGGAGTGAAGATATTAGAAGTAGAAGAAGAGAAGAAGTAGTGAATTTCCCCTAGACGGTCCATTCCTTATAAACAGCCAGTCAAAGGGTTAAGTCTGGATCCCACATCTAGGGGTTGGAATCCACTGTCCATCACATACTAGACCTGCAATTGACTGGTCAAAGCATGTGATGTTGTAACAGGCATGATTCTTACTGCGCATGCCCCGTGACCTACACCAGAATTGGAGCTTCCAGTGACTTGTACCCTCCAGTTCCAGGAAAGTATTGTTGTCTGTTCCTCAGAGAATTGTTTTCCTCAGATGAACATTTCAACACTTATGTTTACCCTTCTACCGCCTGGATGTAGGTACATTTGAACTGATAAAGTTTTGTGGCCTCCCTTGCAAGGCAAAATCTTCTACCCTCAGAATTGTTCTACTGATCGCTACTACCCTTTCCTCCATAATACTGATCACTACTACCCTGTCCTCCATAACACTGATCACTACTACTCTGTCCTCCATAACACTGATCACTACTACTCTGTCCTCCATAATACTGATCACTACTACCCTGTCCTCCATAATACTGATCACTATTACCCTGTCCTCCATAACACTGATCACTACTACTCTGTCCTGCATAATACTGATCAATACTACCCTGTCCTCCATAATACTGATCACTACTACTCTGTCCTCCATAATACTGATCAATACTACCCTGTCCTCCATAATACTGATCACTACTACCCTGTCCTCCATAATACTGATCACTACTACTCTGTCCTCCATAATACTGATCACTACTACCCTGTCCTCCATAATACTGATCACTACTACCCTGTCCTCCATAATACTGATCACTACTGCCCTGTCCTCCATAACACTGATCACTACTACCCTGTCTTCCATAATACTGATCACTACTACCCCGTCCTCCATAACACTGATCACTACTACCCTGTCCTCCATAATACTGATCACTACTACCCTGTCCTCCATAATACTGATCACTACTATTCTGTCCTCCATAATACTGATCACTACTACCCTGTCCTCCATAATACTGATCACTACTACCCTGTCCTCCATAATACTGATCACTACTACCCTGTCCTCCATAATACTGATCACTACTAACCTGTCCTCCATAATACTAATCACTACTACCCTGTCCTCCATAACACTGATCACTACTACCCTGTCCTCCATAATACTAATCACTACTACCCTGTCCTCCATAATACTGATCACTACTACCCTGTCCTCCATAATACTGATCACTACTACCCTGTCCTCCATAATACTGATCACTACTACCCTGTCCTCCATAATACTGATCACTACTACCCTGTCCTCCATAATACTGATCACTACTACCCTGTCCTCCATAATACTGATCACTATTACCCTGTCCTCCATAATACTGATCACTACTACCCTGTCCTCCATAATACTGATCACTATTACCCTGTCCTCCATAACACTGATCACTACTACTCTGTCCTCCATAATACTGATTAATACTACCCTGTCCTCCATAACACTGATCACTACTACCCTGTCCTCCATAATACTGATCACTATTACCCTGTCCTCCATAACACTGATCACTACTACCCTGTCCTCCATAATACTGATCACTACTACCCTGTCCTCCATAATACTGATCACTACTACTCTGTCCTCCATAATACTGATCACTATTACCCTGTCCTCCATAACACTGATCACTACTACTCTGTCCTCCATAATACTGATTAATACTACCCTGTCCTCCATAACACTGATCACTACTACTCTGTCCTCCATAATACTGATCACTACTACCCTGTCCTCCATAATACTGATCACTACTACCCTGTCCTCCATAATACTGATCACTACTACCCTGTCCTCCATAATACTGATCACTACTACCCTGTCCTCCATAATACTGATCACTACTACCCTGTCCTCCATAATACTGATCACTACTGCCCTGTCCTCCATAACACTGATCACTACTACCCTGTCTTCCATAATACTGATCACTACTACCCCGTCCTCCATAACACTGATCACTACTACCCTGTCCTCCATAATACTGATCACTACTACCCTGTCCTCCATAATACTGATCACTACTGCCCTGTCCTCCATAATACTGATCACTACTGCCCTGTCCTCCATAATACTGATCACTACTACCCTGTCCTCCATAATACTGATCACTACTACCCTGTCCTCCATAATACTGATCATTACTACCCTGTCCTCCATAATACTGATCACTACTACCCCGTCCTCCATAATACTGATCACTATTACCCTGTCCTCCATAACACTGATCACTACTACTCTGTCCTCCATAATACTGATTAATACTACCCTGTCCTCCATAACACTGATCACTACTACCCTGTCCTCCATAATACTGATCACTACTACCCTGTCCTCCATAATACTGATCACTACTACCCTGTCCTCCATAATACTGATCACTACTACTCTTTCCTCCATAATACTGATCACTACTACTCTGTCCTCCATAATACTGATCACTACTACCCTGTCCTCCATAATACTGATCACTACTGCCCTGTCCTCCATAACACTGATCACTACTACCCTGTCCTCCATAACACTGATCACTACTACCCTGTCCTCCATAACACTGATCACTACTACCTTGTCCTCCATAACACTGATGACTACTACCCCGTCCTCCATAACACTGACCACTACTACACTGTCCTCCATAATACTGATCACTACTACCCTGTCCTCAATAATACTGATCACTACTACTCTGTCCTCCATAATACTGATCAATACTACCCTGTCCTCCATAATACTGATCACTACTACCCTGTCCTCCATAATACTGATCACTACTACTCTGTCCTCCATAACACTGATCACTACTGCCCTGTCCTCCATAACACTGATCACTACTACCCTGTCCTTCATAATACTGATCATTACTACCCTGTCCTCCATAATACTGATCACTACTACCTTGTCCTCCATAACACTGATCACTACTGCCCTGTCCTCCATAACACTGATCAATACTACCCTGTCCTCTACTATAGTGATCAGTATATTGTTGTCTTTATCAGTAATCAGTGCTGCTCTGCCCTCCACCACAATGATCAATATCACCCTGTCCTCTACCAAAGTTATCAGTGCTAGTCTGTCCTATAGTACAGTGATTAGTAATACGCTGTCCTCACCCACATGAGTGTTACCCGGTCCCTGATAACAGTGATCAGTGTTCCCCTGTTCTTAACTGCCGTGATCAGTGCCACCTTTGCCGTCATAACGGTGATCATTACTACCCTGCTCTCTATTACTAAAGATATCAGTAATACCCTAAGCTTTATTAGTTACAGGCACTCATTCACACCATCAGTTAAGCTCACAGTTCAGTCTGCGATCTGGGTTCACTGAGCGCCCTCTGGCTTAACTTTCATCTTTTTAACCCCACATGTGCCTGGGTTTGATAAGCTGCAGTTACACAGCAGCAAAAAAATTCCTCATAGTCTAGGTATGACTGTCACTTCACTGACAGCTTCCTGCCTGTGAACCTCATTGCATTGTGGGAAATCAGGGCCGTTGTCAACTGCCAAACAAGCAAAATCTCCCTCTGTGTGAGACAGTAATCAGTACTGTATGTTGTTTCTTCTGTGACAGAAATGCATTATATTAACTCATCTATTGGGCCCACACTGATGGCTGTTACTCATCACCTAGACTGTAAGCTGGATTGGGCACGGTCCTTATCTTCTGTCTTTTACCTCAATGAGTAGTACTTCCTTTTCTGCAGGCCACAAATGACTAATACAACTCTTTATGCTCCACCAGGGGACAGAAAAGGCACCCATTTTACAACAAGTGACCTCAAAGCAATGGGCCATCACTTCTGTGACACACTCCTGGACTACTGTGACCCTGACAGCAGCAAGGTCAGTGCTTCCCTGGTGTACAGCCGCCACACAGAGTACTCTCATGCACTATGGAGAAGAACCAAAATATTGTATGGTGGTCCAAAAGGATCTTAGTATACCTCATCTGAAAGCCTTGCCTTTTTAAAACAAAATATCCAAAGTCAATGGTCAGAACTGCAATGAACACTCCTTAGATGGTGTGCCAGGATCCTACTGCCAGTCACCAGTGGGGCAATATAACATATGAAGTCCTCCAAAGGACCCACTTCACAGGAGTTCTTGCAAAATGGGCGCTGCAGAAATTACGGATATTCTAGTGGTAATTCTGAAGGTGAATTATCAGTAAATTTAACTAATATTTTACTGTGGCTTAACCTAACCCTCTTCTCACATGAGCCCTCATTCTACCGATGCCTAACCCTAACCCACCCCCTGCCAATGCCTAAGCCGACAATAACTGTTTCGCCTTCGCTGCGGTACCCAATAAATATCAGTCGCCTATGTTAATATCAGCAATGAATTTACCTTAAAGTGGACCCAAATTAAAAATACAACATTTCAGAAATAAAATCTATTTTCAAAATGATAATAATAAATAGCAGCCTTTTTTCAGCTGCATAAAGACAAATATAAAATATTTTACATTTATTGGAGGAACCCCTCCCTTCCTTTCATATTGCCGGGACAGAAACCGGCAAACTGGTGGAATGTCTGGAAAAGGAGGAATTGCTAATGGCTGCCACCTGTATCACGTTAATTATGAAAAGAGAAGGATGAAAAGCATGCACTGAAATGCTCATAGGCTTGAAGGAGTGTTTATTTATCTTTGTATGTGTCAGAGTGATGCAACTAAATATTTTGAATTAAAAAAAATGTTTGGTTTGGGTCCGCTTTAATTGCAGATATTAACATGGTCACTGAAACTTCTGTGGCACCTCCATTGCCCAAATTTCCTGTCACCCTTCCCAAATATAAATTCAGAAACTTTATATAGAGAATTTCAAGAAACTCAAACCAAAAAAAAAAAAAACCACTGTTACATAGTACACTTAACATAACTATAGTTCAAAATGTCCAAGCAGCTTCATATATCAAACACAAATGTATAGCTCTCCTATGGGCTCTGTATTTTTCCTAGTACATGAGTGGGTGGAGCCATGCTATTCTATAATGTCCAAGTCAAGCATGCATCCAGAACCACTGACATATAGTACTCCTACAGTCCTAAAGTGTGTAAGGGGTGTCCAGTATGATGAGTTCAGCATGAAACTCCAGTGACTGGAAAGAAGGAGAAAGAAAAACAGACCAGGAGCATTAATGTAGTATTATCACAAAAGGCAAAATAAATCCACAATAATGCTACTTACAAACACGGGATGCTTTCAGGCAACCACTGTTTAGAACATGTGGAGAAAACCATCTCCACTCCTATTGAAAGTCCTCTTCTGGGCTTGGGTCGCACTCCATTCAGTAAGGGTGCAGTTTAACCACCGGATATCGGTTGCCCTTAAAGGGGCTTCTTACCTGTGCTATGGAGATTAAAGACACTATGCTATTAACCTGAAGAAGCGGGTGAAACCCGAGAAACGCGTTGTTCGTTTTTAGTGGTATTCATTAACCTCCATACCGGGTAAGAATATTCCTTATAAACTCCCAAATTGGTAATTTACACTCTCATTGGGGCGCCTCATCCCACCCTGTAAAACCGTAAAGTATGGGTCACTGTGTAACTTTCTAGTAGTGATACTACACACTAAGCAGCCATACTACCTCAGTAGCACGAGGTGCTGTCACAAATGTTGCTAAGTAAATCACCTACAACAAATGGTGATCTAATTACAGACTTGGCTTCTGCGCACTCCCCTCTCCCCCCCCCCCCCCCCCACATAACAGCTGCCTGGCCTGTGCACAGCTGTAGAGACAAGGTGGCACCATTGAGGAGCTGGAAGAAGAGGTCTCTGGCATGGGAGTAATGTGCAGAGGTGTGGCATGGCAGGGGTGGAAGGTGGTGTGGCTGGTTTTGTGATTCAGAATGTCCAGCCAAACACTGGGACTTACTGGGGATTCATTAGATCCTTATTATTAGTAAGCGTTAGAGAGAAACTCCAGTTTTGTTGAGGAATCAATATTTTCATTTGGCAAACATTGTTAACACCTGTAACGATTGTGGAATTCTCTCCGTGATCAGCGCACAAGACGTGCGCTGACACTGCGGAAATCCTCCACAAGCGTATGATTTAAGGAAACCCTGCAAAAGGTGCAATGCACCTGTAGAGGGAAATTCCTGTCGATAGGTGGAGCTGTGGAGTGCAGAGGAACAGCTCCTCTGCTCTGCCATAGACGCCAGACAGGAATTGCACGAAGGGAAGAAACGCAGGGCAAGATAGCCCTGAAAGAGAGAGATCAAAGCGACAGAGGGTATGTGTGTCCACCAAATTAGTCGCCACCCTGCGACGATGAACACACAACCATGAAGATAAAGTGAGAAGGCAATCGCCAGAGATGGCGATTGCTAACAGCGACACAAGACCGAATAGGCACAGATGAGGAATGTATGTATGTCCACCAATCTAGCCACCAACCTGCGACGGTGGACACACAACAGAAGAAACCAAGTGAGAACGCAATCGCAAGAGAAGCGATTGCGGAAGAGAATGAGCACAGGGACAGAATGTATGTATGTGCCCCAATCTAGTCGCTAACCCGCGACGGTGCACATACAACAGCAGATATGAAGTAGGAAATCAATCGCGAGAGAGGCGATTGCCAGAGGTGACACAAGGCTACAGCAAGGCAGAGCACGAGAGTAGCAAAGGCACAGCAAATCAAACGATGAGAAGATGAGGAAAATAACAAACGCTAACTAAACGCGAACACCGCACTCATTCACAACAGTGCACGCGTTTATGCGTGGTCTCCGCATGATGAGCACAACAGAGACAAGCACGCCTAACTAACCACCGACAGACAAACATGAAACAGAGAACGCGAGCGCTTGCTTAACGGTTACCTCACCGAGACTCCAGTAAGCGTTCGTAGCAGACAAGACAGATACACGAAAACAGGAATAAGTGAGAGATAGGATCCACAGCACTAGCGCAAGAGGCTAGTGCGATCCAGGAAGACAGAACAGAAGGATCCACAACACTAGCGCTAGGCGAGTGCGATCCAAGCTAGACAGGCAGATGAGATAGCTGGTAGCAACCGCTGCTCCAGCTATACTCCAAGAACAAAGATCAGAACGATCTCCTGTCGACCACCGCTGGGACAGGACAATCGCAACAGACAAACAAAACAGATATGCAATCCTAACTGCACTGGGGAACCTGCCTAGTGCAGTCCCAGGAATTACTCTAGGCTAATCTTCAAACAATGAGCAAGGCTGACACTCCACGAGTGTTACACAGGACTAACCCTTATGACCAGCCCAGATCTGTGATAGAGCAAGCCTACAAAGGATGTGGCTAGGCAATCTGCATGACAAATGTATGCAAATTCCTCAGCAGCAAGCTGCCAAACTGACAAAAGGTCTCTCTTCCAGAGACCTGCAGAATGCAGACCTGAACAGTGGTCAAAAGGCTGCCTGCCTGCGCAGGCAGCCGAGCGGATCCTCACAACACCTTGCTGATATTGTGTTCTGCATATAATCACGCAGCCTCTCTTTGGTGATCCAAACAGTCTGATAAGGTTTGCCAAAATGAATTATAAAGACTATATTTAGGCAGCACGGTGGCAAAGAGGGTAGCACTCTTGCCAGGTCAGCATCTGCAAGGAGTTTGTATGTTCTCCCAGTGTCTACTTGGGTTTCCTCCTGGCACTCCGGTTTCCTCCCACATCCCCCCAAAAAACATAGTTAAGTTAATTGGCTTCCTCAGAAAATTGCCCCTAGACTACAATGGGCATATGACTATGGTAGGGATTCGATTGTGAGCTCCTCTGAGGGGACAGTTAGTGACATGGCAATGTATACTCTGTGCAGCTCTGTGGAAGATGTTGGCGCTATATAAATCTTTAATAATAATAATGATAAATAATAAAAAAGATGTTGTTGGTCACTTAACCACTTCCGTACCAGCAGTCTCTGCTTCCTTAAAGTGGATCCGAGGTGAACTTTTACTCATTGCATAATTGTGTATGTTTCCTATTGTTTATAGGGCATTCCTCGAGCCAAATACTTTTTTGTTTTTGTTTTAATACTCTAATTCGCTATAAACTAAATAAACCACGCGGGGGGGGGTGAGAAAACGCGGAAAAGCCGCCGCGAGTACTCAAAGTAAGGCGGCTGATTCCGCGTTCAACATGGCAGCTTGCGCTCATGGGCCTGCATCCACTAGCCTAGCGCGGAGAAACCGCCGCATGCCTAGTAAACAAGGCGGCGGATTCCGCGTCCGATGCGGCGGTTTGCACGCATGGGCTTACCGCTAGCAGTATGGCTGAACGCGGGGAAACCGCCGCATGCTCTGACAGCGGTGCGGCTGTCCCCGCGTTCAAACCAGCAGATACATTACAACACATGTCTGGTGTGGCTGGGACTGATAGTCCACACAGGTTCAGAAGGACGCGCGCGCGCGCTGAGAGGCAGAGCCTTTATGGCAGTCAGAAGGGTGTCAGCTGATCCAGCCGATCAGCTGACAATTGTATCAGGTTTCATTGGTCCAGCACTTAGGGGAGGCGCCGGAGAGCGCTTGTGTATATATACTGGGTGCTGGTCATTTCTCTGGTGTCTGGCGTTGCGATCACTACGTGGTAGCACTCAGACCTTATCAGTATCTGTGATATTATCTGTGTTATTATCTAGACCAGTTCCTAGGTGTTGATGATCAAGGACCTCACACCTCAGTCTAGGGAAAACTTTATGTGCTAGCTCTCAGACCTTAGCTAGATCCGACAGTGTGCCAGAACCGGCTGGAGCTGGGAATCCACACTGAGTCAGATTCTTGATAGCTTAAAGTACTAATTGCATTGTTTATCTGTTATGACCTTCTGCTTTCCTGACTACTCTTCTGATCTCTGATTAGGTACTTCGCTATATCTGATACTCTGTTGCCGTACTCTGCTTGTCTTAGGATTCCGCATCTGTCTCCTGTCTTTGTCCCTGATCTGTCTGTCTGTTGCCGACCTGGCTTGTCCGACCTCGAGAGCTATCTCCTCAGTCAAGAGATAGCTCACAGACCTGTGGGTGACACCCCTCCTGGTGTCACTCACACTTGTCCTTCATACTCCTAGCCTGACCCCTCCCTCGGGAGAATCTCAGGCTTGCGGAAGGAACGTGTTACTGTGCAGTACACCTTACTGCTGTGCGCCTGCTCCTCAGGTGCAGTCCTGTTGCATTAAACACTCTTATTACCCAGGTGTCCAGAGGTTAGAGATATATCTGATTATCAGTGATACTGCAGATCATCAATAATCGGGTATATATCTGTATTCTCTGTGATACTGCAGATCACCGGTAATCAGACCCTCTCTGTGTTACACCGATCGTTACAGGGGGATTAGGTTTTTTTCACAGGCTTAGTGATCAAGATACAGATAAGCCTGCCTCTGTGTAATGTTTACAAACAACATGGCTGCTGTCATTGTATCACAGGAAGACAATCATATTCTATTAAAACTGTTTGCAGCTAGATTTGCTGTGTAAACTATCTAAACTTTAGATAAGATATATAGACAAGTTACTTGTTATAGTTAGTTTTTCATCTCGGATCCGCTTTAAGGAGCAGAGACTGCTGGTATGGTAAAGCGCCGCCTGCCAAGGAATTGCCGCATATATCCGCTGCTCTTGCCGGTCACCACACTGCCCCATCGCCGCAGGCTCCTCTCTCTGCCGTCTCTATGACAGCAGAGTGCTGACAGCCGGTCTGGAGTCACTTTCATTGGCTCCTGACGCTGTCTATCAATGGGAGCCAATGTGATTGGCTCTCCGTGATCACGTGGTCAGAAGCCAATGAAAGCAGCTCCTGACCTGCGTACTGAGCTCTGCCGTCTTATAGACAACAGAGCGGCGGGTTCAGAGCGGCGGTATTGGCGAGGACACGTCGTTCATCAGGACGTTTAATCTACGTCCAGTCAGAGCGGCAGCACGACCTGCTGGATGTAGATTCAAACTGCGTCGGTCCGGAATCAGTTAATTAGTGCAGGTAAGGAAAATAAGTAACAGTCACTTCTGCAATGTGCAGCTTATTATGCATACAGGAAGAGGAAATTATTATTATTATTGATTTATAAACCACCAACATAATCCGTGGCACTGTACAGAGTAAGAGACCACCATTGGGGCACATAATAATACAGTGTAATAAACCAAATATAGATGCCAATACAAAATACTGAATTGTCAGACATAGTAAATTACAGCGACAAATGTAGCATGATGAATAAAATGTAGAGAAAATTCCAAGACACAAAAGAGCCCTGCCCTTGCAAGCTTACAATCTAATGGATAAGGGAAGAAACAAGAGGTGTAAGAGGTACGGTATATGCTAGGTATACATAATGTGTATGTAGGTTATCTAGTAAGGAGTAAAACTTAGAGGTTGAAAGGGAATTGGGAAGTTAGAGCATACGCTTGTTGTAAAAAAGTTTTAAGGGGATTTCAGAGGAGGGGTGAAGCACGTGTGAAATCTTGTATGCGTGAATGCAAGGAGGTGATTCCAGAAGAGGACAAAAGAAGGTCATGTGCAGATCTGAGATTGCAGCAAGAAAGGTATGTAATTGAGACACGGGGACCACCTGATTAATAAGTGGCAGCTGCATGTTTGTGATTAAGACACTGGGACACGTGAACACCGGGGAGAGGCAGACACCGGGGGCTTGATTCACAAAGCAGTGCTAACTGTTAGCATGCTTGTGAAAAGCCCCTCTTCACGCCTAAACTCAGTTTAGGTGTGATAAAATCAACTCAACTCAAAATCAACTTTAACGTTGCATAATGCGACGTTAAGGTCGCACCCCATGCGACCTTATAGGCGCATCGGATGCGCCGTTATCGTCGCATCGCGGTGTGAAATTTTGCGCAAGACTTTGCGTGCGGAACTTTGCGCGCGCTCTTATTGTCAAAACGATGCTAACCTAGTTAGCATCCTACTTATCACGCCTAAAGTCTTTAGGCATGCTAACTAGGTTAGCACCACTTTGTGAATTAAGGCCCAGGTCACAGAGTACATGGAGACAGGCAGACGCTGGGACAGGCACTGGGACATAGGGAGACAGGCAGACAGTCAGACACTGGGAAATAGGACACACAAACACGGGGGGCATGCAGACATAGCAGACACGGGGAAGGAGGCGCAGGTCCAAATATGTAGTATTCGAACTATAACACGCACTGACTCCCCCCCCTCCCCCCCCCCCCCCCCACACACACACACACACACACTTTTGGGGGAGAAAAAGTGCATCTTATAGTCTGAAAAATACGATAGTTCCATTTTAGTTATCTTAGGTTTTAGGAAGTGAAAGGTAATAGAAGACAAGCAGTCAGGGACACGTGTGAGGAGGTCACAGCTAAGGTGTGGGGCCGAGAGGTACAGCAGTGTATCCTCTGCATATAAATGGCAATGAAAACCAGAAATCTGGGTTGTCTTTAGAGTAAAGTTTTCACGACTGAAGTGCAATGTTGGCTTACCGTCACTTCTTGGAATTCAGCTACAAATTGAAATAGAAAGACCATATTAAAACATTACATTAGTAAAAGATGCTACCATGCCTGTGTGTTATGTGGACAATGTGTTTTCCTGATTGTGGCTTCAAGCATATCTATGATAGTCGGTAGTGTCTGTATACTGACCATCTTCTGTTCTCAGTTTGAGGTGTGTTTATCGGAGATCCAAATGATAGTCAAGGAAGAAATCAAGGAGAAGCTGATCCGGCTGGGAAGGGATGTTGACTCTGATATCAATCTGAGTGACATATCTCTGTCAGACATTGAATCCAGGTAAGAGTAAAGGCCCATACACACTGTAGATTGATTCCCCCCCACCGGAGATCAGGGGCCTGATCCCTCAGGTGACATCACTGGGCCGAGGCTGTACAGATGCATGGTTAGCCTGTAGGCCAATGACGCCTTCTGTTGCAATGCAGGGGGAGCAGAGGGCGGACGGAGAAGCGCAGATGTGACGTCACTCAATGGGAAGAACAAAGCTATCGACTGTTGCTCGCCCGAATTGATCTGCCCTGGGGATTGGTGGCTGTTCAGGCACCTCAGGCTACTTTAATCTAGTGTGTGTAGAGGGCTTAACCTCCTTAGCGGTAACCCCAAGTCAGGCTCGGAAATCTGCAGTTTAGAGCGGTAACCCCGAGCCTGACTTGTGGTAGCCGCTGCAAGGTTACTGCAGAGCATAGCGCGCATCAGGTGTTTCAACTCACCTCCCCCGGAATCCAGACTTTGGCAGCCATTCTCCTTCCTGCCCTCGGCGGCTCTGGATCCCTGTGGCAAGATCACCGTCTGTTATCATGATGACAAACGGCAATCTCACCACAGAGTTACAGTGCCTCCCGGAGGACGGAAGGAGAATTGCAGCACTGGATCCCAGGAAGGTTAGTAAGTGCAGCGGCTGCTGCAGGCTCTCTGGGGGTATGATTTTTGGGTCTAAAAGCTAGTGAAAAAATTTACCCTAAAATCAGGAAGGAGTCATACCGCCAGGAAGGTTAAAGACCCAGAAGACTATGAGATCTTCAGATAAGCCTTCTGGTTAAGTGGTGTGAGTCCCACTCTGTCTCCATACAGAGCGACATTGGTAGGACAGGTCGCTGAAATCTCAAGGACCTGCATGGGGGGGGGGGGGGTTTGAACTGGGCCCTCCATTGAGTTAGTTGGGGGACAGGAAGTAGTCTGCTCAGCACGGCCCAGAATCCCCATGTGGATTTTTTTTCTCGAAATCATTTGCAATATTTCGCTTTTATGTGATGTTACATTACTGGAAATTGTGTTGATGATGTTGTTTCATTCTGAGGTTGATACAACGCTGCTTCCCTTCAGAAACCTTCTTACAATATTTCTAATTAGCGTGATGTGCTAATTGCCTGTGGAGACACCACTCCTGGCTGCAATGTTGAGAGTTTCACACAAAGGCTTTCTAACACTTCCAAACACTCAGTGTTGTTTTTCTAATTAATATGAAGGCGGTGTGCTTAGTGTAGCTTAAAGCCGCATCTACACGAGTAGATGCGGCCGCGATGCTCCTTATCAATCGAGCCGCTGATGCGGCTCGATTGATAAGATCCGACAGGACGGATCTCCGCACCGCCGATTCCCTGCTCGCTCCCCGCGAGGGGACAATGGCAGGGAATCGAGCGGAAGATAAGCGGCGCCGGCGGGCACGAGCGGGGAATCGAATGCGACATCCAGGACTACATTGTCACATTGCTGGCCCATCCCATTCAGCAGATTGTCAGCAGATTGTCAGCAAACATTGTTCTACAATGTCTGTGAAGTAGTCTGCAGATAGGTGAGCTTACCATTCTCAGAGAAACGTTTCAGATCTATGACTACCTCCAATGAAACACAATGGATGGTAACCTTTATTTGCCCCTGCCTCTTACAGCACCGGCGGATCCAACAGCTCTGAGTCTGACGGGCTTCCTGCACACCTACTCAACGTGGCCGAAAAGGTGAGATGTGTGCTGTGTGTGTGTAAGCTCATACAACTGTGCTGCTGGTCCAAGAGATGGTAGCCTGTCCTTCCAGTGATGGTCGGGTGTATCTTCAGCTGAAAGGAGAGAAACACATCCATGAGCTCTAGGTGCATCCCAATTGTGTATCGCAAGACATGATACTGTACAATACAATAGCATTTGTAAAGCGCTTTTCTCCCATAGGACTCAAAGCGCATAGATAGATATGTCTCAGATCAGTGCATAGTTGCAGGTGGAACTGGACCCAGATTGTGCAAAGATTTGAATGTAAATAAGCCAATCTTAAATAGAATCCTGCATTTTATGGGTAGCCACAGTGGCTGGGCAGAGGTGAGAGAGGCTCCGGCCTCAGCATAGGAGGGGGCGCACAACTCACTCAGCTATCATTCCCCTACTGTGTTTGAAGCAGAGAGAAATAAGAAAAGGGGATACATGGCAGTGACTGCAAGCCAGATAACTAGAGATTAAGGTGTTGGGGGCCCTGGGGCGCCTCTTAGTCTAATAGCAATCGTGTGACGGCTGGGGTGGGAGGGATGGAGGGGGGCACTTTGGTGTCTCAGCCTTGTGCACTGGAGGACCTTGTCCCGGCTCTGGCCAGTGGAGTCAGCAAAGGATCGGTGTTATAGCTTGGCTTGTAAATAGCTGTGCAGTGGTGTTCTGTGCTAATTGTAGGCGGTGCAGGTGTTTGTTTGGAAGGCCTGTATAGAAAACATTTCAATAGTCCAGATGTGTATGAAGGCATGAACTAGGGTTGGCAGACCTAATGCCTTTATATGCAGGTACTTTCATCAAAAGCAAAATGGTGAAATATTTGTGCACCATTAAAGTGAGTCCAAATGCAACATTTTACTTTAAAGTATACCATTCTTCATATTCCCAGACCCCGAAGGTTATAAATCAGAGTAAAAACATTTTCTGTCATTCAAAGTTACCACCTCATAATCTCACCCAAACTCAATACAACTAGCAGTGGCCTAAGCTCTTTCCAATACTTTGCTTCGCCTTGTTGGAATTGGTAGGAATCCTCATTAGAAGAAAATGGTGAGCTTCTGAGAGGAACTGACGGCAATGTAAGTATGTAATATTCAATTGCAGATATATCATGTTTTTATTTTAAATAATTTTACTCGGTTCAGGTTCCCTTTAAACAAAAACAAAACAAAAACGGCCTTGGAATGCAGGGCTGTGGAGTCGGAGTCGTGGAGTCGGGCAATTTTGGGTGCCTGGAGTCGGAGTCGGGAAAAAATGCACTGACTCCGACTCCGACTCCTAATGAATTTGTAACTGTAATTAAAATAGAAAATATGATAAAATGTTCTATTTCTCAGATAATAGTAATTAAAAATAATGTATATATACAGTATATATACAGTAATAGCTGTGCTTAGTCCACAAAAATGAAATAAACCAGTCAAAATTAGTTACTTGTGCTGCTTCAATAAAGCAGTCCCCGTATTTTTAAGGTCAGATATACATATCTGATTGTGACTGTATATATGATGTGTACACAGGAATCTCTTATATATACTAAATAACATCTATGCTGTAAGAATAAAGCCTGATGTGTAGCTGTGTCACTAATAGAGATGGTCAATGAGATGGAAATAATTCTGCATTGATGCTGATTTATGCAAATGTATGCACTCCCTTTGCTGATGAAATCAAATAATGTGATATGTTATTAAAATTTGGTTTGGTGACTACAAATTAAAGGGTAACTGAAACGGATGAAAAGTAAAGTTTTATACATACCTGGGGCTTCCTCCAGCCCCCTTCAGGCTAATCAGTCCCTCGCTGTCCTCCACCACCCGGATCTTCTGCTATGAGTCCTGGTAATTCAGCCAGTCAGCGCTGTCCGGCCGCATGCCGCTCCCACAGCCAGAAACATTCTGCACCTGCGCAATAGTGCTGCACAGGTGTAGTATGCTCCTGGCGGCGGAGTGTGTGCATGCGCACTACGCCTGACTGGCTCAAGTACCTGGACTCATAGCAGAAGATCCAGGTGGTGGAGGAGGACAACGAGGGACTGATTATCCTGAAGGCAGCTGGAGGAAGCCCCAGGTATGTATAAAACTTTAATTTCATCTGTCTCAGGTTTACTTTGTTACACAGTAGTACTATACTCTACATATGCACTCCCCACAGAGCTGCAGGGAATCCACTGAGAACGCTGTGCACATTGAACACAGAGGTGTTGTCTGTTTACAATCTCCTCATTCCCCTGCAGAGTACCTGCACATCATTCTTACATGTACCCACACTTACATTGCCTAGGGCCTGATAGATGTTCTTTGTTCCGGTTTGTACCTTTTACAAGTACTCTTACCAAGGACTAGTTTTAGTCTAAAGGGAATAAATATAGTAGTCTACATATCCTTCTCACTTCAGTTGTCTTGTAAAATTCCTAAGCGTTGGCAGTTAAGAGACGAATTTCATGTTACATACTTTTAATCAACAAAATTGTAATATGCAAATTAGAGGAGTCGGAGTCGTGGAGTCGGAGTCGGTGGAATCCTAAACTGAGGAGTCGGAGTCGGTGGATTTTTGGACCGACTCCACAGCCCTGTTGGAATGTCTATGCAGACAGTTGAGGCAGTTGGGGGTCGCTTCCATTTGTTTCAGTTACATCATCTGAGCCTAAACACCACGTAATGTAAACCCACTTGGAACTTGCAGAAGCTGAGTATTCCAAACTCGCAGTTTTGCCAGTGGTGAACACAAACATCTATCTGGTCTGCGTCATTTCCCGCGAGTGAAATTGATGCAGATGCTTACAAAGCATTCCTTGGTTTTCACAAATGCTGATGTTTTTAGTTGCCTATGTAAACACCGCCAACACATGCCTGCAGCAGGATGTCTCCTTTCTATAAAGGTTTAATTAATCTGACGTCTCTGAACTTGTTAGGACTGTTTCACATCGCAGGTGATTCCGCCACATTTGCACTGCGATTGTTGAATGCAGTTGCTACTTGTAGGAGCATTCACACTTTAGTATTTGCATTTGCACAAGGGCTGCATGCAGTGCTTTCAAAGCAATTGCGAAAAATTGTGGCACAATGCCCCCCCCCTCCCCCCCCAAAAAAAAAATCACTGTGTTTCAATGATTTTCTGTGTGTGAAACAGCACTTTTTATTGTTAAGGAAACAAAAAGAGGGACACTGAGAGCCCAATATAGTGTAGTATGCACTAGTAAATGAAGGTGTGTGGAAAGAGTATGTGCAATATCATCACAAGTCAGGGTTACCACATAGGCAACCACTGTAATAGCAGGTGGGGGGGTTAGATCTTCCCCCACTCAGGATTAAGAAGTTGCTCTCTGTAGATCAAGAAAAAAAGGGGGGCAACACCCCTCCACCAAGGGTGGGTATGTATAAAGTAGTGTGGATACAGAGGCGCCAGAAGGATAAAAAGATCTAAAATGTTTACAAATAAAGAGGTAGTGGTGGCGCTTGGCACAGAGCGCCTGGCACAGAAATGCTTGGCATAGTATCAGACCTGTTTTTGTATATGCTCCATCTTATTGCTTGAGGAAGCAGGTCACTCCCGTGAAACGCAATGTATTTTACTGGAGTATGTAAATAAATTGTTTTGATGAAAATTGAACAGCATTTTCTTGCATCTGCCCGAAGGAGGCAAGTCCACCACTACCTCCTCATTTGTAAACGTTTTAGATCTTTTTATCCTTCTGGCGCCTCTGTATCCATATTACTTTACTTTTGCATCTGGTACTTTCCTATCTGCAAAAATTGCAGTGTTTTTGTAAATCTTTTTTTTTTTTGCATAATGCATTTATTTTTGGCTATTAGGGAGAACATCTCTCACATTTTTGTAAATATTGTATTCATTTTTTTTTATCTTGAAGCAACTATGAAGATATAACACTTTGATACATTGTAAAGTAATGTACAACTTGTATAACAGAGTCTGCTACAGCAGCGTGGCTTAATGACAACAGCGCTTGGTAATAATTCTCATTCTATGCAGTCATAGCGTGCGCTGTTAAATTACGCTGAATGTTTAACATGCGCTTCGTTAAATTCAATGAGCGAGCTACTGAACCCACCCAGAGCCTGGCGGGTCCAGAAGCTTCAAAGAACGATGTTCCTGCACTTTAATTGGCCCAGTAGGCAGGCAGACTACTGGGCCAATCAAAGTGCAGGAATATCATTCTTTGAGCTATTGGACCTGCCGGGTTCTAGGCGGGTTCAGTGGAGCACTCATTAAGTTTAACAAAGCACTCGTTAAACTTTCAGAGAGAGCGTAATTTAGCAGCGCATGCTATGACTGCATAGCGTGCGCTGAGAATGATTACCAAGTGCTGTTGTCATTAAGCTGCTCTGCCGTAGCAGCACGGCCTAATGAATCAACCTCTTAATTTGCTGTACCATCAAAATAACACAACACACAGCAATTCTAAACCGCTGGCAACAAATGTGAGTACACAACCGAGTGCAGAATGTGAACCCTTCCCCTCCTTGCTTTCTGTATTGTACTCTGTATTCTGCCTCAGAAGATAATAGCCCAATATAAATAATATGAAGAGAAACAAAATATTAAAACATGGTAAATTAAATAAAGACATCCAGCATTTATTTAAATTCCATCCAAATGAGTGTCAAGACAGATGACTAAACTGTTTAGTATCCATCACCATCTAGTGGACAAAAAGGAAATTGACTAAAGCTGCCACACAATTACCGGTACGAGGGAGCTTTGAAAGAAAAGAAGGGAAAACCGAACCCCCGAAAATTAAGCTAATGCCTAAATAACTCAATAAGATGAAGAAACGGAAATAAGAATGGAAAAATAACGGTGAAAGACCCCCAAAAAACAAGTAAAAAAAACCAAAACGCACCAATGCATCACGTATTGCCTACTATACTAACTTATATTAGTTTTTGCCTCTGTCTAATCTCTTTTTTTCATCCCTTAAATCATTTTTCATTTTTTTTCCTCTCCTTCCAGTCTTCTTTTAATGCTGTGTTCTTTTAATGCTGGGCTCCTCTGCCCTAGCAATACGATTTCACATGATGCATGACACGAAGAGCAACATTTTTTCCATGTTCTTGGACCTTAACACCTCCCCCCAACTATATAACACAAGTTGTTCTAATAACTAATGGATAAAGGACAATAAATTGAATGTTCTGGAATGGCCAAGTCAAAGTCCTGACCTTAATCCAACTGAAATGTGGACAGACTTAAATTTCATGTGAGGAGACCCACCAACACCCAAGAGCTGAAACTGAAGCTGCTCTGTATGGAGGAAAGGGTTATCATTGGTCCGAGTCAAAGTGTAGCACTGGTCAACAGCTACCATAAATGTGTAGTTGCTGCAGGAAATTCAGTTGAGCACAAGTTACCTTTCAGATCCAATACCCCAATCTCCACTCCGATCTTCACCTATAGCCAAGCCCCGCTTAATTGGGAGACTGAAAATGCCTGATCAGTTGCCCCCAGGATTAATTTGAGCAAAGTACTGGATCTGAGGCCGAGGTAACCAAAAACCAAGCCAACTGCCTAGCAAAGCAGGCTCACCTAGCCTAGTGAACATCAGGTAAGCTTTCTGCAATACCTAGAGCGGTCACTAGGTGACAGCAACACTCATTCTAGCTCTTTATCTAGCGGGCTAACAAAAAGCATAACGCACAGTACAGGTGCATGCCCGCAGGGAGCCTGCTAAGTTCCGATTCCTAACAGTTGCAGTTACTGCTGCACGAGGGGGGCACTCCGCATACTGAGAGCACATTTCGCTTATGTGTGCCATTTGCAGACATGCTGTTGGATAATTTTTTTTTAAAGAGACACTGAAGCGAAAAAAAATGATATAATGAATTGTTTGTGTAGTACGGATAATTACTAGAACATTAGTAGCAAAGAAAATATTTTCATATTTTTATTGTCAGTTATATAGTGTTTTTTTATAACGTTGCATCATTCTCTAATATTTGCAGTTTACACACTACTCATCATTCTAAATGATTTTACAGAGCAGGTTAGTGAACTTTTGAACTGTAATCTGCAAAAGAAAAAACAATACAGTGACTGACACTTGAGATAGCAAACTTAGGAAGACAGAGCTCTCTGCGACTTTGAAAGTGGTGGAGCTCAATGGATCTTTTGCATAGATAACTGGAGTTTCTTAACTCTTCCTGTACTGGAAACAAGGTTAGACTTATGTCTCTGGTCCTAATGGTTTATTTCTTAGCTGTACTACACACACAAATCATTATATCATAATTTTATTTTGCTTCAGTGTCTCTACTTTTAGGACAAAAACACAGGATGTTGTTGGTCATATTCATATAAAAGTATAGAACACTTTATGGGTTCGCAAACTCTTGAGCACCGCTGTATTTGCGGTTATACAGACTCTTGTAAATGCTTATTCGTCTCTGAATCTCTTTAAGTATGATTACTGTTTTAACCACTTTGTCCTCCTTGACGTATAAAAACGTCAAGGACATGCGCGCTCCCGCGGCCGATCGCGTGCGTGCCTATGGCCTCAATTCACTAAGATCATGCTGGAGATAATAAGGCAAGAGAAAACTTACCTCCACACAGTGAGAGAGTTATCTTATCTCTTCATTCCTTAAGTTACCTCCTCTGTAGTTAATTTACCTCCTCTGTAGTTAATTTACCTCCTCTGTAGTTATTTTCACACGCAGTTAATTAACAGCCTGTCTTTAGCTCTGGAGTTATTTTAAGGATTGAAGACTTAACTTAAAGACAGAAGAGTTAACTTTAGGTTTGCCTGAGGTAAAATGTTTCCTGAATACGACATGCCTCATCACCATGGTGATAACTCTAGAAACGTTATTACAGACAGGAGATAAGCTTAGTGAATTGACGCCTATGTCTTGTACGCTTTGAGTGACGTCATGTAAACAAACTCAAGGTTGCCATCTTGTGGCCAAAGAGTAAAACTACATCTAAAAGTAAAAAAAGATTACACTACACAAATATTTCCCTAAATAAAACACTATTTACTTCCCACCCTCCCAAAAATACCCACATAAAATGTTTAATTTTTATGTATTATTTTAAAACTATAATGGCCGAAAACTGAGAAATAATGAATTTTTTCCGTTTTTTTCTTATTCTTACTGTTAAAATGCATTTACAGTAAGGTAGCTCTTAGCAAAATGTACCCCTCAAAGAAAGCCTAATTGGTGGCGGAAAAAACAAGATATAGATCAGTTCATTGTGATAAGTAGTGATAAAGTTATAGGCAAATGAATGGGAGGTGAACATTGCTCGGATGCATAAAGTGAAAACGACTGAGAGCTTAAAGGGGTTCTTCCGCGAATGAGGAAAAAAAATCAAAATGGTTTATGCATAATCTATTAAAAATCCTTCTAAAATAGTGTGAAAAGTTTTTTTAAAAAATGAATGGTTTCACCAATACAACATGTAATGTATACAGTGACGGCTGAGGTGACTGTGAGGCTAATCCATTTGTTAGGGGTGGTTTTTTTGTTACTGTCATTTCACAAGCTGCTCCCTACCTAGTTTTCATTGCTGTAATGCAGGGCTATGATGAAGTGCTGTGCAATGGCAGTTACAGCTGAATAACGGCTGTGCTGCTCTGTAGTTTCTGCTTGTACTTCCTTACAGAGCTGACCCCCCTCCCCCCCCTCTCTGTACTGTACTGTACTGAACTGTAGCTCAGGCAGCTAACTTGCCGTGCAATGGATAGGAAGTCCTCTGCACAGACGCTGAAGTCTGGTTGCCCGGCAACGAGGTAAACACGTGATTTGCTCCGAAGAGCTGCCCGACCTCTGCCTACAGGGAGAGGCGGGGGGAGGGGGGTCAGCTCTGTGAGGAAGTACAAGCAGAAACTACAGAGCAGCACAGCCGTTATTTTAATAGCTGTAACTGCCATTGCACAGCACTTCATCATAGCCCTGCATTACAGCAATGAAAACTAGGTAGGGAGCAGCTTATGAAGTGAAAGTAACAAAAAAAACACCCCTAACAAATGGATTAGCCTCACAGTCCCGTCAGCCGTCACTGTATACATTACATGTTGTATTGGTGAAACCATTCATTTTTTTGAAAAAAATTTCACACTATTTTAGAAGGATTTTTAATAGAACATGCATAAACCATTTTGATTTTTTTTCCTCATTCGCGGAAGAACCCCTTTAAGTGGTTAATAGTTACATTTTTCCTCCCTATTTAGTTTTATCAGAAGAAGAAAAGGTTACGGTCTCGTAAAGAGAGGAACAATATGTATCAGAAACGCAGCTCCAAACACAAAGCAAAGTCACAGAGTAATGCGGTGAGTCAGACTCGTGTTCATGTTTTGTAGACTTGTTCAACTTACTTTCATTAAAGTGCACCAGAGGTGACATGATGAGATAAACATGAGTATGTACAGTGCACAACATTAATCACTAGGCTGTTTCAGTTTTTTTTATTTTGCTGCCTAAAAGAGTTAATTTTCAGGCATGAAAATAACAGCTTCTGTCTTGTTGAAACCTTGTCGGGAATATAGTACAACTCACTGATAAGCAAATTACATCCATTAAAGTTTTCCTGGCAGAATACAACTTCTGAGGGCAGAAAAAGGTCAATAGTCATGTATTTTAACTCTAGGACACTTAATACACTGCCATTGAACAGAAAAATAAATCTACTTTCTAAATGTGTAAGTATAAAATAAAACTATGGGTTATCTAAAGAAAAAAGTAATTTTAGGATTAGGTGGATAAATACAATTGTTTATCTCAGCAGTTTATTTAAAAGCTGGATTAGGATGTGTTTGGCATTTTTTTGAGTTAATCAGAAATTAGGTATTCATGTTCCAAAGCTTTCCAAAATCAGTCCTGGTCTAAAATATCCTGAGAATGCAGGAGGATGCTGGAGGATAAAAGAACCCATATACATAAACCGAGAGCATAAACCGGTAAACTCTCCACCCAGACATATTGATAATGACTGGCAGAGAACATCCTGTTCATCCTGTGCTGAACACTTATTCTGTGTCTGCTGCTGCTGTAGTTGAACTACTTGAGGACCCTGGGCTTAAGGCCTTGCCACTGCAGCTTTAAGGCCTTGCTGCAGTGCCGTACAACTCAGCACACAAGTGATTTCCCCCCTCCCTTTTCTGCCCACCAACAGAGCATTCTGTTGGTGGGCTGTGATTGCTCCCCCAATGTTTATTTTTTACACAAATATTTATTTTTTTGATATAACAATAAATTTGTATTTTTTATATTCTTTTATTATCTCTCCCTCTCCCCTGCCAGGCCAATCAGCGCAATTGGCTGTCATGGGCTTCAGCCTATGACAGCGGATCGCTTCCTTGCCGCCTAGGGGGACAGCCGTGTCACATGGCTGTCCCCAGTACAGCACTGCTGTAGATCGCAGCGTTGTACAGACTAAATAGACAGCGGTTTTGCCGTCTAACAGTCTCCTAGCGGCGATCGCCGCTGGGAGACCGCTCCGTCATCCAAGTGGAGGTGCGCGCGCATACACGCACGCGATCTCCTGCAAAACGCACCCCCAGGACTGCACGCCGATTGGCGTTAGGCGGTCTTGGGGCTGCCGCCGCGCTCATGCCCATTAGCGTGAGTCGGTCGTGTACAAGTTAAAGAATCATTATGGTGAAATTCTGGACTTTCCGCTACCCTTATCACCATTCACGTAAAAGCAGATGAGAGGGGCTTAGCTAGAAACCATGAGGCCCCATAGCAAAATTTTGGTTGGGACCTCCACAAAAAATGATACGGCATCTTTGTGCCCTTCTGCACACAACAGTTTTAGGTAGCAAAGCCCAAAAAAAAGAGCCCCCCCTGTATTGGTAGCCAGAGGTAGCCCCCCAGTATAGATAGCCAGAAGTTGCCCCCACTAAAGGCAGCTAAAGGTAGAACCCCAGTATATATAGTCACAGGAGCCTCCAGTAATAAATAGACCTCCACTATAGGTAGCCAAAGGGACAGCCAGTATTAGGTAGCCCTCAGTTTAAATAACTTCTCTCCTTTGCTCTGCTTGCATTACTCTGCACCTCAGGGGGCCAACTGAGGACCCCATTATCACTGCCAAGTGCTGGCCATTGCCTTGCTTGGCTACGGGCCCCATAGCAGCCACTATGGCTGCTATTGTGATCCCTATGCCACTGGCAGATAAATAGAATCATCAGATGAGCAGCCTTTCAGCATTTGACAGACCTTAATTTATCAGGAGGGTCACTGCTGGGGACAGGAATCCCCCTCTTTACTTGTTCTTTTCCACCTGACAGCCATCATATCACTAAGCAGAGAAGAAACGACAGGTAGAAATTTAGATAGGTGGAGGGGACAAGTGAAGAGGGGAACCTCTGTTGCCATCAGCAGCCCTGATAGACAAGGAGCTGTCTGATTTTGAAAAGTACAGTTTCGGAGACGCACAGCAGTCCAGAGAATGTGTTATAATATTGTGATGCTTGCACACACTTCAGTTACTCCGAAAGCTCGGAATTCAGTCAGATCTATATATTTGTTTCTTGTCTCTCTCAGGATATTGCTGAAACACCTTCCAACCAAACAGCCAAATCCACAACATCTAAGAGCTCCAGTAAAGGAGATGCAGAGAAGAGAAGAAAAAAGGTACGAAAGTATACTGAGTAGCTGCACCTCTCAGACAATGCCATATATGGGCTGCTCTTAAAGGCAACACACAAATAAAATATGCCAAAAATGTGTAAATGCCCCAAAAATATATGTCCCCCATTTTTTATTTTTTTAGCTAATGTAACAAGCTCTCTCTCTCAACATAACAGATTATTTTGGATAAGATAGGGACGCCATGACCAGAAGGTAATTGTATGCACCCTTTTGAGGAGTTTGTGGAGATATATTGGGGTGCTGATGCTGTTAAGGATAATACAGTAATATATTTTCATTTTCCCATTTTTATATCTGCTGTGGTATGTCAAAGGTGTAGAGATGCAGGCTAGATTCATTGACTGTTCCTGTATTTGTGTGGGTGGGTCACTAGACCTACATTTGCATCTAAAGAGGTCTTCAGTGAATACGACCAGTCACCTATCACACAGGACATCCTGCTGCAATGTGAAAGCCTTAATCAATTGTCACCTGTAACCTGGGGAGATTGGAAGTGAAGGAAGTCTTTTGTTTTGTGTGTGTGCTATAGTACCCTTTTCATGTATGTGGATCTCTGGAAATCCCATTTATGTCTGAGAACGGAGACAGGAAAACGCCTTAATCAAGTTTTCACCTGGAGTTGAAAGCCTAACTTCACAATCTTTGATGTATAGTAGACTTTTACCTGGGAAATCAAATTATGTCTGAGGATGTTATTAAATCTAGCTTCCCCCCGTCCACACAGGCTTACAGCCTCCAGGCGTATTTCATAGTATAAAACCGCAGCTAGGATAGCCACAACTTGTAGTTCTTGGAGGTAGCTCACACGGCTAGAACTAACCTGGTTCCTGACCAGAAGTGCGTACCGCCCGCAACAACACCAGATCGATACGCTGGTACGTTTATTTCCCGTTTATTTTGGTAAGCAAAATCGCTTTGTGTGTTATCTTTGTACATTTTATCTTGTA
Organism: Hyperolius riggenbachi; assembly: GCF_040937935.1. NCBI lineage: Eukaryota > Metazoa > Chordata > Amphibia > Anura > Hyperoliidae > Hyperolius > Hyperolius riggenbachi. The sequence continues at coordinate 197,054,093 of NC_090656.1, read as the reverse complement.
ACTAGTTTTACTTTGTTTTTTGTAATCTTTTTGTATATATTCAGTTTTGCACTGTTCTATGTTTTTCTAGAATATTAAATTATTATTTAATAAGTTTGACTTCTGCCGTACTAAACTAACACTCATAGCCTAGAAGAGACTGAAGTGTAACCGTGTATAAGTTCATGCCTAATTGTACGCTTGAGCAACACTACCGTATGAAATTGTAATTGCATTGTGTGTGGGGGCGTTTGTCATACGTTGGCCTAAGCGCGCAGCTGACCCAACGTACGAACAACGCCAGTGCGAGTAGCGACAGCAGAGTGGCTAACAGTATCGTTCGGAACGACTGTTAGTGGGTCTTTGCTTCACGACAGTGTAAGATTGCAACTGTGTGTGTGTGTGGGTGCGTGGCGTTTCCGTATTTGGCCTAAGCGCAAAGCTGACCCAAATACGAAAACGCGGAGTGCGCGCTGAGGACTCGACAGCAGAGTGGAAGTGTCTAGCGAACAGCTAGTGGTGGCAGTGAGAAGTGTTTGAGGGGTTCCAGCCTTGTTTGTAGCTTAAATAAGGCTGTTCCCCGCTTAATCTGGTCAAACCCGCAGTCGGGAACCGTATACGCAGGCGTGCCGCGGGCCGGTTCCTGACATAATTGGCTGGCAGTGGTGGCATCGTTTAGTACATTAGTACGCAGTTTAGCTCGCTATTCTGAGTACTAAAGGCTGGAAGCTTGCTAGAAGCAACTAGCCTACAGAAGTCTACTCAGTGCAGAATCTATATACGTTTTTTTTTGTTCAAAGATACACACTTGGTGTTTTGCTTTCCCTTCCCCCCCCCTTTTTTTTTTTTCTTTTTTTTTTTGCAACACGATGGCTCAGAAAGCATCCAGCTATGCAAGGCAAAACAAGGAGATACTACTCAACCTGTGTGAGCACAAAGGCATCGAGACGGTGAGCGGCCAGACTAAGGAGCAGTTAGTTCGTGCGCTCGAGGAGCATGATGCGGCAGAGCAAGCCCGTGCTTCAACGTCAGCGGATGCAGCTCACGACACGACAGAGGAGGAATCGCTCCTGCCACAGAATGCGAGTGGAGACGATGTCCTGGATGATCCACCGAACTTGGAGATGACATCTCTGGAAGCCGACCTACAGCTACTAGGTTCGGCTGAGCCCGAACTGCGCCTAAAGCTGATCCTACTGCACCGACAGGCAGAGAAGGAACACGCGGAACGGCGACACCAGGCCGAGAGGGAAAGACACCAGGCCGAGAGGGAACAAGTTGCACAGCGACACCAGCTGGAGCTGGCTAAACTTCAGCAGCAGAACCGGTCTGCTGGACCCGCAGAACGCGAAGGTGAGCGAGTCCACAGAATCCCCCTGGATAAGTTCCCCGCTATGGACAAGGACTCTGACATAGACACTTTCCTACAGGGGTTTGAAAGGACTTGTCGGCAGTATGGGGTGCCCCGTGAGCAGTGGGCAAGATACCTCACACCAGGGCTGAGAGGCAAGGCCCTGGAGGCGTTTGTGAGTCTCCCCCAGGAGGAAGAAACAGACTTTGAGGCGATTAAGAAAGCCATCATTGCACGATACCACCTCACGCCAGAGGTGTATCGAAAACGTTTCAGGACAGTGCAGCGAGGTCCTAATGACAGTTACCTGGATCACGCGTGCAACCTGCGCACTGCCTTCCAGCAGTGGCTAAAAGGACTGTCAGTTGAAACCTTGGATGCCCTGAAGGAGCTGATGATAAAAGACCAGTTTCTCCACACCTGTCCTGTTGAGGTCCGGCTGTTTGTGCTGGATCGAGAACCAAAGACAGTGGATGAGGCTGCGGAAATGGCCGATTCCTACACCGCCCATAGAGCACCTGAGTCCCGGAGGACTACTACGTCCAGCTGGAGAGGAGAACAGATTGCTAAACCTGTTTCACCCAGCACCCAGAGGAGGCAAGCACCGCTGTCTCCTGGATTCAAGCAACCTGACACTCGGAAATGCTTTGTATGTGACAGGGTGGGTCATATCAGCACGACTTGCCCAGAGAGGAAGAGGGAGGCCCCAAAATCCAGTGAGGCCTCAAACGCCAGTGAAGTCCCAACGGCTTTGTGTGCTACCAGGAATGCCACTGGCTATGCAGAGAATCTGCAGCTTGTCACGGTTGGGGGTACAGTTGCCACTGGGCTGAGAGACACTGGAGCAGAAGTGACTCTCATACATCCCCAGCTTGTGAACCCGGAGCAGTACATACCTGGGAAAATGATTGCTGTCCGAGGAATTGGGGGTGTCACCCCAGCCATACCCACCGCCTTGGTCCACCTGAATTGGGGGGCCGGCAGCGGATTGAGAGAAGTTGGGGTAACAGACAAAATCCCTACCAACGTTTTGCTGGGTACTGACCTGGGACGGTTAGTAGCCCGGTATGAGCCTAATCCAACCCCCGTGGAGCCTGCATCCCCAGCAGAAGTTCAGGACTCTTGCAAGGTACTATTTGATAACGCAGTGCAAGTGGGGAGTGCTGGTGAGGCCCCAGGGGCTATGGACTGTGTACGAGGAGCCAGCCCTAGTGATTCTCCAGTGCCTAGGCCTGGAGTGGGACATGTTGATATGGAGAATGCAGAAACTGATGATGTCATTCATGACCCACGGACTATCGAGGCGATCGATGCAGGAACTGTTGATGATAATTGTGAAGTGCTGAGTAGCAATGTGTGTAATGATACAGATAATGTGGAGGTTTTATGTGATGTCCCAAATGACAATATATGTAGGGATGATAATGCTGATGGCATATGTGTTGTGCTACATAATGCTGTGTGTCATGTGGACACTCCGTCAGCTGCCGGAGTAACCAGCGGCGCTCGCTGGGCTGCAGCAGATGGACTGTCCACTGAAGGGGCAGACGGCACCAGGCCAGATCTTTCCCCTTCAGATGGTTTTAAGACAAAATGTGACGTGATTTATGATGTGTGTAAGGTGGGCACTCCCTCAGCTGCAGTGGTAACCCGCAGTGCTAGCGGGTCTACAGCAGAGGGACTGTCCACCGAAGTGGCAAATGTTGCTGGGTCAGCCACATCCAATTCGGAACCTGGCCCGGATGGCCCAGGAGCCTCTCCGTCTGCAGCCTTCCTAGAATGTGTGACAGGCAGCACTGAGCTCTCTGGGGCTGTTCGATTTGACAGCAGCCTGGAAGAGCTCAGGGGGCTAGCCAGCAGGTCACCAGCTGGGAGGGGCAGGTTGAGAGGGTTCTGGGAAGTTATTCCCTCGGAGCTGTCCGAAGTGGAGGAGGCAGACCGGCAGATACTCGTTCCCCAAAGGGACCGAGAGATAGCTCCTGCCACTATAGAGAGAGTGCGTGTAGCGACGGTTGGAACCCTTCCCCAGTTGCAGCACAGTCTCTATGGTTGCGAATTCACGGTCGCCACTGACCCACATTCCCCTGGTTGGTTACGTCAGGTTGCCAAGGGCAACGACACATTGCAGCAACCTGACCTAGCTTTCCAGTCGTGTAGCTTGGAGCTAACTGACAGGTGGGGAACCCTCCTGAGGATGCTAAAGAGTTTCCCCACCCGGCCAGGCCGTCAATGTAGGCTTTGGCAGGATGATGCGTTAGATTCACCTGCCAGCGCCATCTGGAAGGGGAGCAATCATGGGAATGCGGACGGGCTGTCCCGTCAAGCAGAACCAACAGTGTAGGTGCTGGCAGGATGATCTGGGAAGATCGTCTGCCTTGCACCAAGTTAACGGCGGAGGTGTGGAGATATATTGGGGTGCTGATGCTGTTAAGGATAATACAGTAATATATTTTCATTTTCCCATTTTTATATCTGCTGTGGTATGTCAAAGGTGTAGAGATGCAGGCTAGATTCATTGACTGTTCCTGTATTTGTGTGGGTGGGTCACTAGACCTACATTTGCATCTAAAGAGGTCTTCAGTGAATACGACCAGTCACCTATCACACAGGACATCCTGCTGCAATGTGAAAGCCTTAATCAATTGTCACCTGTAACCTGGGGAGATTGGAAGTGAAGGAAGTCTTTTGTTTTGTGTGTGTGCTATAGTACCCTTTTCATGTATGTGGATCTCTGGAAATCCCATTTATGTCTGAGAACGGAGACAGGAAAACGCCTTAATCAAGTTTTCACCTGGAGTTGAAAGCCTAACTTCACAATCTTTGATGTATAGTAGACTTTTACCTGGGAAATCAAATTATGTCTGAGGATGTTATTAAATCTAGCTTCCCCCCGTCCACACAGGCTTACAGCCTCCAGGCGTATTTCATAGTATAAAACCGCAGCTAGGATAGCCACAACTTGTAGTTCTTGGAGGTAGCTCACACGGCTAGAACTAACCTGGTTCCTGACCAGAAGTGCGTACCGCCCGCAACAACACCAGATCGATACGCTGGTACGTTTATTTCCCGTTTATTTTGGTAAGCAAAATCGCTTTGTGTGTTATCTTTGTACATTTTATCTTGTAACTAGTTTTACTTTGTTTTTTGTAATCTTTTTGTATATATTCAGTTTTGCACTGTTCTATGTTTTTCTAGAATATTAAATTATTATTTAATAAGTTTGACTTCTGCCGTACTAAACTAACACTCATAGCCTAGAAGAGACTGAAGTGTAACCGTGTATAAGTTCATGCCTAATTGTACGCTTGAGCAACACTACCGTATGAAATTGTAATTGCATTGTGTGTGGGGGCGTTTGTCATACGTTGGCCTAAGCGCGCAGCTGACCCAACGTACGAACAACGCCAGTGCGAGTAGCGACAGCAGAGTGGCTAACAGTATCGTTCGGAACGACTGTTAGTGGGTCTTTGCTTCACGACAGTGTAAGATTGCAACTGTGTGTGTGTGTGGGTGCGTGGCGTTCCCGTATTTGGCCTAAGCGCAAAGCTGACCCAAATACGAAAACGCGGAGTGCGCGCTGAGGACTCGACAGCAGAGTGGAAGTGTCTAGCGAACAGCTAGTGGTGGCAGTGAGAAGTGTTTGAGGGGTTCCAGCCTTGTTTGTAGCTTAAATAAGGCTGTTCCCCGCTTAATCTGGTCAAACCCGCAGTCGGGAACCGTATACGCAGGCGTGCCGCGGGCCGGTTCTTGACAGAGTTTACAGGGTGATATAAGCCTGTTGCCTGGCTGATGTTTGCTGTGGGAAGGACAGTAAGGTATGGCAGTAAGGAGTTAAAATTAACACTGAGCTGGGTTGAAAAAAAAGAAGAAAAGGGCAAAAGTGATGTCACTTCTGGCATCACAGAGAAACAGTGAAAATGGAAACCAGCAGACATATTCTTTTCTTTTTCTCATATCACATTTCACCTAAATCTGGCAGTGATCACTTAAAACAAGATAGGTAAGCTAAATAAGTAATTTCTTATTGGATTCTTCCTGTCTCATTGTCATTCTTCCTGTCTCCAGGACAGGAAATAAGCGGAATTAGGCATGGATTTACATCCCAGGAGCCTATAGGCACAGATGTCCTGGCACCCTAGACTTCGCCCTCCATGGACCTACAAAAATCCGCTGAACTGCACCACAAGTGTGCTGTCTGGCCCAGCTGTCACTTACTTCCCTTGCCCCTTCTAGGTAGCTACAAGTGTCCCTTAGCATTAGGTTGCCAGAGGTACCCTCTGTATTATGTAGCTAGAGGTGCCCCCGACTGAAGTAAGATCTCGTCATTGGAATGCTGAGAGTTAGGTAAGTAACCTCCTATTTACACTCTACACAGGACTCTGTATAGGGAAGGAGGGAGGGAGGCTCTAGGGGAGGGGAGTGAGCCGCCTTTCCACCATCAGGCGCCCGTAGGCACGTGCCTATATGCCTTATGGTAAATCCAGCCCTGAGTGGAATTATTCCTAGTGGGGACACTGACAGCAGTAACAAACTCATTCCCTGCTCTAATAATTTTGTAAAAGTGTTTTTCCAGCGTGAGGCCAAGTGACTCGCTCTCTCTATTGCTGTTTCCATTACTGATCAGTGTCCTGTTTGGGAGATAAACAAGTAAAATAACGGCTTTAATTATGTTGATTTGACGAAAGTATATGATGCAGATGGTAATTATAGATGATCATTTGACAGATGAAGTCCCATGAAAGCTCCTCATCACAGGCTGAAGCAGTGCAAACAACCACAGCGGGGCCAACTACAGGTAAAGGAAGATATAACATGGGATTCACCATAGTCTGTAGTATTATCCTGCATATGACAATTCCTCTTTGTTCTCATCAGTAGAAAAACCCGTCCTGTCTTATGCCCGGAAGCTAGAGCCTGTTTCAGTGAAGACTCAGCTCAACAGACTCCCGACCTCCTTTGTTGGTGAGTGCGGTACCCTCGCAGGTGCAAGGTTACCAGCGCGGTCTCTCATAATAAATGTTCCTGGAGATTAAATGGACTGTGGGGCAGATTTACCAAAAAAGTTTAAGGAAAATAGGAGTAAAACTGGTATAAAAGTGGATCAGATGCTCAAGGATTCTGATTGGTCAGTGTGAGCACCTGCAGCATCTTTGCACCAGTCTTGCTTCAGTGTTTCCAGCCTACTGGTTTCGCTTTATCAGCTCTTGTCTGTATCCTTCTCCAATAGGAGACTTCTCCAGCCTGGATCATGTCTGTCCTCGCCATGCCGCAATGAAGACGCGGGAAACGGCTGCTAGCAATCGCCTCCCTCTCATTATAACGGTCATTCAGAGGTCTACTGTGCCTCCATATCCCAAGGACTCATCACCCATCAAACAGCATCCACCACCTTTTCATTCCATGCTTGATTTCAGCAATAGCAAAGGCCAAGTGGCTGATCATGTCCTTAAGAAAGGTATGTATATATCCAGCAGCCTTACCCAATAAAGTAGTGCTGGTCAACTGGCTACTTTGAGAGTGCCTCCGCTGCAGTCTATGGCATCACCAGAGAGTCACCCATTGCCAGGGGATATTTTAGGCATATGCCTGGAGTGCCATTGGTCCTGGGGAGAGGGGGCGCCATCCAGGTTTTCTCGCCTGGAGTGACAAAATGGCTAGAGGCGCCCCTGCGCAGACGTTCAAACCATGAGTGTTCCCACGGTAGAAAGAAGGATCAGGGAATTCTCCTTCGTTGAGTCGCCTCGCTAGGGGTTCCTCAATCCATCTTCTGATGACGGTGAGTATATAGCTTAGGAAGAATAGCTTCACCACTGTGACTACTGTCGGCGATTTGTGCTGGTTGGCTGAGACTGCTGGTTAGTTGAGCTCCAGATAATCTTGACTCTATTGTATAAACAGTATATTTTCTGCTGCTGTTACTTGCTCTCTAAGCTTGCTTTCCTCTTTCTGTTAATCAGACAAGCCACTTATGTCAAGAGGTCTAGTGCCTGCAGTGGGGACAAAGCCATATGGGTGAGCTACTTATCAGCATAATGTATTTGTATGTATGTGGTACACACAGAGTGTGAGGTAACCCAATGCAACCAATAATAGATTTGTTTTTCATAGAAGGATGTAGAGGTTTTGGATCATTCTGAATTTTCAAATTTTCTGTATAAATATGATGTTTTCACACACTGCTTGCAACAAGATAGTGAAAACCTAGATTGTATTGCAACCATATTAAATAATTGGTGTTAAAACAACATGTTTTAAAGCAATCCATTCTGTTCAGAGATCTAAATGTGTTCTGGTTCTCCCATTTACTAAAACAACAGGATATGAAACCCAAGGCAAGAGCATACATTGGGAAATGCCACAAGCTAAAGCGGATAACAAAATGGGTTAAAGAGGCGCAGGAAATAGCAGTAGTACAATCTCTGTAAATGTATCAATATTCTACTACTTAACTGATATAGTGAAATATTCGTAATATGTGCTGATATTTCTCTATGACCTAACCTATCCCTACTCTCACACAGAACCTCCCCGGTGGTGCCTAACCATAACACCCCCCCCGGTGGTGCATAACCTTAAGACCCCCCACCGTGCCTGACCTTAACCTTCCCCCTGCTGGTGCCTGACCTTGACCCCCATGGTGGTGCCTATCCTTAACCCCCCCCCCTGGTGTTGCCTGGTCTTCATCCACCTCCCCTTCCCCCTGCTGGTGCCTAACCTTAATCTCCCCCACCCCAGGGGTGCCTATCCTTAACCTCCCACCTGCTGGTGCCTGACTTTATCCCCCAGGTGGTGCCTAACTTTAACCCCCCCCCCCCCCCGGTGCCTGACCTTAACACCACCCGGTGCTGCCTAACCTAAACCCCCCCCCCGGTGGTGCCTAACCTTAACTCCTCCTGCTGGTGCCTATCCTTAACCCCTCCTGGTGGTGCCTATCCTTAACCCCCCCCCCCCTGGTGTTGCCTGGTCTTCATCCACCTCCCCTTCCCCCTGCTGGTGCCTAACCTTAATCTCCCCCACCCCAGGGGTGCCTATCCTTAACCTCCCACCTGCTGGTGCCTGACTTTATCCCCCAGGTGGTGCCTAACTTTAACCCCCCCCCCCCCCCCGGTGCCTGACCTTAACACCACCTGGTGCTGCCTAACCTAACCCCCCCCCCCCCCCGGTGGTGCCTAACCTTAACTCCTCCTGGTGGTGCCTATCCTTAACCCCTCCTGGTGGTGCCTATCCTTAACCGCCCCCTGGTGTTGCCTAACCTTAACCCCTCCTGGTGGTGCCTATCCTTAACCGACCCTGGTGTTGCCTAACCTTAACCTCCCCTGCTGGTGCCTGATCTTAACCTCCCCCTTGGAGGTGCCTAACCTTAATTCCTGATTATTATTTTTTATAAGTCGATCCGGTGGATATTTTTGATCAATCAGTTTTTATGAAAATTGAACGGTGTAGATGTGGGGGTGTCCGGTATGACGAGGTCTGCGTAGAACTCCCTAGTTTGTTTGTGGTGTTCAATACAACTCTAAAATAAAAACTCCTGACGAGGTAAGAGTTCTTTATTGTACCAGCCGTTATCCTGACACTTCAGCTGGAATCTCCTTCAACCCAGCATCATTTCTTTCTGTGTTTTCAATCTTTTTTTTTTTTCAGAATTGGGGAAAAATTGAACACGTGTGGTACATTGCTCAGATTTTTTAAATGTTACAATTAGTCAGAAGAATTGATTGTAGTTCTTAAATTGAAAAGAAATTTTAAAAAATTGTATGGTGTGTGGCCACCGTTAAAGGATACTAGAGGCAAAAAATATAGGAGAAACAAGGGGAGCTGGCATGTATGGTGAGCTGTCCTGAGGCCCACTGCTTCCCCCGTTCTCCTTTCTGCCCCCACCTGCTGCTAATTGCCCTCTGGCACCCTCTTCCGGGTTCATTGAAGTCAGGAATCACTGCGCTGGCGCTGGCCAGATTGCACGTGACCGCAGCTGGGATTGCTCAGTGCATGCGCACCATACATGCCAGCTCCCCCCGGTTTCTCCTTTATTTTTCCCCTCTGGTATCCTTTAAGGTGGCCATACACAATTCTTTTTTTTTTTTATAAGATTTTGATCTATTAGATTATTTTATCCAACCCACCATACACCATTCAATTTTCAAAACAATCAACCTGATTTTTCCAACACATCCGATCAGATTTTTATTGGAAAAAACCCCAGAATAATCAATTGTTTTTTACTGATCGAAAAAAAGATTATTTTCAATTTCTTCCCTATTCGTTCGTTTTAGTCTAATAAATGGGAAAATCAAATTATTTGATTGTACCATGTATGGGCACATTTAGACTAATATCACTTCCTGTTGGAACTGCTTTTTAACTTGTTATTATACAGTATGTGTTGTGTTCCCTATCAGCTTTGCAACAACGGTGGATAAACAAAAAAGTCCAGAAACATCTGCCTCAACCATAGATCTGCAGCTGAGCCCCAGCTTAAAGACCCACCGGACCAACAGAATGCGCCAGGAGTCATTCATTACACTAGTAACGCCAGGTCAGTGTGGACTGTGTCACATTCACATGTTAGGTGACACCCAGGGCTCAGCAGTAAGCAACAGTTCCCATGTCCCTCTGTGGACTGTTTTACCTATCTATTCAGTACATAACAAACTCTGGCCCGTGGGCCAAATCTGGCCCTTGGTGCCATCAGATTTGGCCCTCAAGTGGTTTGCCCCACTTTGCATTATGTTTGGCCCACTGTAGATTACTAGAGATGCTATATTGGAGGGTAAGCCCTAGATCACCAGGGAAGCCATATGGGGAGGGAGACAGCACTAGATACAAGGAAACGGTATAGGAGAGGGAGGGGGCCACCAGACACCAGGGAACTGTATAGGGGATGGAGGTGGACAATAAACACCAGAAAACTGTATAGGGGAGGGAGGATCACTAAACATCAAGGAATTGTATAGATGAGGGAGGACTACTAAAAATCAGGGAACTTTGTAGGGGATGGAGGGGGGGGGGGGGGGGGGCACTAGACACCAGGGAACTTTATAAAGGAGAGAGGTGGCTACTAGACATTGAGGCCGGCCCCCGACTTTGTCCCAGAGCTCAATCGGCCCAATTTCTCCAGCTTCTAATGGGACCATTGCAAACTAACAGCTACGGCATTCAACTGAGCCTATTTCAGCCAAACCACAATTTGCATAAAATAGACATAGAGTTTGCATCAACTCACAAATATTAGCATCTCACTGACCATGTCTTTACCACTGTTTCACTGTTTTGGCCTTCCAGAATACTTAGATAAAATCTTGCTGAAACCAAAGGACACATCAGATTTTGGAAGGTCATTGCCGCAGGTGAGGAAACCAGATGCCCTTATCACAGCCACTCCAGGAGACATACCATTCACAAAGGTAAGGTGATGACACGCAGGTTTTCATGCGGCCCTATTGTCACTAACATCCCACACCTTTTGCAGTGTTTTTCCTGCATACTGGTAGGCCAGCATCTCAAGCAACAAAGCACCATCATATTAGTGTGTTTTTCTGACTGTAATTCAGACACACAACTGAAAAGCTCCTAAAATACTTTTAAAGAAGAACTTTAACCCTGGATTTAAAGGAGTACTATCGATTGAAACGACTTTTTTTTTTAATACTCTATATTAGTGTACACATTACCACTAGTGCTAGGGACACTTTATTTATTCACCCAGGTCTCTCTCTCACTATCCCTGCTTAAAAATTCATTTCTCACACAGCTCATAGTAGTTTGGGTCACCCTGAGCTGCTTGGTTACTCTGTCACACAGCTCACAAATATATTTCACTGTGTCACTCAGCGCATGCAGCAGACATGAGGAGAAATAGGCTGATCTGAGGTGGTAACAGGTAACTAAATGAGCTGTAATATTGCTGGAATATAACTAGCTATTGTGTTTACACTCAGACTGCTTGCCTGGCTGTCTGCTTGAGGTGATACACTCCAGGCTGCATCTACTTTACAAGCTGCTGAGAGGGGCAGATCACTGTTTACAATTAGCATTATTAGTATCTTTATCAGTCAAGAGAAGCAAAGATAATAAACACACATTGCTAGAATCTTTAACCCCTTACCACCATATCAACAAGATTCTTTCAGCAAGGTGATAATTAAACTATAAACTGAGGAGTTGATAGCAACTCCCCTGTGCAGAGACATGGTCTAGCCCTCTGGGAGCAGTCAGTATTAGATACATTTTGTATCCAACACTGACGCCAAAAGTTTTGGCCCAAAACTGACGGAGGATTTTACAGCTGAGAGGAACAGCTGTGTGAGGAATCAAATTGCTCCTAGTACTTGTCCTAATGTGTGCTACAACATTACAGCATTTAAAAATAAATGCATACATCGATAGTATTCCTTTAAGTTCATCCCAATCAGTAGCCGATACACCTTTTCCCATGAGAAATCTTCTCTAATAGTTCATCAGGTAAGTCTGTATGGCTGATATTGTGGCGAAAACCCCTCCCACGGTGTGATGTCACAGACTCGCTGCAGTGTAGCTAAATACACACTACTACTGACTTGTAAAACTAGGGGCCTAATTACTAGTACTACGTGGTTCTGCATGGAGATTGTATGTTCTCCATGGATGTCCATGAGTTTTCCCTGAGTGCTGTGGTTTTATTATTTATTTATTGTATTTATAAAGCGCCAACATATTACGCAGCGCTGGGCATTAGTTTAGGTTACAGACAATATTTAGGGGTGACATACAGCAAAATGACAATACAGGAATACAAGAAAGACCAGATCATGCAGCACAGTATGAGTACAAGGTAATGCTTAGTCAGTCACTGGAGGGGAGCATGGAGATTAGGCAAGTTAGGTTCACTCAGATGCATAGCATGGGTGCACAGTAATGGAGGTGCATGATCTGGTAGGACACAAAGGGAGGAGGACCCTGCCCAAAGGCTTACAATCTACAGGGAGAGGTAAGGACACGAGAGGTAGGGGACCAGAGTTCAGCTGCGGGTTTAGAGCACTTGTGAGGGGTAGTAGGCCAGAGTGAAAACGTGAGTTTTGAGGGTTTTGTTATGGTAGTGCTCTGTTGACTGTTCCACTAAGGTGAGAGTAACCTTGAGGCCAGTTTCAGACTGCGGATTGGCGGGCCTTCTGGGATTATCGAGCTAATACGCTGTAATCCCCCTCTGGCCAACGTCCTTTGACTTCTGCTCACTTCCTGTTTTGGAAATACGGAAGTGCGCGGAAGCATATTGTAAAAATATGCATGCGTGCAGCAAAGTCGCCGCCAACCCGTGTCATCATAGACTTACACGACTTCCGGTCCACCGCACGTTGCCCCAGGTCGCCGCAGAGGTCGCGTGGCAACGTAGGTATGTGCTTGCGCTAGATCAGCGACTTCCAGCACACCCCGCACAGCATGCTGTATGAAAGCACCCGTAGGCTTTCATTGGCATAGCGGTTAGGTGCGGTAAAATGACCTACCGCGCCAGTGTGAAAGGCCCCTCAAGTGCAGGCTTTAAGTAGCCATGGGTCTTCACCAGAGTGCCCCGCAAGGGGCGATGGGATTTGCTGCCTAGTGCCCACCACAGTGGGCAGAAGAACAGGTGACACCCCAATATGGAGGCTGAGAATAATGATTCCAAGAGTGGTCGAGACAATCTGAGATCAGAGCTGGTTGCAAGGTTCAAAACGGTAATACAGGCCGGGGTCGGTGTAGGCTGAGTTCAAGCAGTGTCTGTTAACAATCAGCGAGCAAAGGAGTCCAGTAACAAGCCAAGGTCAATTTCAGAGGAGATCAGATCGAGAGTGGTCCACAAGCCAGGTCATGAACGGGTTTCGGCTGCTGATACCAAGTTCAATTTTGTCTTAAAATTCCTCTTTAAAGCAAACCTGGACTGAAAACTACAAGTCAAATTAAACATACACCCATCATACTTACCTCCCGTGTAATTTACTCATCAATCTTTCTCCTCATCTGAGTCCTGTGTGTTCACTGTAATTGATGTAATTCTCAGTCCTCCATTTTAAAAATGGCAATGACCCTGTAACAGCTTCCTGGTCAGCACACTGTTAAACTGTAATATCGCCCACTTGAACCATAGGGAAACATGGACATTACCTCACACATCAGTTGTCCTTTCAGTTATAACTGACAGCAACTGATATATAACTGACATCAACTGATATATTTCACTTCTTACAAAATCTTGTGAGAACTGGAAACTAATCCAGTTTTCACCAGCTGTGACCTCCATGCTACTGTGCATGAGCGTGCAGGCTCGCGAGACTACAGCGTGGCCATTATTTTGGAAGGGAAGCTGTGCGGTTCCGATTCGGAAGGGGGCCGCACTCTGCAACGGGGGGCTGCCGACTAGAGAGGGAAGCCTTAATGGGATGCTGAGGCTTCCCTCTGCAGTGTAAGAGCTTTTTTTTTTTTTTTTGATCCTGAACTTCGGCTAGGGTTCACTTTAAGGTTTAATATTAATTGCTGGGAACAGTTTGTGCCCAGGCCAGAGAACTGGTCAGAGGTGAGTCAACTGATGGGACTACAACAGAAAAAGAGTCCAATAGCTCTACTGCAGAACTATAAAGTTAGCACCAGGGAGTCAACCAGTCAGCACCTGGATCCAACAAGGTGCACAGGAAGCTCAGCAAAGTGAAAGGAAGAACGGGTCTCCACCTGGATTTGTGCAATTATAGCAGAATATTTATTGTACCATAGCAGCTGGAAACACAACGTTTCGGACGAAGGAACACTTGATGAAGGCCTTCGGCCGAAACGTTGTGTTTCCAGCTGCTATGGTACAATAAATATTATGCTATAATTGCACAAATCCAGGTGGAGACACAGTCTTCCTTTCACTTTGTTCAACTGATGGGACTCTCATATATAATGTAACAGTTTACTGCACAGAATATGTGTATACTAGAGATTCCACAATTACTTTGCCTCCACTGTACCATTTGTTTCTTTTCAAATTGCTCTATGTTATGGCATATATTTTGCGGTGGTGAGAAGTAATAAAAGTAAGAATATTTTATGTATACTACGCATTGACTGAGGCATACCTCAGCTGTTTTTTATTGATTTTCATTTGAAATGTTAGCAGGCTGTAATGATTATTTTATTTTGGTTTAGCAGCCTACGATGTGATGCCAAGCGTGACGTCAGCTTCAGAGAAGAAGCTTGTGAAATGGACTCCACGTTCCTGCTTCCCAAATATCAGTGACTTCAAACAAACAAAAGCCATACAGAATCCAGAATAAAAGGAAAGAGTGGGCATTACTCCAGCGTCTGTTTATTTACATACCTGAAGGCAATTATACTTCTTGTTATTAGTGATGGTCATGTGTAGGAGATCTCATGGAGAAACATGTGATCAGTTTGGTCAGGTGATAGATATGTAAGTGGTAAACAACAAATAACATTTGTAACGCGCTTTTCTCCCGTAGGACTCAAAGCGCATAAGCATGGCTCAGACCATCGTGGTACAGAGGAAGACTTTTATAAGTCTGGAAATGCCAGGCTAAACGGGTGGCTTTTCAGTCTGGATTTGAATAGCTCCAGGGATGGTGCTGTCTTTACTGGGTGTGGCAGGGAGTTCCAAAGAGTAGGGGTAGCATGACAGAAGGCTCTGTCTCCAGATTTTTTGAGGTGCACTCTGGGAGTGACCAAGTTTATAAAACTTGCTGATCTGAGGTTGTGAGAGGTGTGGTGCAGCTTCAGCAAGTCCTTCATGTATCCAGGGCCCAAATTATGCAGGGATTTGAATGTCAGCAGTCCAATCTTGAAGAGTATTCTCCATTCTACTGGTAGCCAGTGCAGTGAGCGAAGGATCGGTGTAATGTGACAGTGGCGAGGCTGGTTTGCTAGTCATGTGCTAAAGCTGAATGTAATCACAGCAAATCAGAGTTTTGCAAATCTATCAGCTGATCAAACAAATTACATGCTTCTCCATGAGTTCCCCAAGACCATCGCTACTTGTTATATAAAACTGACCTCAATTTACAAAAGGTTCCTGATCCCCCCAGCACATAGCCAGCATCATCAGGTATTATAGACACTTCATCTCCGTATCATCCCACAGATCCCTACCTCTACTATGCAACACTGAAGACCTTAGGACATACCGGTAGGTGGTGAACTCCTGTCCTTGAGGGCCATATCCATGCCAGTGTAGGATGGACTGGGAAATGTGACCTACTTGATGGACCACACCTTTTCTGATTCAGTCCCATCAATGAATTTGAGCTGTGCCAAAAATGTGTGAGGACTTCGGCCATTGAGTACTGGAGTTTGACATCCTTGCCTTAGGACTTTTAGATCTCTGCATCCATTGCAACCACCATGTGACCACATCTGAGGCTACTGATGGTCACTCAGACAGCCCAAGATCAGTGGTTTTTTGCCGCAATAACCACTATATCATCTAAGTCAGGCTGGATCGGTACCGTTCAGAACCTGTAAACCGCCAAAAAGGAGCGAAATTCGTGGCAAGATGGACGCAGTTGGGCAAAGTTTAATAAGCAATCTGAGGTGTTTCTTAGGGGCTGCACCCCCGCTTCCTCAGGCATGATATGAGATCAGTCTAAATAGACCTAGTCTCATCACTGTCCTTCTTGAACCCTCAATGTGTGCTTGCTTTTGTCATTTCTCCTATATACATTATGTACTGCAGTGCGTTAATCAAGCAGCACTTGAGAACACACACTCTGATCGCACCCTCCTTCTTGAGGAAACCTTCACTTCAACATTGCAGGTGTGGGAGCATTCACTGTTTATACCCTCAAGAGTTGTGTACATGTGAGAGAGTGTGGGGATAGGCATGAGGTTGCTTGGGTAGGCATCAGCATGCTTCCCGATTATACATAAGTAGCAGGGTTCACTCTCTGGTTGCCTGTGGTAGCATCAGCTTGCAAGAAGGTGTGCTCTTATTGTTGTTTGTCCTGTTCTTGGTTACTTACCTGGCTTGCCTCAGCCATGCTTATTCTCCACCTGCCCTGTTCCTGCTTATGGTGTTATCAAGTTCCACTTTAGATCTGCCACCAACCTTGGCTAGTCTGATCACAATCTTCCTTATAACTGTAAAGGTGCCCATACATTACTCGATTTGTGGCATCGATATCCAGTAGATTTGATCATAATGATAGAATCTGCCAGTAATTTTGATTGATTTCCAGATGAAATAATTCAAAACAATCGATCTGGTATGTTGGAAAGTTGTTGCTCGAAAGGTCTTGGTTGAGTGGGCAACAGTAGCGTCATTTGATTTCCTGATGACCGACGAACCCCTGGCCAGTCTTCCCCATGTGTAATGTGTATTCCCTGTGCCCATGATCAGTGTGGATGAGGTGCTTCGTTCACTTGTCTTCTCTACATCACTGGGCGCCTGTACCATGTGACCCGGCTGGATATACGAGGTCACACACATGCCGTCAGGTCACAGGGTACAGGTGCCCCCAGCAGCGATGGAGAGAAGACACGGCACACTGGAGGAGGCGTGTCGGTAAATTCTGTAGGTAAGCTGCACCACTTCCATGCTCACCACGGGTCCAAAAATACATATTACATGGGGGAGCCCAGGGGGCCGGCAGGCTGCACAGATTTCCAATGGACTTATTGGAAATCTGTGTACATTACACTGGCACCAATATAATCTGATCAGAGAGGGATCTATCTGGTGGTCAGATCTGCTGGCCATCTGCCAGTGTATGGGCACCTTGAAGAAAGTAATTTACACATTTCAGGTTGCATATGATCAGCAACCACCAATAAGGCTTACAGAGGAATTCCCACCCCCGTTCAGGCTTGCAAGGGTCCTGGGAAGAAGAGCAACACTAAATAATACAACCTCCCCACAAAAGTGTAATGAATAACAATTAGTATATAGAGGTGACCAAATAAAACTCAAATGAGATTTCAAGAGTTTATTGCACAAAGTAGACCCTACTTTGTGCAATAAACTCTTGAGACAACGCATTTCAAGGAGACTTGCTATTAAAATGTGAAAGCTGAGCCTCCCATTCCCCACAACAAACCTTTCTTCCCACCCAACTGATCACCAAACCCTCCCACTTCTCACACTCCGCTCTGGAGATCCTCAGCTGCAGTCACATGACCCCACTGCCTGGACTTGGGGTTTGAATCCTAGATCTGGCCTTTGAAGCTGAAACATAATTGGTCATTTTGGAAAGTTCTCATGCCTGTAATATGCTACTGTGTGCTGTGCACTGTGGAAAATTTTTGTATTGCAAATTGTGTGGGAGTACAAAATAAATACGATTTTATTTTGGCTGTAATGTTTTGCTTTTCTTCACACTTGATACTGGTATCTATATCCCTAGTCCCCCCCCCCTTCATATTTTTCATTGTTCGTACAGGTGAATAGGGGACTGTGCCATTACTCGCACAAATCTCATATTTCCTCACCCCTCCCATAGCTGCTAAGGTAGATGAACACTTTGTGGCCAGCACTACAGTTACACTTCTGTAGAATGTCACTCTGCTCCCTGTGTAATGAAGCATTAACCCTTCTGACACCCTACCCGTGTGTTTATAAAAGCCACATGTACGTCTGTCCTGTCTTTGATAAGAATCCATTTATCACGGCTTTTGTTTAAAGTCCTAGTTCAACCTTCCATGTATTTCATTACCCTTACAATATTCATATTTGATGCAAGCATTCCAGGGAAATTGCCTTTAGAAAGATCAATCACATGACCCAAAGATCTGTGTGTACAGCGTATGGAGCTGCCAGCAGAGTGGGGGATGCCTCCTCATCAGCTGACCCCACCCATCCCCTCTTTTTGCTCCTGCTGTGCAGCTCAGGGAGGAAGTGGGCAGGCTCAACGCTATGTACACAAGACAGAAACGCGTTTCTTCAATGCATGGACCCGAATGGACAGCAGCAGTAGCGGCAGAGGACCAAAATGGATGGCGCAGGTGATTATTTTGCGAAAAGCACGTGGTGAGCAGTCTATTGATAACAGACCCCCTCCAATCTCATTGGCTTGCATTGATTCCGTTGGCCTTTGTCGCCATCCGATTCGACTGCTTGATCCGCAGAAATTACATATCGCACAATCTTGCATTCCGTTTGTTGGAACGGACTGAATAGATCCAGAGTGGTGTGAACTGACTTTTTTAATTTGCACAGGATCCATTCACATCCGTTAGGCTCCTTGTACACTTGATCTGCTGCGTTGAGCATGTATTTGCATTAGTGCACGTTTTTCCCCCAAAATGTAATAGAAAACTTAATTACAACAGAGAGAAAATGTGTGCATCAACCAAGTGAACCTGACAAATCTGGCTTTGCAAATTTGGCCTATTGGCTAATCACGAGACATTGCTCATGCAAATAAGCATTTGCTTTCGCATGCCTAAATATGCAGGGCCAAAAACCGCAAAACAATCGCCCTGCGGGAATTAGTTCATGCTATATAGCACTATCCAGGGGCGCCACGAGGAGGCTTCCCATTGCCCCCATACAACCGGGGGGCCGCGGGGGTCCCAGGCACTCTCACCGCCTGGAACCCACAGAGCGGCACCCCGGAGGTGGAGGCTGGGGGGTGCAGGCGATCTCCCCAGCGTGGCCAACGCCGGGAAGAGCCGCCCGCACACACCTCCCAAGATTAAAAACAGGCACTTACCTCAACGTCCATTGCGTTCTGCTATATGCGCATAACCTGGGCGCGACACATAAGGGGCGGACAGGCGCAAATAGCCTGCTCCAGGGCTCTCACCTCCTAAAACAAGCCACTCACTACCTGCCCTCAGAAGAAAGAAATGCAATGCTCATTACAACAGAGAAAGAACATGTGTGCATCAACCAAGTGAACCTGACAAATCTGGCTTTGCAAATTTGGCCTATTGGCTAATCACGAGACATTGCTCATGCAAATAAGCATTTGGGGGCAATGGGAAGCCTCCTCGTGGCGCCCCTGGATAGTGCTGTATAGCATGAACTAATTCCCGCAGGGCGATTGTTTTGCGGTTTATGGTTTTGACCCTGCATATTTAGGCATGCGAAAGCAAATGCTTATTTGCATGAGCAATGTCTCGTGATTAGCCAATAGGCCAAATTTGTAAAGCCAGATTTGTCAGGTTCACTTGGTTGATGCACACATGTTCTTTCTCTGATTGTAATGAGCATTGCATTTCTTTTTTCTGAGGGCAGGTAGTGAGTGGCTTGTTTTAGGAGGTGAGAGCCCTGGAGCAGGCTATTTGCGCCTGTCCGCCCCTTATGTGTCGCGCCCAGGTTATGCGCATATAGCAGAACGCAATGGACGTTGAGGTAAGTGCCTGTTTTTAATCTTGGGAGGTGTGTGCGGGCGGCTCTTCCCGGCGCTGGCCACGCTGGGGAGATCGCCTGCACCCCCCAGCCTCCACCTCCGGGGTGCCGCTGTGTGGGTTCCAGGCGGTGAGAGTGCCTGGGACCCCCGCGGTCCCCCGGTTGTATGGGGGCAATGGGAAGCCTCCTCGTGGCGCCCCTGGATAGTGCTGTATAGCATGAACTAATTCCCGCAGGGCGATTGTTTTGCGGTTTTTGGTTTTGACCTTGCATATTTAGGCATGCGAAAGCAAATGCATATTTGCATGAGCAATGTCTCGTGATTAGCCAATAGGCCAAATTTGCAAAGCCAGATTTGTCAGGTTCACTTGGTTGATGCACACATGTTCTTTCTCTGATTGTAGTTAGTAATAGAAAACTTATCCCCACATGTTAGCATCTGCAAGAAAAAAAAAAGAACTGTACTCTTGCGGATGCCAGTGTGTGGGGATTGTAACAAATAGTTTTTCTACTACATTTTGGGAAGAAACGCGTACTAACGCACACTAACACAAACGCATGCCCAACGCAGCAGATTAAATGTAAAAGGAGCCTTAGGGTCTGTTCTGTTCAGTTCTGATAATTGGAACGTTTTTACCAAGCCAAAATAATGCAGAAATGGTTTATATGAAATGGTCAGGTGAAGGAGATAAAAGTGTAAGTAGGGCTGCCGTTTGTCGCTGGCGTTTGCAAGATTTTTATTGAACTTCTGATCATTCTCCAAGAATCTAGAAAGGTCGTTTAGAGAAATCTTGCAACTGAGAAATCGCATCTTTCGATCTACATTAAGAGTCAAAATTGATAGAAAGATTGATCAACTACTTTACAATTGATTACAATATGAAAAAAAAATGTGATTGTCCTATATACTTTTTTATTTTCACCTAAAAGGGCCACATAGCAAATCTAAATAGCGGTTTCATGAGAATTTTGCTAAAGACGGACATACAGGATTCAATTTTTTAGGGTTGGTCGAATAATCAGAAAGATCTGACCAATGTACCATACGCTTATGATCGAACAATGGAAGTCCCTATTTTTATATCTGATTTTTCCAACATATCTGATCACATTTTTATTTGAAAAAAAAAAAAAATGACACATACATTTTTTTTTCTCCTCTATCAATGTCTTATTGTCTTATATAATTGATTGTTTTTGAACAGTGTAACACACACACAGTACACACACACCGTACACACACGCACGCACGCACACACACACACGTTAGTTTTTTCCCATTTATACATTTATTTATTTTTTAATAATGCTTGGATGAAGGAACTGACAATCTATTCTACACCATTCAATTGTCTGAAAATTTTAATCAGAAATGTCTGTCTCTCCAAACTGATTTACATAGAAAAAAAAGGGACATTTCTCAGTCAACCTTTTAACTTTTCAAAATAACCAATAATTTTATCGACAAATAGGACATTTTTTATTATATCGTGTGTGTGTGGACACCTTAAAGGACAACTGAGGTGACATGTGACATGATAAGATATATATGTGTATGTACAGTGCCAAGCACACAAATAACTAGGCTGTGTTCCTTTTTTTCTTTCTCTACCTGGAAGAGTTAAACATCAGGTATGCAAGTGACAGTTTCTATCCGGGTCGGACTGGGTCACAGTATAGCATAACCCTCATTAACCACTTGGGGACCGCAATCTTAAACCCCCCTAAAGACCAGGCCATTTTACTGAAATTGGGCCACTGCAGCTTTCAGGCCTCGCTGCAGGGCCGCACAACTGAGCACACAAGTGATTCCCCCCCCTTTTCTCCCCACCAACAGAGATTTCTGTTGGTGGGGTCTGATCGCTCCCCCAGTGTTTATTTTATTTATTTTGCCAATATTTATTTTACTATTAAATTTTACTTTTTTTTATTTTTCTTTTTATGTTCCTCCTCCCTCTCTCACCCCCGCCAGCCAATCAGCGTGATTGGCTATCATAGGCTACAGCCTATGACAGCTTATCACTTCCCTGCCTCTGGAGGGGACAGCCGGCAGGAGCAGACATGTTTAGTGGGCTCTCCTCATGCGCACCACTCCCCACTTCTCCTCTGTCCCCCTCCATTACTCAGTAGCGACTCCCCAAACTTACTTCCAGATTGGGGTGGTTGCGGCTTTCCTGTGCAGGCACTGCTTGGCGAAGCATATCCTTGTATGCATTCACGCAGCTGGGAGGGAGCACTCTGTGCAGGTGCACTACATAGTTGTGATGTAACAACTACATAATGCGCCTGTGCAGAGCGCACCTGGACATCTGTATGGCAAACTGCGCAGGAGCGGGGAGCGATGGGTCAATACTGTATCCAAGTCAGCCATCCTGACCTGGGAGGGGTTGGGGCCTGGAACAGAGTGTTTAGCGGCCATTCAGAGGCAGCTACAGCCTAAATTAAAGCACAGACCACCTCCCAGCAGCATCATTAACATTAAAAGGTTTTTTTTTTTTTATGACATTCCCACCTTGTGGGTCCTTTTTAATGCCAGCGTGTTGGAGGGGAGGGGCCCGGGCCCCCTGGAGGCCCTGGGCCCCTCACTCTACTTGTCCCCCCCCCTGATGGCTGCCCTGGCTGCCTTAGATCGCAGCACTGTGTAGGGTAATTAGTTAGAGGTTTCGTCTCCTAGCAGCGATCGCCGATCTCCTGCAAACCACGCTCCAAGGACCTTCCACCAAACAACGTTAGGCGGTCCCGCCCATCGCTGTGACACAGTTGATAGTAATAACAGCCATAAAACATTTTCCTGTCAGTAAATGGCTTCCTGGAGCAGGAAAGAGATAAAAAAGTGTCGATAATTCATAGATTTGAGCTCTGACATACTTTAATGAAGGTGTTATTAAGCAGAGACAATGAAACAGTAAAAACTACATTTAAATATAAAATAAAACTGTAGGATATCTAAAAAAGTCATTTGTAAGAGAAGGATGATAGATACAATTGTTTTTCTCATCAGTTTATTGTCCCCTTCGAATGTCCTTTAAGCGAGATTGGAGACAAACTCGCTCTTTCATCCCTATTGCATAATAATTATATACAATTGCATTTGCATTTGAGCCTAAAGTCCCATTCACATGTTACACGGCTAAGGCAGCCAATAACAACCACTTCTGACGAGAATCAAGTGTGTGTACAGTGTCGGCTGAAAGGATTGCTCTCCGCACCCTCCCGCAGGATGTCACACCCGCATGGCTCTGTCTCCCCACCCACATAGCAACAGAACACATTGCTAGCTTGCAGGCTAGTGATACATCTCTACAGCCTCATCCTGAAATCCCTGCCGGGTGACATGCCTCATACACGTGTGCAAGGCTTTTACATGTCACCATAGTCTTTTCTAGCATAGCTGTTTGCAGATTCACTCAAGTCAAAACCATATTCATTTGAACTAGGATCATTCAATGTGATGCAAATAATTCTAAGTTTATGCACATCAAATTTTTGCAAATTATTGCCATCTTTTACATGGACCACTCAAATGCAGTATCTGCGTTTTTGGTAGTGTTTTCAAAACTGCTGCTGCCTGTGAAAATGCTTGGCTAATGTATCTCAATGGGATGGTGCACACCAGCAGTTTGAGGTTTTTAGCTAACAGCAAACGTGGGTCCTGCAGCATTTTTGCGGTTTGCAGAAGCGTTTCTGCCTCAATGTAAGGTATAGGAAAAGCTCAAACTGCTCTAAAAAAACACTACATCAGAGCGGCTTTCCAGGCGTTTTCGTTACAGAAGCTGTTCAGTAACAGCTTTACTGTAACAATTTATGGAATCTGCTACACAAAAACACTCCAAAGAACGCTAGGCATGTTTAGAAATCCTCTTTAAGGGCCCATTCACACTTGAAAGGGCAAAATGCCGGCGATTTTTGCGGGAGTGATTTTTCCGTAATTTCACGCGGAAAAATCACTGGACATTGCAGCGATTTCTCCGCGATCGCGTTTAGCGCTTCTATAGCACTGAAACGCGATTGCTGGGAAATCGCCTGAAAATGGTGCAGGCTACACATTTGCGTTTAGCGATTTTGGGCGATTTGCACAAATCGCCCAAGTAAGAACAAGCCCATAGGGTTTTATTACACTAGTGCTTTCAAAAGCGCTAGCGTTTGAGCATTTTGACGAAATCGACGGCAAAACGCTTAAGTGTGAATGGGCCCTTAACATGCCTAAAATTGCTCTGAAAATCTGCTTCACAAACCTCTAGCGTTTTGCGGATCTGCTAGAGGGTTTTGGTGTGCACTGGCCCTGTCTGGAGATTTCTTTTTGCCACTCCTAAAAATTCATTTGGCATACCCAGAACCACAACATTTCTTACCAGCAGGGGGCAGCGTAGGATATGTATTTTGCTTTCACCTAGTAACAGTAACCCTTGTCACCACCTGACCTGGCATAGCTTATGAAAGGATTAGGTGACAAAAAAAGTGTCCTTTCCTGTCACTGTTCAGGTTTTCAATTTTGCATGAACTTATTCAACATTAATCCAGCTCAAGGCACAAACACAGACAGAAATGCAGCTTCTGTTGACATTTTTCAGATGACGCTAATACCTGGGTACTTCTATTTTTACTTCATGCATTTTTTTAAAAGAATAAATATTTCTATGACACAAATAAAGTGCCTCACCCTGCAAACTTTCCCATTAACCATTTGAGGACCGCAGTGTTAAACCCCCCTAAAGACCAGGCCATGTTTTGGGAAATTGGCCACTGCAGCTTTAAGGTCTAGCTGCAGGGCCGCACAGCACACAAGTGATTCCCCCCTTTTCTCCCCACCTGATCGCCCCCCAGGTGTGTGTTTGTTTTTATTTTTTAATATAAATATTTATTTAAATAATATTTTTTTTACTATTTTTGTTTTTATTTTATAATCCTTACTCCCTCCCCTCGCCAGCCAATCAGCGTGATTGGCTGTCATTCAACCTATGACAGCCGATCACTTCCATAGCAACAGAGCGGACAGCCGTGTCACATGGCTGTCCCCAATACAGCGCTGCTGCATATCGCAGCGCTTTACCAAGTAAAAAGATGGCTTGTCCGGGTCTGTACTAAGCATCTCTAGTACAGACCCGGACAGCCAATGCTACATACTCCTACCTGAATCGCCTGAAGAAGGGGGGTCACGCCCACGAAATGCGTTGTATGTTTGTGGAGTGTATAAATAAATCGTTTGTTGCTTTACTTGAAAAAAGTACTCTTTTCAGTGTCCTTTGGAGTGGCTAGGTTTCCACCTCTACCACATCCGTGTTTTAAAACTTTTATCATATTGTTTTACTCTCTCGGCGCCTCTGTTCACCTGCATTTATGATTTAAACGTAGAACTCATATTAATCAATGGGCTAGTCCAAACCTTTTTCGCAGGTAGAAAAAAAACCCTGCAGGATAATTCTGTACATTTTGTCAGCTTTCTTTATCAATTACATTAGCTGCTGTAAAAAAAACTTTTTCTACATACATACACACATGGGGCTCGATTCACAAAGTGGTGCTAACCCAGTTAGAGACTTTAGGCGTGATAACCATTGCACCACGCTGGTGAAAAGCCCCTTATCATGCATAAACTCAGTTTAGGCATGCTAATAGTTTAGGCATGATAAGTTTAGATCGCAAAGTCCCACGCGCAAAGCAGCACCGTTAAACTCTATGCGACGTTTCGCGCACCAGACTTTGGAAGCGCAAAACTTTTGATCAGCTGTGCACTGCGGTGCTAACCCAGTTGGTGCTATAGCTATCACGCCTAAACTTATCATGCCTAAACTGAGTTTAGGCGTGATGAGGGGCATTTCACCGGAAACAGTAAATTCGGGCGCCTGAGGCTAGTGGACAAATCGGGCGCCGCCATTCACTCCTATAATAAATATCGTTTAATGGGCGCCTGATAGGAAAAAAGGGCGCCGGTGAAAAATAACGTTTTAAAAGCGGCGCCCGGAGACTTAATGTTTTATTACTGCTTCTCATGATTACACATTATTTAATGATTTATACATTTTTAAATATTATTTTTAAACGAAAAACAGTACAATATTTTTTTCCAAACATTATTTTTAAACGAAAAACAGTACATTTTTTTTTTTACATTATTTTTAAACGAAAAAACCAACAGGGGGGTCTTAGGTTTAGGCACCAACAGGGGGGTCTTAGGTTTAGGCACCAACAGGGGGGTCTTAGGTTTAGGCACCAACAGGGGGGTCTTAGGTTTAGGCACCAACAGGGGGGTCTTAGGTTTAGGCACCAACAGGGGGGTCTTAGGTTTAGGAACCAACAGGGGGGGGTCTTAGGTTTAGGCACCAACAGGGGGGGTCTTAGGTTTAGGCACCAACAGGGGGGGTCTTAGGTTTAGGCACCAACAGGGGGGGTCTTAGGTTTAGGCACCAACAGGGGGGGTCTTAGGTTTAGGCACCAACAGGGGGGGGTCTTAGGTTTAGGCACCAAAAGGGGGGGTCTTAGGTTTAGGCACCAACGGGGGGGTCTTAGGTTTAGGCACCAACAGGGGGGTCTTAGGTTTAGGCACCAACAGGGGGGTCTTAGGTTTAGGCACCAACAGGGGGGTCTTAGGTTTAGGCACCAACAGGGGGGTCTAGGGGTTAGGGGTAGGTACAGGGAGGGTTACTTAGTAATTTTTTTTTTTTAACGTTATTATACGTTTCAGTATTTAAACGAAAGATTAACGTTTTTACAATTGCCGATTTAATGCACATTATTTAATGATTTATAACTTTAAAAAACATTAATTTTAAACGAAATACAGTACAATACATTTTTAAACGTTATCCATGCTTATCGTTAAAAACCCAGCGCCCTTTTTTCCCAGCGCCCCTTTTTAACGTACGCCATTTCACCAGCGTACTAACAGTTTACACCGCTTTGTGTATCAGGCCCATGGTGTGCTGAAACTGCATTCAGAAAACCGCTCGCAGAAAACTACAGACAGGTGTGTCCTGTCTAATGCTTCCCAAAGCAGAATCGCGGTGGGAGGAATACAAATACAGGCAGTGGTGCTTTTTTTCCCACTCACCCTGTGTGATTTAACCTATTGTTGGCTGTCGACCAAAAATGCCACGCACCCCGGCTACGTCTTCCCGTGGGAGTGTGCGCGTACTCCCGTGGATATACTGTGACTGCGCTAACTCCAGCTTTGCACCGGGAACTTTTTACGATGCACAGAGACAGACGTCAGGCCACGGGAGGTGCGGTAAGCCTATGTGCGCCTCTCCACTCACACGGAAGGCGTCAATTACAGAATTTATTAAGGGATAAGGTATCTTACAAACAGGGACACATAATCCAGGCTCACCTCCATAATGAGAACACTGAAATAAGATGCACAGCAAAGTCATGTAACAAATTCCACATAAAAAGCACCTTCATCTTATTTAAAGGACACCAGAGCCGAAATGCTCTGATAAAAAGTGAAGGTGCAAGCAAATACTTACCACGCCCCCAGTTCCTCTCCGTCACTCTCTGTTCTCCTCGGTGACCTTGGTGACTGCGTTGTATGTCTGTTCTGCTCCCATGTGGCTGCGCAGTGATGTCACAGGAGGAGAGTTGTGCTCGCTTCCCCCGCTCCTGCGTCCCGACGTCCTGGTGCAGGAGTGGGGGAAAGTGAGCGCGCTCCTGTCCTGTGACATCACTGCGTGGCCTCATGAGAGCAGAACAGATGTAATGCACATGCGCGTTGCAGTATATCCAGGTTAGAGGTCACCTTAGTAGCCGGAGGATACAAGGACTGATCCTAGGAGAACAGAGAGGAACGGGAGGCATGGTAAGTATTTGCTTATCCCACTGCACCTTCACTTCTTACCTTTAAAGTGAATGGGAACCGCGTTTTAAAAAAAAAAAATGAAGCAAGTACTTACCTAAGGAGAGGGAAAGCTCTGGTTCATGTAGAGCCTTCCGTCTCCTCTCTCGGGGCCCTCTATCCTGTGCTGGCTCCCCCCCCCGTTTCAATCCCCAGCCGAAAGGGTATTTGGAAGTCTTCGGGAGCCGTGTCCTCCCGAAGACGTGCAGCTCCATACTGCACAGGCGTGAGTGTGCAAGAGAGCGTGCTTGCGCAGGCGCAGTACAGGGCCACCCTTCTTCAGGAGCACTCGGGCTCCCTGTAGACTTCTGAAGCCTCCATCGGCCGGATAAAGCAGTATTTGACTAATTTAGTCAAACACTACTACCGGGCAAGCCAGCACTGGAACGAGGGGACCAGGAGAGGAGCCGGAAGGCTCTATGGGACCCAGAGCCTTCCCGCTCCTTGGGTAAGTATCTGTCTCATTTTTTTAAAATGTGGTTCCCATTCACTTTCAAGGACCACTACAGCGTAAAAAAGCAAGCAATTAAAAGCTGACAGAACCGACAGAGTTTTTACTACTCCATCTCCTCATGGGGGATTCTCAGGGTTTTCTTTGTTTTCAAAATAATTTCTTGAAATCTTTGCTTTTGAATTAGCGGTAGGGATAATAGTTCCTCATTATTATGTTCGAATGAGTATTTGTGTGCGAGTGTGCAAAGGGGTAATTGATTGACCCCCTCCCCCATCTCGGTCCAGGTAAATAGGGTCATTTTGACTCCCTACCTATTCTAATTAAAGCAAACCTGTGAAGTTTGCTACAGGCTATTCTGGTTATTTATCTCAGGAGGGGGAAGCTTCTGAAATCTAAAGAGGCTTTGCCCATCCTCGTCTGTCAGTCAGTTCTAGCACTGGGACCCCGAAGAATTGCCTCCCTGCACATGTGCACTAACACCTTCCTGTTTAGGTTCCGGTAGATTGAGCCCATGCTGCTGAGCAGGTACAGACAGCTTGCAGCTGTGCAATAACGCTGACCCATTCTGGCTTGCCTTTTTTTGAAGAATGCTGAGCGGGACTTTGCTGGCGCGCCTGCATGAGCTGTCGGCAAACTCTGTTTCAGGGGTCCCAGTGCTGGCCCTGTGGAGGACGACGAGGTAAACTTCTTTAGGATACACTGGCTTCCACCTTCTGAAGCAAGTACCACTTAGGGGCACTTTTTTCCGCTACAGGCAAACTAAGTATAAAATAAAAATGATTAATAAAGAAAACCATTTTTTTTTCACTTGTATACTTTCTTCTGACATCTTCTGTATACTTTTTAAATTTCTTCTGTCTTCAATTATTTTGATGGCAGAGTGTTCTCCCCCTGACCACTGCCACACCTGTGCTGGGCACCCCCAGCACATCCCAGTCCCCCCTACACCTCATCGCTGACACCATCCGGACCATCAACACACCGTCACTTCCCACCGCACTACAGTATACCGAGTCCCAGTAAAGACATCTCTCTCACAGAGACTCCCCAGTGGTCCACTGATTGAACTAATAAGAATCCTCCCTGAGGACCAATGGAAGCCTTGGTAGCAGAAAAAAAAAGCTTTTTGATGGATTCCTGTTGGAGCTTTTAAAGTACAAGAAGCCAGGTGCATAACTACAGGGTAGCCTCCCCAGCGATTGAGGTGTAGGGGGCCCCCCCGACTACTAACCGTTCCTCCCACCAGTACTGCAGATCAGCTGTTTTTGTAGCCGCCCGTTACGGGTGTGATGATCCGGATAGTCACACTTGTTATAAGAAGCTTGCAAGATGGGCCCCCAGGCTGTGAGGGTCACTTGGGTAGTGGCTGGATAGTGTAATGGTTAAAGGATACCTTAGCGCACAACTAAATTTAAAAATGCTCCATCCCCCTCCATTGCTGCCTACTGACCTCCCCTCAACTTGCTTCCTGGTTGGGAGGGTCGGTGCGGACTGCACAGGTGCTGCCCGGCAGTCGTGTGGCCAGGAGCGTACTGCACACTATATAGTTGCGTGCTAAGGTATCCTTTAGGGGCTCTGCCTCTGATACAGGAGACCTGGGTTCGAATCTCAGCTTTTCCTGTTCAGTAAGCCGGCACCTTTTCAGTAGGAGACCTTGGGAAAGACTCCCCAACACTGCTACTGCCTACAGAGCGCACCCTAGTGGGCACTTCGAGTCCGCCAGCAGTGATGGGCTTCCGAATAGCTACCTACTCAGAAGCGAAAAGTTAATTACAGCACCTGAGGGGGTGGGTGAGGGAGGGTTAACTCCTGCTGCGGTCGGCTTGAATGCGCTCCAATCTCATCCCATGTTGTGTTTCAAGTTGCGTTTACGTCACTACCACGCTTCCTCCATCAACCCAGAAGGAGGGAGCGTGGTAGTGTGGATAGTGTAATGGTTAAAGGATACCTTAGCACACTTCTAAATGTAAAATGTGGTGGGGGGCAGGCATGTGTAGTGGTCTCTCCTCATGCCTAAATCTTCCCCCATTCTGCTCCATTCCCCCTCCATTGCTGCCTACTGCTGAACCCCCCTAACTTGCTTCCAGGTCGGAAGGGTCGGCGCGGACTGCACAGGTGCTGCCCAGCGGCCGGGAGCGTTCTGCATTCAAGCAGACGGCAGCATGGGTAAGTTAAGCCTCCCTCACCCACCCTCTCCGGTGCTGTAATTAACTTTTCGCTTTCGAGTAGTTAGGAGTAGGTAGCTACTCGGAAGCCCATCACTATCCACCAGGAGAAAAGCGCAATATAAATCTTCAGTGTCTGATCAAGGGAAGGGTTGTGAACATTAAGCGGCCCCATTAAAGTCTTGCTGGGGGGCCCTGTGATTTGTAGTTACGTCCCTGCAGGAAGCCCTGTACCTTACCATAGAAGCTCTACCAGGAACCCATAATAAGGCATTGTTGAATCTGCTTCCACTGCTCTTCGCCTTCTCACAGCCTGAGCTGCTGTCTCTTCCCCGATATCAGTCGCCGGCTCCCGATGGGCAGTGCTGGAGTGTATTGCTGCAGTTCACAGCTCAGTGCATTTCAGAGCTCAGGCACAGCCCTTTCTTCATTAGCAGGAGAGGATATAAGCATAATAAGGCTTCATTACTGCAGCTTGGAAGATTGCAGTCCATTGGGACTGACAGTAGAACACTATTGCTTATCCTAGAAACAAGATTTAATCATCCATAGGATCCCGCCACTGCTTTCCATATTTTTCCTATCTCTTGATATACCATTTATATCTTGCGCTCTCACACTTACAAACACGACAAAGTGGGGCTTTAAATGAACAGATATTCGTCTTTTAATTCTTCATATCAAAAGGTCTTCACAGTTGCGGACACACAGGTAAACACAATTTCCAGAACTCCAAATTACAACCAAACCGACTGCCTGACACGTGTTTCACGATCAAAAAATCGCTTCTTCAGAGGCATACATTATACATGTACATCACATGTGAGTCCAAATAGAGACCACAGACCGCAATCTGTAGGAGTATGAAGACCACACCAAGTGGAAAACGTCCAGAGATCACCACCATCAACGCTGATGCGGAGGTGTCGCATCAGCGTTGATGGTGGTGATCTCTGGACGTTGTCCACTTGGTGTGGTCTTCATACTCCTACAGATTGCGGTCTGTGGTCTCTATTTGGACTCACATGTGATGTACATGTATACTGTATGCCTCTGAAGAAGCGATTTTTGATCGTGAAACACGTGTCAGGCAGTCGGCTTGGTTGTAATTTGGAGTTCTGGAAATTGTGTTTACCTGTGTGTCCGCAACTGTGAAGACCTTTTGATATGAAGAATTAAAAGACGAATATCTGTTCATTTAAAGCCCCACTTTGTCGTGTTTGTAAATTTGATATCAAATTAGGGGTGGAACTGTACTGTTGAGTTTTATCTGTAACGTGCTGCATTGCGCTCACACGCCTAATCCCTGGTTAGCTATAGGTGCTCATGCATCTCCGCTTCCACACCTTCTACACTCCCCAAATGTTCACCCCCCCCCCCCCCCCCCCACTACCTTTGTGCAAAATTGCATCCCCCGAGCCCTGCTGGTTCTCAAGAGATTACAAAAGCTAAATTTGGGGAGTGCAGGAGGTGTGTAAGCCGGGATATTTGGGGTGTTTAGCACGGCAGCACAATCAAACAGGAACCGTGGCCGCACAAGCTCCTACTACGCATGTGGGGCAGCGCAGTAGGAGTCTACAGGCAGCACAACACCTATCCTACTCCCTCCCCCCACAGAGAACCCCTAAAGATAATAATAGCGGACAGCTTTTGCTTTGTCATACACTGATAGAGGTGTTGCAAACTAGGTAACAAAACACTATTTCCCCGATATTAATCAGTCACCTGGTTTACCACATTGCATCACTACATATCCAACTATATTTCCACTTCATATCAGAAAAATAGATTGTATATCAATAATTACAGTATAGATCAAGAATTATATTATTTATTTAAAAAGATGTCCAAGAACTAAAATATATAACTTGTAAAACCGTGTGTTGTAAAAGAACAATATTCAAAGTATTACGCAGCGGACGGAACATAAGAAATAATTTTGCAATCTTAAATAAGGGCCCCTTTCCACTAGCGGCGAATGCGATGCTGAATCGCAAATCGCTAGCGAATTTTAAATTGCTAGGGTTTGCTTAATAATGTAGGAATCGCGGTAGGCGATTTCCACTACCGCAATTCGATTTTTACCTAAGCGCAATCACGCTGCGGAACGATTTTTACTGCGTTTTTGCTATGCCATGCATTGCATAGCAAAATCGCAATCGCATAAAAAAAATGAAGGACTTGCTGAATCGCAATCACTAGCGTTTAGCGCAAGCGATTGCTAGTGGAAAAGGGCCCTAAAGGACTACTATCAGGAAAAATTTAAAAATGCATGTGTATGCATATAAATAAATTGCACAGTTGCATAATGAGAAGAACACAGGCCAGGCACCATCTCCTCTGCTGCATTTTTATCGTTCAGATGCGACAATCCTCACAGGTTGATACAAAACGTCTTGTGCATACAAAACATCAAAACTGTGCATAGGTGGGAAAGACGTGCGACTCTAGAGAGGCAGATGGGCACAACAGCCGTTTCGCAAGCAAGCGCGTAACCAAGCACCTTTTGGGTGCGAAACGGCTGTTGTGCCCATCTGCCTCTCTAGAGACCCACCTCTTTCCACCTATACACCGTTTTGATGTTCTGTACGCACAAGACGTTTTGTATCGACCTGTCGTGAGGACGGTCGCATCTGAACAATAAAACAAGCAGCAGAGAAGATATTGCAGGACGAGAAGAACACAGGCCAGGCACTATTTCTCTTCCTTCATTTTTAATTTGCCGACGTCTTGTATGCAGCTGCCTGCCCCGGAGGGTGAAGATAGAGGAGAATGACAACT
Source organism: Hyperolius riggenbachi (assembly GCF_040937935.1). Classification (NCBI taxonomy): domain Eukaryota; kingdom Metazoa; phylum Chordata; class Amphibia; order Anura; family Hyperoliidae; genus Hyperolius; species Hyperolius riggenbachi. Next base: position 197,021,243 of record NC_090656.1, on the reverse strand, counting down.
GTTTTGCTGTGTTGTGGTATTGTTATGCTGGGAATACACAATGAGATTTTTCAGCAGATTTACTGCCCGATCGTTTTTCTGATCGATTTCCATTCACGTTTATGAGAAATCGCTCAGAAAATGATCAATAATCAGATCGGACCTGTCATCTTGCTTGTGTACAGACTGAAATGTACATTTATATGTCACAGCGCACATATGAAAGTCCAACATGAGCATCAGACCCAGACTTTATAAGTCCGGCGTATTCACTTGATATACTGCTATAGTCCGTGATGCAGATGGCCTTTACAGTGTGTACCCTCACCACACCCTCAAGATGGGACACTCACCGCTAGATATTGACTCTCTATCAGATCGAGTCTTCAGCGCTTTCAGGGAAATTAAGGCCTCCCTCTGACTATCACCACAGGTCCTCTTCAATGCTCAAATGCAGCTTCATACCAAAAAGCACCTCAAAACAAACCAATAGGCTCCATAGCGTAAAACCGTGCACCCTATTTATTAAAGGTTACAGTAAAACACTCACATGCTGATGTTATGTAATAGCGATGAGTTTTTACAGGCTCAACCGCGATCGTAAGCCGCCTGGCAGGCCCTCAACTGCGCCGTCTCGCTGGGCTCCGGTTGACACGCACCATGTGCACGCCTCCTGGCCCTACCGGTTTCGTCACTTCATGTGACTCATCAGGGGAATCGCACACGAGGTGAATACGTCGGACTTATAAAGTCTGGGTCTGAGGCGCATGTTGGACTTTCATATGTGCGCTGTGACAGATAATATAGTACTTTGAATTTCTTGGATTAGTGCACCACCAATTGTGACACCTTATAATTTTTAGCGCAGTGTTTTATGTATATTGTATTGAAATGTACATTTGTGCAGGAGTAAGACTCACTATAAATAACATTTTTCCCATGTCGCTGTCACTTACAATAGATTGTAAAACCCATACAGATCTGACAGGTTTTGGAGTAGCCCATCTCCTTATAGTAGATACACCGTTTTCTTTATTTTAAAAAGCACTAAGTTAATGGCAGTCGCTGAGTCCAACTGCCGAAATAATGTGCAAGTGAGTTAGGAGGCTGACTGACCCATTAAAAGGGCCTTTCCCTGGAGTGCTTTTGTAAAGAGTAAAGGTAATACTGAAAATACCCCATGAGTAGATAGATTAGTCCAAAATCTGTTGGATCTGTTAGCTTTTTACTATCTACTGTAAAAGACAAACTTAGGAAAATGTAATTTATGCTGCATTGTACTCTGGGAGAAATATACTTCTTATATATGTGTATTTTCAAATGAAGCCATTTTTTGCAACAGTGTTCCTTTAACTGTTAGTGAGGCAACCAATAAGAATTCATTTTCAGTGATCTTATGACAGTAAAATCACACCTGATTGGATAAGCTGGCTTGATGTACATTACAATGTCTCACTAAATACGCCACACAGAGAAGAAAGATAAATTGTCCTAGCTTATGTCACCCTCCGCTGCCTGGGTATTCTGGGTTCGCTACGCGGAGGTAAAACTTGTCCAGGATTTCGTGTTGTCTGCTGCGGATCAGGATATGCGGCCGGATATTAGCCATGAAGGCGATGGCATCATCTGGCTTCCACTTGTGTCTCTGTCAGGAAAGGCACAAAGAGATAAGACAAAACTAATAGAATAGGTGCAAATCACGATAAGATCGCAGCGCATTTGCAATCACGATTTGTAGTGGAAAAAGGCTCTATAGGCCTTGTACTGTCATGAATAAAATTGCTTTTTTTTTTTTTTTTTTTACAAGATTATTTTATAAATGATTTAGTCAGTGTTTGCCCATTGTAAAAATCTTTCCTCACCCTCATTTACATTCTGGCATTTATCACATGGTGACATCTTTACTGCTGGCAGGTGCATCACTGCAGAAGGTTTGTTTTTGAAAGTAATGTCTGGTCTCCCAGAATGCTCTGGGAGTAAAATTCCACAAAGCTATACAAATCTAGTCTTAACATTGCTGGGAGGGCAGAGCTACATACTAATATATCTCATCCACCTCTCCTCCCGCTTCTCCAGCCCAATTCCCCCCGTCTGTCCCCTCACTGGCTGCCAGTTACACAAAGGATACAATTTAAAATCGTTAAGGCCCATACACACGTCTGATTTTTTTTAAACGACCCGTCGTTCAGTCGTCCGAACGTCAAATCGGGCGTGTGTACATACCCCAAATTCAGCCTAAAGCTTTGTTGCCCTCACCTCTATTAAGTAGGCAGCTACCATGGTGGCACTGCGGGATCGTCCAGCCTTGCAGTGGATGTAAACACCGTGACCCTTTTCCCGATGTCTGTGAACAAACTCCACCCCTTTCTGTAAATTCTCCAGTGAAGGGACTCCGGTGAAGTCAACAGTGCTGAGCCTCAGCTGCTCCACCCCCAGCGCTTGCCACTGCTGTACAAAGACAAGGACACAGGTTAAGGCTGCATTTCCACTTGTGCGGTGCGAATCGCCGCGGTAAAAAAAAAAATCGCATGCGGATGCGAATTTCGCATGCGGGTCTATACGAATTTTCATGCGAATTCGCATGCGAATTCGTATGGATGACGATGTATGCGAATTTAACCATGGCAGTGCTGGTGTGCTTTTCCATTGTTTCTATGCGAATTCGCATGAAAATTCGCATGCCCAAACCTCATGCGAATTTCCTATTAAATACATTGTATGCGATTCGCATAGCGGTATGCGGTATGCGAATTCTGATGGCTCTGCCATGCGAATTTTTTCTGCACAGAAAAACGCAAAGGAATCCTGACAAGTGGAAACAGTCCCATTCACTTGTATTGCTATGCGAATTTTCATGCGAAAAACGCATGCAAAATCGCTATAGTGGAAATGAGCCCTAAGTCAATCATCAACCAGTTCAGGTCATGTCATAGATAGGCAACAGCTGTATCTGTACACCAAGCAGATCTGTATTATCTACTCTTATCTGCAGTGCAACGCCTAGTCTGCACCATCCCTTCCAACTAGGGATAGTCAATGGGAGGCAAATAATTCTGAATTCAAGCAGATTTTATGCAGAGATAAGAGCAGTCAAATGCGCAATTTTCGCATAAAATTAGAATGTGCTTTGCAAAAAATATGCAAATGAAAACTTAACTTGAATTATCTGCATGCCATTGACCATTCCTGCTTCCAACAACTATACTAGGAGACAGCAGCCAATTGGAAGAGTCTTAAGGCTCATACACACAGACTATAGTCTTTGGAAAATGAAAGATCACAGACCAATCTTACCCCCTTCCATGTAGTATGAGAGCCATACCTTCACAGTCTTTTCTATGGAGCTGAACTCCCCATCAGAAAAAAATCTTTGCAAGATGCTGCACACACAGATGCTGTACAGACACATACGATCAGTATCTGCAAAAGATCTGTTCCTGCCAAAAATCCATTCATGCAAATTGCAATGATAGTCTATGAGATCTGCAGATCATCATACATACATGATTTAACTGACATCCATCTGCAGATCAGACAATCATCTGCAGATCTGAAAATCCATCCTGGTGGATCTGATCTGCAGATGAATGTCAGTTAAATCATGTGTGTATGAGGATCTGCAGATCTCATAGACTATCATTGCAATTTGCAGGAATGGATTTTTGGCAGGAACAGATCTTTTGCAGATACTGATCTTTTGTCTATACAGCATCTGTGTGTGCAGCATCTTGCAAAGATTTCCGTCTGATGGGGAGTTCAGCTCCATAGAAAAGACTGTGTAGAGTATGGCTCTCATACTACATGAAGGGTGGTAAGATTGGTCTGTGATCTTTCATTTTCCAAAGACTATAGTCTGATGTGTGTATGTGGCCTCATGCTGCGCACACATTTGCGATAACGATCGCTCGTCCGACAATTGCATAAAGTTCTTTCCGTCGCGATCAGAAGCGATCGTTAAGGAGAGCGAGGAAAGTGCAATCATTGCACAAGCGAATTTTCCAACAAGTTGGATCCTATCGCGCGATCATCGCTGTTAAAGAAAGGTGTGTACAGCAATCGTGCGGGAACGATCGTTACAGAATGTAGTGCGCAGCTGCGCATATAGCTGAAACTTACTTATTTCCGGTGTATTGTGTTTGGTAACGATCGTTCTGTGAGAATTTTGAAAAAAAAAAAAAAACAAACCCATCAATCTTGCTGTTCATCCACATGTTTTGTAAAACATTAATTACGTCATATCCGTGTGCGCACGCAACCATTCTTCACTGATCGTTCGTTTCTGCAATAACAATTGCTGCGCTACATTCTCACCTTGGTTTTGTCCCCTTCGTGCCTCATTTTGTCCCCTCTGTGCCTCCGTGGCTCGTTTGGTCCCCTCTGTGCCTCGTTTTGTCCTCTCAGTACCTCCATTTTGTCCACTAAGCCTCATTCCACCCCCCCCCCTTGTTCCTCGGTTCGCTCCCCTTCCTACTCCAAGCAGTAGGGCTGGACTCGCCTTTTAGCCTGCATCCAGCACTGCTGATCTAGCCACACAGCCTCCTGCAGCCTCTAGCGTGCAGCACCGCTTCACTCCCTATTTGTAATGTGATATACAGGAACCTGTAGGTCACATACCATACAGGAAGTGAAGCGATACAAGCTGGCAGTGGCAGGTGACGGAGAGAGGACAACGGACAGCGTTGGACTCGGTTTGGAGGCGAGTCCAACACTGCTGCCGCTGGAGACATGCGCCAAGCCTTGGGGGGGAAATTTGAAGCCGCTTCTTCAAACATCCCCTATGCGGAAGTGACGTCATTGCGACCGGATCGGACCCTTCGTATCGGCCGGTCATTCGTAAGTCGGACGTTCATAAGTCGGGGACTACCTGTAATTCAAACACACTGGGTCTGCCCAGCAAAACTTTAAATAAAGCATACTACTCTTAAAAATGAAGGCTCTAGCTACGTTACAAACAGCGTTATGAGGTGTAAAAAAACATCTTGACCTCAATGGACGTATGTCTTTTTTCAACCAAACTATGCACCTATAATTAGGTAGTGATGCGCTTGCAGATCGGCGGAGCTCTAGTGTCGTGTCACACTACAAGGGTGTTCCTACAAGAGCCATTGTTTAAAATCGCAATATTTTTCGAGCCATTTTTCTTGGAAAAGCGATATTGCAGTCGCTAAGCAATTGCGATATGTAGTGTGAAGTAAGCCTGAGTCAGATGTTACCTGAAAAGAGTGGCACAACAGTCGAGTCTCATATTCCTCATTCATGGTAATGACCCCGCGTACGTTCTCCTCCTCAATTAACTGCAATAAACACACCAGTAAAGATTATACATTTCTCCTGTGGTCAAAAAAACAGTATAAAGCATGAAGCAGGATCTGCTAATCAAGACCTAAGAACAAGACTATGTCACTTCCTCTTCCTGTTTCATTCTACAAAGGAATGAGAAATGGCACACAATCCTGTGCTGGTCATTGTGCTGCCCCCAAAAAACTGTAAGGCATTTGTTTCCGTCTTTTTCCATGCTGAGAATCTTTCCCTCGCTGCTTTTGGGCACCCACTGGAAATAAGCCCTTATTGGATAGGATGATCAATATTTCCAAGTTTATGAAGGATTACTGGTATGTAAATTTTGTATGCAAATGTATGCAGCTTGAAAATGGACCAATCAAGTCCTACCAAGGTTTAAATTGATTGTTCCTTTTTTAAAGAGGGCAAAAAAAATTAAAAAATAAAATAAAATAAAAAAAAGACAGCTTAGTTTACCAGGGGCTTATTCCAGGCCCCTGCAGTTGTGTGGTGCCCCCGCCATTATTTCGTGACCTTGCAGCCAGCCACATTGCCTCCGCCTCAAGGCTGGGCAGTTGCACGCAATAGCGCATGCCAACTGATTGGGCCCCAGAACAGTAACAATTTTAACATACGGTGCAATGCACAGAACAGTGCGGTGCATAAGAGCGCACTGTGGAGGCCCAGTGCCACACATAAAGCTGACCAGAGGATCGCACTGTGATGGCGCCGGCACAGGACAACTGCAGGGGGCTGGAAGAAGGCATACATTTGAAATTGGTGCTGGTAGACTTGGGTGCAGGATACAGCCTGATCCTGCTTCTGCACAAGTCCAGGCCGTATTAATTACTATTCCCCCTCCAGGCCGCCATGGATAGTGGGGGAATGATGTAATTCGGCTTCCAGCGATTGCTGGAGGCCAAATTATTGTGTTTTTTAAGCAACCTCGGCTCTGTCTTCTGATGGTGCCAACGTTACTCACTGAGCACCGCTATAGATGTGATTCCTATTATAGTCTACGGTGGCGCAGTCTGCGCCCAAATCTAGCAGCGCCGAAAAGCACTGCTCCAGGAAGAAGACCCAAGTAAGTTAAACTGCCCTATTGTATTTAGAGCAGTGTTTCTCAACATTTTATTGGTGTGTACCCTGTACTCACCAAGTACCCCCTAGCATAGTAAACATCACAAGTCCCCCTTGACAAATATATATTTAATCGTAGTGCATGATAATTGGTTCTAAACAAATTCCAAGCATTTACTATGGCTTTTAATTAGCTAAAATACTAATTGGGTGTTTTAAATAAGCTTTATCATTTCCTAAGGGCCCTTTTCCACTAGAGCGATTGTGATTGCTGAATCGCAAAATCGCAAATCGCTAGTGATTTTTAAAATCGCTAGAGTTGTTACTTTATCATAGAAATCATGAGAAGTATTTTCCACTACAGTGATTCGATTTGGAAATCGCTAATCGCAATCGCTTGCTGGAGCGATTTTTACAATGATAATGCAATGCAAATGAAAATCACAAATCGCAATCGCAAAACAGAATTAATGAAAAATCGCAATCGCTGGCGTTTGTGATTGCGATTGCTAGTGGAAAAGGGCCCTAAACTCTAAAATTTTGTATCCTTGGTTATATTAAAGAGGATCTGTAACATCAAAAGATCCCCTGGGGGGTACTCACCTCGGGTGGGGGAAGCCTCCGGATCCTAATGAGGCTTCCCACGCTGTCCTCTGTCCCACGGGGGTCTCGCTGCAGCCCTCCGTACAAGATGACGTCATTATTTACCTTCCCGGCTCCTGCGCAGGCGCTCTGACGGCTGTCGGCTCCGAACTACACGGAAATACCCGATCGCCGTCGGGTCTGCTCTACTGCGCAGGCGCAAGTTTCCGGCGCCTGCGAAGTAGAGCGGACCCGACTGAGATCAGGTATTTCCGTGTAGTTTGAAGCGGAAAGCAGCCACAGCGCCCCCGCTGGAGCCAGCAAAGGTAAATATTGATTTTACAGTCAGGCCTGTCGCCGGCTGTTCGGAGGGCTGCAGCGAGACCCCCGTGGGACAGAGGACGGCGTGGGAAGCCTCATTAGGATCCCGAGGCTTCCCCCACCCGAGGTGAGTACCCCCCAGGGGATCTTTTTGAGGTTACAGAGTCTCTTTAAGCCAGAGTGCCCCCTGGAACCATCAGACGTACCCCCTGGGGTACACGTACCACACCTTGAGAACCTAGGATTTAGAGCACTGCGCAGGAGCAGCAACAGGCCCCCTTATCCCATTGACGAGAGTACGCTGCACATATATTCATACCTCCCAAGTTTTTAAGATGAAAAAGAGGGACATGTAAGCCACGCCCTTTCCACACCCCTGATCACGCCCCGTTACACCCCTAGTCACGCATGCCATAAAGATTTCATAAGAAAAATGTGTTTTATAATTCAAACCACACTGGTCCTTTCTATCCTGGTTCATTTTCCTTCATTTAACATTTTAAAATTAGTAATGGTACTTATCCGTTAGCCGGGCGCATCCGGCAGGTGGCGCTAATTACTATTCCCCCTCCAGGCCGACATGGATAGTAGGGAAAGATGTAAATCGGGTGGAGTTTTGTCGCCAACTAGAGGATGCGCCCGGCTAACGGATAAGTACCTTAGTAATATATCAATTTAAAGGATGGGAATAACTTTTAGAGTCAAACATTTTTTTAGTAGAGAAATATATATATTTACATAGAAAGAGGGACAAAGTCCTGAAAGAGGAACAAATGAGGAGGAAAGAGGGACAGGGCTTCCAAAGAGGGACTGACCCTCCGAAAGAGGGACAGTAGGGAGCTATGTATATTTGCAATCAGAATTTACATAATCCTGCATGAACTCGAAAAAATTTGCATCTCATCAATCATCCCTATTATTGGCAGGGCTGTGGAGTCGGTACAAAAATCTTCTGACTCCAACTCCTCAGTTTATGAAACCACGACTCCAACTCCGGGTACCCAAAATTGCTCAGACTCCGACTCCTCAACTCCGACTCCTTAGTCTAATACTTAACAGGGCTGTGGATTTTGTACAAAAATCATCCGACTCCTCAGTTTATGAAATCAACGACTCCGACTCCAAGTGCCCAAAATTGCCCCAACTCCGACTCCACAGCCCTGATTATTGGAAGGGGGCATAGCTGTCACCACTATTTCTCTCCAAATTCTAACAGTTGGTAGGGGAGGGGGTTGGGAGAGGCAAATGCTGTTCTCAGATCCCCATAGTTGTGCATGTTGGTGGTCTGGGGAGGTATAGGTAGATTACTTGATGTAGTGCAAGGATTATATATTACAATAAATAAATTAATAAAAAGTAGTGCAGCCAGTTTTTGTTGAAGCTACGCTTTTCACATGCTGGACAATGACAGAATAACGTCTACACTTTTGCACATGCCTTGCTACTCATTCCCCGGAAGGGCAATGCCCCGAGGATGACGGTCTCATCGATTCTGTCGTACCACTTCCGCCTGGATACCCGCTCCATCATCACATTGAACAGCAAGGTCGGGTAGAATAGCACACGAGACGCTACTGACAGCAGCGGCATGATGCCACAACATGTTATCCGCTGCAGCTGCTAGTGCTACGGTCATAATGAAGAAGGGCGCTTCCGCCCTCAACTGCCCGTGACGTCAGTGGTGAAAGGAAATTAGGCAGCACCATGTTTGATAAGGGCACAGCGACTGAGATAAAGCTGAAGTTTACTGGAAATGACCATCGTATTTGTGGCTGGTTTACCAATGATGCATTTTCCAGCTTTATGGAATAAAACTGAAGCACAATGGGATTTTAGCATACGGTTTTAGCATCAGGTGCCCCCCCCCCCCCCCCCCCAGCATTGAGTAGATAGCCTCAGGCGCCCCCCAGCATTAGATAGAAAACCTCAGGTAGGTAGGTAGCCTCAGGTGCCTCCAGCAATAGGTAGGTAACTTCTGGTACTCCCCAGTATTGGGTAGGTAGTCTCAGGTCCTCCCCAGCATTAAGTAGATAGCCTCAGGTGTCCCCCAGTTTAAGGAAGGTAGCCAGAGGCACCCGGGTAATAGGCACAGCGATAGGCACCTATGCTAATAGCCACAATTAGCAGACATTATGGATAATTTTGGCATCGGTGCTTGCGCCCGCCATTTTTGTTTACAGTGCCTGCTATTTTATCGGGCGCTCAACTTGCTCGTAATAGTCGCTGATCTCCACTATTAATCTCCCTGACATGATTATTTCTGGATTTTAGGGTCATAAAGCGGTGCAATTTTTTCATTTGGAAAAAATCAGACCAGCACGCAGAGAGATCTGCAGCAGCCCCAGCACTTACTTACCCTAATCCTGGGATGCAGCGCTGCAATTCTCCCTTCATCCTCCGGGTGGCGCTGTAACCCTATAGTCAGATCAATCTCACTCGAGGGATCCAAAGCCTCGGAGCACTGAAAGAAGAATGTCTACCAGTGTCTGGATCCCAGGAGAGGTGTGCTGAAATGCCCGATGCGCTGCACTTTCTCCCTATACCTCTGGGCGGCTACCACAAGTCAGGCTCAGGATTACCACTCCTGGCTTCTTTTTTCCATTTCGAGCCTGACTCGGGGTTACCGCTAAGAAGGTTAACCTAGGCGTCTAAGGCGGCACCCATAATGTTAGTGGTTAGGCATCAGCAAGGGGGGGCTTAGGTTTAGGCATCATGGGGTAGGGGGGGTCTTAGGGTTAGGTATTGGTGGGGGGTCCTTAGGGTGGGGGATCGGTTATGGTTAGGCTTCGAGGGAGAGGCCTCGTGAGAAAGGTTAGGCAATAGTAAAATAGTGTTAAGGATTACCGATCTTCAAATATCAGAATTAAAGTAAATCTGAAGCTAAATTAAAAAAAAATATACTTAAAGGGAAACTTAAATCAAGTATAAAAAATGAGATTTACTCACCTGGGGCTCCCCTCAGCCCCCAGCAGCCGATCGGTGCCCTCGCAGCCCCGCTCTGACGCTCCAGGACCTGCCGGCGAACACTTCCGGTTTGGCCGTCACCGGCCGACAGGCATGGGAACGCGAGTGATTCTTCGCGTTCCCAGCCTGTATATCACCCCCTATGCTGCTATTGCGGCCAGCTGGTCGCAATTTGAGAAATGTTTGTTTGCACACAATACCCACATGCTGCAATCATATGCCTTACATGTATTTCACCTATATGTTCATCTGTATACTCCCAACTCCCATTCCCCAAAGCATTCCCAGAAGTGAAGTGCAGCTGTTAGAGCAGTGCAGGAGGATCATATTGCCCTGCAATCACAGTGCCTGCCCTGTCCTAGCCCAGCATGCTGCCTGTAACGTTACTGAGCTGAGCCAAAAGTTTCCAATGTGTTCACAGTGCACAACTACGGAACAGACAGCCTATAACGAGCAGCACATTATAGCCAGTATGTGTGCTCTACACATATCTGGCAGTGGCACCGATGTCCCCTCTCTCTCATCTACCTGTGGCTGTGCAAGGCTGCCTCCCCTTCAACAAAGCGATCCATCTCTGCTCTGCTTCCAGGACCCCGCTGCTCGCTGAGAGGGGGGCGTGCCGCTCCCGGCCCCGCCCCCTTTGCGATCCGAATCACTCATTTTGATGATTCGGATGATTCGACTCACAAAATAGATTCAGATCAAAGATCCGAATCGTTCATGATCCGGACAACACTAACACAGGGGGGAATCAGAGGGGAGATATGGCGATCCTAGAAAGGCGGATGATTGCCGCGAGGAGAAGCCTGGCCGCTGGGTCCCCAGAATCAGGGTGGGGGGACGTGGGGATCCTGGCGGCTGAAGAGGAGGCCGATCGCAGGTACAATCAGAGTGGGACATGGGGATCCCCAAGAGGAGGCTAATAGCCGCATGGAGAAGCCTGGCCGCCGGTCCCCAGAATCAGAGCGGGGACATGGGGATCCCAGCGGCCGGACAGGTGGCAGATAGCTGCGAGGAGAAGCCTGGGTCCCACTGCGTAGCGCTACTCGTGTGCGGGACCCAGGCAGCCAATAGGAGCAGCGGATTTGGCCAGTAGAGATGGGCCGAACGGTTCGCCGGCGAACGGTTCCCGGCGAACTTCGGTGGTTCGCGTTCGCCTCCCGCAGGCGAACGTTTCCGGAAGTTCGGTTCGCCCCACAATGCACTATGAGGGTCAACTTTGACCCTCTACAGCACAGTCAGCAGGCCCAGTGTAGCCAATTAGGCTACACTAGCCCCTGGAGCCCCACCCCCCTTATATAAGGCAGGCAGCGGCGGCCATTACGGCCACTCGTGTGCCTGCATTAGAGAGAGTAGGGCGAGCTGCTGTCTGTCTCTCATAGGGAAAGATTAGTTAGGCTTAGCTTTTCCTGGCTGCATACCTGTTCAGTGATCCTGCCACTGCATTCCTGTTCTGTGAACCCACCCACCACTGCATACCTGTTCAGTGATCCTGCCACTGCATACCTGTTCTGTGAACCCACCACTGCATACCTGTTCTGTGATCCTGCCACTGCATACCTGTTCTGTGAACCCACCCACCACTGCATACCTGTTCAGTGATCCTGCCACTGCATACCTGTTCTGTGAACCCACCCACCACTGCATACCTGTTCAGTGATCCTGCCACTGCATACCTGTTCTGTGAACCCACCACTGCATACCTGTTCTGTGATCCTGCCACTGCATACCTGTTCTGTGAACCCACCCACCACTGCATACCTGTTCAGTGATCCTGCCACTGCATACCTGTTCTGTGAACCCACCACTGCATACCTGTTCTGTGAACCCACCCACCACTGCATACCTGTTCAGTGATCCTGCCACTGCATACCTGTTCTGTGAACCCACCACTGCATACCTGTTCTGTGATCCTGCCACTGCATACCTGTTCTGTGAACCCACCCACCACTGCATACCTGTTCAGTGATCCTGCCACTGCATACCTGTTCTGTGAACCCACCACTGCATACCTGTTCTGTGAACCCACCCACCACTGCATACCTGTTCAGTGATCCTGCCACTGCATACCTGTTCTGTGAACCCACCACTGCATACCTGTTCTGTGATCCTGCCACTGCATACCTGTTCTGTGAACCCACCACTGCATACCTGTTCTGTGATCCTGCCACTGCATACCTGTTCTGTGAACCCACCCACCACTGCATACCTGTTCAGTGATCCTGCCACTGCATACCTGTTCTGTGAACCCACCACTGCATACCTGTTCTGTGATCCTGCCACTGCATACCTGTTCTGTGAACCCACCCACCACTGCATACCTGTTCAGTGATCCTGCCACTGCATACCTGTTCTGTGAACCCACCACTGCATACCTGTTCTGTGATCCTGCCACTGCATACCTGTTCTGTGAACCCACCCACCACTGCATACCTGTTCAGTGATCCTGCCACTGCATACCTGTTCTGTGAACCCACCACTGCATACCTGTTCTGTGAACCCACCCACCACTGCATACCTGTTCAGTGATCCTGCCACTGCATACCTGTTCTGTGAACCCACCACTGCATACCTGTTCTGTGAACCCACCACTGCATACCTGTTCTGTTCAGTGGACCCGCCACTGCATACCTGTTCTGTTCAGTGAACAGTTTGGTGTGTCAGTGTGAAGCAGTACCTTAATTACACTACCTGATTGATGTATACACATGCAAGATGTTTTAAAGCACTTTAGGCCTGTCATTTAGCATTCAATATGATTTCTGCCCTTAAAACGCTGCTTTGCGTCAAATCCAGATTTTTCCTGGGGACTTTTGGCGTGTATCCCACTCCGCTATGCCCCCCTCCAGGTGTTAGACCCCTTGAAACATCTTTTCCATCACTTTTGTGGCCAGCATAATTATTTTTTTTTTCAAAGTTCGCATCCCCATTGAAGTCTATTGCGGTTCGCGAACTTTAACGCGAACCGAACCTTCCGCGGAAGTTCGCGAACCCGGTTCGCGAACCTAAAATCGGAGGTTCGGCCCATCTCTATTGGCCAGCCCAACCTGAGCTCGGGCTTACCGCTTCCAGCTCCTAAAACTGAGCCTGAGCTCAGGTCGGGATTACAGCCAGGGAGGTTAAAGGATAACTGAAGTGAGAAGAGTATGGAGGCTGCCATATTTATTTCCTTTTAAACAATACCAGTTGCCTGGCAGCTCTGCTGATCTGTTTGGCTGCAGTAGTGTCTGAATAACAGCAGAAGCAAGCATGCAGCTAATCTTGTCAGATCTGACAATAATGTCAGAAACACCTGATCTGCTGCATGCTTGTTCATGGACTTGGCTTAAAGTATTGGAGGCAGAGGATCTGCAGAATAACCAGGCAACTGGTATTTCTTAAAAAAGGAAATAAATATGGCAGCCACCATAGCCCATTGCTACAGTTGTCCTTTAAGATTTTGCATAGAGTACAGTTCTGAAGGTGGAACAAGAGGCGGAGCTGGGCAAGGCTGGATTTATACTTTTTCTGCCCCTAGGCCAACATTCTTGCAGCTTCCCTTCCATGTGTAGCACCCCCTCCCCCCCCCCCCTCCTCCTATTCCTGTGCAGACCCCTCTTCCATGTCCAACATTCATACACAGAAGCCTCCTTCAGTTCTATACAGGTCCCTTGGGCAGCAGCTCCTTATTTCCATGTGTTGCTCCTTATTTACAACCTTTGTATTCCATTGGCAACCTCTTCTTCTGTATGCAGCAATCCCTCTTCCATGTCCAGCTGCCCCTTGGCCAGCTGCCGCCCAAGACCCATGCCTTGGTGGCCTTTCCAGAAATCCGGCCCTGGAGCTGGGCTTACCAAAATCAGGTAGCTATTCTCTGCAGCTGTGTAGGGATGGTCAATTACATGCGAATAATTCTGAGTTGATACAGGATTATATGCCTTAACGGGATTCAGTTGGTCTATGTTCAAGATGCATACAAAATTTGCATAATCCTGCATCAACTCAGAATTATTTGCATTTTAGGCCCGGTTCACATCGCTATCCGGATTTTCCGGATCTGATCCGGACCGCATACTGTACAAACGGAACGTAAGTTCCGCATAGCAATGCAAAGGCTATGCGGACGTTCACATACGTACGTTCCGTACAGTACGGAGCCGGACCGGATCCGGACTCCGGACTCTTTTCCAACATGCGCTATTTTTTGTGTCCGGATCTCCGGCCCACGCATTCTGACCGGAGCCGGACCTGAGCCTGACAGCACCATCAGGAACACAGAAACCAATGGGAAACGGAAGGCACAGAACACACTGCCTACAAAAACCTGACGTTCTACCCCACTTCCTATGCGTATCCAAGCGGCCATTTCGGATGTGGACACATGGGCCAAGCATGTCTGGAGTGGAGCAGCAGTGACAGACGTGCTGGAGCTGCTTGGCAGAATATCGGAGGTGGAGGTGATGCCTACAGCGGAGGAACCTGATTGTATATGTGCACCAGGTGCACCTTCTGCTGACCCCAACATTTTTTTATTTATATTTAACTATTTTTTGCCCACGGATCCGGATGGCAGCCTGATGCATGCCTGATACAAACGGACCAGATCCGGATCAGAACCGTACGGTTCTGATCAGGATCAGGTCAGGATCCGATCAGGATCCGGTCCGTTTACTTGCCAAAACGCAAGTGTGAACGGGGCCTTACTGGGCACCCCTACAGTTTAGTACTGCACATAGACACTATGTCCCACTTCCAGGCCCAGATTTACCTCACAGGAGCCTTTAGGCACAGATGTCCTAGCAGCGTAGACTTCGCCCTCCATAAACCTACAAACCCCCACCGAACCGCATCACAGGTGTGCTGGCTGCCCAGCTGTCACTTCTCCCTTACTTCCCTTGCCTGTCATAGCTACAGGTGCCCCTAAGTATTAGGTAAGTCAGAGGTACCCTCAGTATTAAGTAGCCAGTGGTGCACCTGACTGAAGGGAGATCTCATCAGTGGAATGCCGAGAGCTGGATGTATAACCTCTCATTTATGCTCTGCTTGGCACTCTGCATAGGGAAGGAGGGAAGCACTAGGGGAGGGGTGTGAGCCGCCTTTCCATCACCAGGCGCCTGTAGGCACGTGCCTACAGTGCCTTATGGTAAATCCTGCCCTGCCCACTTCCCTCACACACTAGCTTGTGTACCTTTTTCTATTTATTACACATACATCACTATTTTGTGTACCCTTACTTAATGCTGTAATGTCCCTGTGTAACATTATTTAGTGTAGTAATGTCTCCCCTAACTTGTGTACAGTGCTGCGTAATATGTTGACTTTTTATAAATAAAGCTTAATGACAATACTAAGCATCATTTGAGTCATCTTGTCCAAAAAATTTAAGCCGTCTGCAGATTGAAATGTAAATAAATACAAAATAGTTTGTGAAGAACTAATTATAGCAAAGTCCCTAATATCCGGCACAGACGGAGATTGCCTAGTGCCAGATACGTGTGCTTGGCGGTTGCTTTAGCCCCCCCCCCCCACAGTGCAGAAACTACTTACCGATTCTCCAGACGCAGTCTTCTACACATCCTGTAGCATTCCGATGTCCTCTGGCTCTGTGTACCCTTCCGACGTGTCACCTGACCTGCATCAGGACACATACCAGGACCAGTGCATGGACGTTGGAAAGCCGATGGGAGCTGCAGGATTTGTAGAAGACGGCGGCTGGAGAATTGGTAAGTAGTTTATGCTCTGCAAACACCTAAAAGTTCTGTCCCAGGTATCCCCCTCAGGCATGCGGTTAGTTGAGACTTCCGGTCAGAGCCGGATCATCCACAAGGCAATTCTAGGCAGCTTCATATGGCCTGGAGAGAGTCTAGGGGCCCTGTCGATGATAGCCACCATCACATCTAACTAAAAAAGCCAGGTGATAATCAGCGGTGGACAAAAAAGTGCTATCTTGGCTAGGGCCCCATTTCTTCTTAAAATGTACCCGAGGCGACATGACATGATGAGATAAACGTGTATGTGCAGTGCAAAACATTAATAACCAGGCTGTTTTTCTTGTTTTATTTTGGTTCCTGAAAGAGTTAATTTCTAGGCATAGAAGTGACAGCTTGGCCTCAATTCACTAAGCTTTTCTCCTGTCTTTAATAACTCTTCTAGAGTTGTTACCATGGTGATAAGGCATGTAGTATTCAGGAAACATTTTACCTCAGGCAAACCTGTGTTAACTCTTCTGTCTTTAAGTTAACTCTTCAATCCTTAAAATAACTCCAGAGTTAAAGACAGGCTGTTTATTAACTTCATGTGAAAATAACTACAGAGGAGGTAAATTAACTACAGAGGAGGTAAAATAACTACAGAGGAGGTAACTTAACTACAGAGGAGGTAACTTAAGGAGTGAAGAGATAAGATAACTCTCTCTTATGTGGAGGTAAGTTTTCTCTTGCCTTATTATCTCCAGCATGATCTTAGTGAATTGAGGCATGTCTTGTCAGGTACAGTAGCAATAAAAAGTATGGGGACCCTTTGGAATTGTATGGATTTCTGCACAAATTGGTCATAAAATGTGATCTGATCTTCATCTAAGTCACAACAATAGACAATCACAGTCTGCTTAAACTAATACCACACAAATAATTAAATGTTTTTTTTGTTGAACACACCATGTAAACATTTACAGTGCAAGTGGAAAAGGTATGTGAACCCTTGGTTTTAATAACTGGTTGAACCTCCTTTGGTAGCAGTAACTTCAACCAAACGGTCCAGGCCCTGGTGCAGCAAAGCAGCCCCAAGCCATAATGCCCCCACCACCATACTTCACAGTTGGGATGAGGTTTTGATGTTTCTATGTTGTGACTCTTTTTCTCCACACCTAGTGTTGTGCATTTCCTCCAAACAACTCAACTTCCAAAGGGTTCACATATGTTTTATTGCTACTGTACCTTGTCGGGAATATAGTAAGCATCGCTGCAAAGCAAATTACAGCCATAAACGTTTTCCCGGCAGAATACAACTTCTGAGAGCAGAGGGAGATAAAATACATAAACTACTTATATTTTTTCTACTTCTGGGACACTTAATAGGCTGCCACTGAGAAGAGGCAACAAAATGGTCAATCTACTTTGTAAGTAAAATAAAACCATGGGATATCTTTAAAAAAAAAAAAAAAAACATTTTTTCAGAGCAGGAGGATAAATACAATTTTTTATCACATCAGTTTATTTTCACTTCTAGTTCACTTTAATCCTTTTCTGCTTCCGGTTGTCTGCGTTCCGGATAACAGGGACTTTGCTGTATTTATTTATTGGAGGTTTATCTCTGTTTAATAGTCAGTGGATCGAGGAAAATGAGAACTCGGTTCCTGCAGTGTGCTATACATTTTCCCAGGTGAGCTGCATGCTCTGCCAACTGACCAATAGGATAACCATTTCTAAATCAACTATATACTGTACTGCATTTTATGTTGCCATTTGTTTTTCTCCCAGAAGCTCACAGTGGATATACTGACCTTTGAAATGATTTGTCTTTTCAAGTAAAACAGTTTGTTTTCAGTTTCCACCTAGTAACCGGGCCTTAGCGGAGGCAAGCTGACACTCGCAGCAGTTCTGTGGTAAAACATGCAGGTGTACGCTTGACCGAGTGTATGAATAGAAATATGCTGCTAAGATTTTATCACATTATGTGTGCAAATATCACCCGGCCCATATTTACATTGTTACCTATCCTATGCATATTGTTCACCTCTGTTCTAATTCTTGTGCTCTGATTAATCTATACAGCTTTCTCCAAATATGTGCAAAATGTACTTTCATTAAAAAAAACAAAAGAAAAATATGTAAAGCAGATCAGTGCTGCATAAGTTGTTTTTTGGGGGGTGTATAAAGAAAAGGTGCCAGGAAAAAAGGGCCTGGCTGGATAACGAATTGGCGCAAGTGGATAATGAAATCTCAATAATGATAAACACCATTAACGAAATTGGTTAACGATAGATACCATTTTAAATATAGATGGGAATTGATAACGAAATTATATTAGCGTAAAAAATCATTACGTAATTCAACAATACAGCCGAACAGAACTCTGCTCTCCAGAGCCGGGACAAGGTCCTCCAGCACCCAAGGCTGAGACACCAAAGGGTGCCCCTCCATCCCTCCCACCCCAGCCGTCACACACTGATTGCTATTAGACTAATAGGTGCCCCAGGGCCCCCAACCTCCCCAACACCTTAATCTCCAGTTATCTGGCTTGCAGTCACTGTCATGTATCCTTTTTCTTATTTCTCTCTGCTTCAAACACAATTGGGAATGCCAGCTGAATAAATTGTACATCCCCTCCTACACTGCGCCCTGAGGCTGGAGCCTCTCCAGCCTCTGCCTCGGCCCGGCCCTGCTGCTCTCACACAGAACCATCCCCTGGTGGTGCCTAAACTAACCACTCCCCTGGTGGTGCCTAACCCTAACCACTCCCCCCCTCCCCCCTGGTGGTGCCTAACCCTAACCACTCCCCCTGCAGAAACACCCTCTTACACATAGAAACAATAATATATTTGATCACGTAAAGTCTGTACATACAAACTAAATAACATGACAAAAACTATAACGTTGCTTCTAACATGATAACATACTTCAAAAACTTTAAAGTTCTAATGTTGTTAACGATATTTACCGGGCTCCCTCTTTTCTGCTTTTTTCGCCGTATTAACGATAAATGCATTAAAGTCTATGGCGGCTCCCTATATGTTCACTAGCCGCCGGCACCCTTTTTCCCTGCTATTTTTTTTTTTTATAACTTTATATTATTAAAATAATGACCCACCCATCTCAGACTGCAGCCAGCTATGGATGCTGCCTTGCAGGGGCGTAACTAGAAATCACTGGGCCCCCCTGCAAAACTTTGGATGGACTATCCCCCTCCCTGCTGCTGTGTGTCAACTGCCCCTTCTCCTGCGCAACGCCACCCTCCTGCCACTAAAAAGTCCCTGGGCGGCCCTCCCACCAGGCGTCACCCACCACGGGCTCCCCTGCGCCTGCATCCCTTGCAGGAGGGGCTATTGCTCCGCCCCTGCTGCCCTATAACATGACAACAGTACACGTTCTCATAGCTCTGCTTTCGTGATTAGCCGAGAATCCAGCATGTGTATGTATACAGGAGCCCCCTGATGCTGTCTAAGGGGTCACGCTTGCCTTTCAGTTTTCTGCGTGCGTTTTTCTACACACGTTTTCTGCACACCATGGGCTTGATTCGCTAAACCGTCATAACTGATATCGCGGACCTGAACTCTTCCACAGGACAAAAGGAAAACATAGGGGAACGCACCCTCTATGTATTTAGAGAGTTTAGCCTGTCTCATTTCCCCTCACCTGTAACTAATCACAACTGTAATTTGATCTCTCAGCTGTGCTAGCTCAAGAATCTCCTCTGCCACGGAAGAGCAGCTAATTTGTACACACAGGATTTTAGCCCTATGTCTGCTTCCATGAAAGCAGGAAGTAGACACACTACAGATTTATTGCAGTATTTTTATCAGCTGTAACAAAGAAATGTTTTTTTCTTTAAAGATTATTATGCTGTTGCTTATCCTTTAGAGCAGAGAGGAAGTTCTGAGTTCAGGTCTGCTTTAAAGGATACCCGAAGTGACATGTGACATGATGAGATAGACATGTGTGTGTACAGTGCCTAGCACACAAATAACTATGCTGTGTTCCTTTTTTTCTTTCTCTGCCTGAAAGAGTTAAATATAAGGTATGTAAGTGGCTGACTCAGTCCTGACTCAGACAGGAAGTGACTACAGTGTGACCCTCACTGATAAGAAATTCCAACTATAAAACACTTTTCTACCAGAAAATGGCTTCTGAGAGCAGGAAAGAGATAAAAAGGTTCAATAGTTCATAGATTTTAGCTCTGACATACTTCAATGAATGTGTCATTGAGCAAAAAACAATAAAACAGTTAAAACTTAAAAAAGTAGATTTAAACAGGGCAATATAAAAGCTTGGCGGATGAGCTTTTTGTCCCTAGGCCTTCTCAAAGGACTAGAGGACATGATCTGCGCATGGAGAAAAAACATTTTAGCCATTTATTTAGGAAAGGGTTCTTTTACAGTAAGAGTGATTAAGATGTGGAATGCATTGCCACAGGAAGTAGTTATGTCAAATTCTATATCTGCATTTAAAGGGGGCTTAGATGCTTTCCTTGCATTGAAAGACATCCATGGCTACAATTACTAGGTAATGCCCAGTGATGATGATCCAGGGATTATCTGATTGCCATCTGGAGTCGGGAAGGAATGTTTTCCATTTGTGGCTAATTGGACCATGCCTTGTAAGGGTTTTTCACCTTCCTCTGGATCAACAGGGATATGTGAGGGAGCAGGCTGGTGTTGTACTTTGTTCTCTGGTTGAACTTGATGGACGTATGTGGCTGGAAAGTGTAATGGTTAAGGGCTCTGCCTCTGACACCAGAGACCTGGGTTCGAATCTTGGCTCTGCCTGGTCAGTAAGCCAGCAGCTATTCAGCAGGAGACCTTAGGCAAGTCTCCCTAACACTGCTACTGCCTATAGAGCGCGCCCTAGTGGCTGCAGCTCTGGCGCTTTGAGTCCGCCAGGAGAAAAGCGCAATATAAGTGTTTGTCTTTGTATGTCTTTTTTTTTGGCCCAAATAACTATGTAACTATGTAAAATAAAATACAATTGTGGAATATCTTAAAAAGTCATTTTTAGGAGAAGGAAGATCAGTACAATCGTTTATTTTATTCGTTTATTTTTGCCTCGGGTGTCCTTTAAGGTCTGTTTCGGGCAAAGCAATCTGCCCATGGTTGTTTACCAGCAAGTTCTGCCTGCTGAATTATATAAGAAGCAGGAGGCGGGGATTCCAAATCAATAAAACGTTAAAGGCACTTAAGGTCGCCTGGAGAGGAAGCTCCTGCACCCGCTCACACATTCCCCAACAGGAGAGGAGCCACGTCTGTTTAGCTTTTCTTTTTTTTTCCAATGCTAAATTGCTTTCTATATTAAGTAACCATTTCAGTGTTCCAATCTTGAGTTGCCATGGCAACAAGTGTATTTGTACATCGAAGGCTCTATTCACTGCTTCAGCCCTAAGATTCCATGACAAGGCTCTCTCTAATCTTTTTCACATGATCATCAGCTCCGGCATAGATAGAAATATCATCTTGCTGAACGCACGGCTAGTTCAGACGGGAAAACAGCGAGTCTATGGGCCGTAAAATGGAAAACATACTTATTAGCCTGTTGAGAAGGAATTATTATGGGACATCTGTACCATACACATGGTATAAATAACTGTAGTGGGCGGTAGAGAGTGCAACCCCTTAACCATCCCCCACACAGCCTACGGATTTTTCCTTTTAGATATACATGATTGTGTGTGCAATGGGATTTAAAGGTATAGCAAACTTTATTAAAGTGCACCTCCTTCCCTACAAAAATTACAGTGGACCTGAACTCAAAGGACAGCAGGAAAACAGGTTTTGGGGTATGTCTGGATGTGTGGTGGGTATGTCTTCTGCTTAGATAGGTTTGTGTTTAAAAACAAACAAACCCTTTTCCATCTAAAATCTGATTTGTATTATTTCTGCATTCTAATCACAATTAGTATGTACATGTCTATTTATCAGGAAATACAAAGACATTCAGGACTTCTACACAGTAATATCTGTTACTCAAGCACGAATCCTCCCAAACATGACTCTAGCATTACCACTATCCGTGAGTCCATCGAGTACATGAGTGCAGTGGAACGGCTCATTAGTGCATTAGAGCAGCTAATTTGTAAACACAGGATTTTAACCCTATGTCTGCTTCCATGAAAGCCAGAAGTAGAAGCACTGCAGAATAATTAGAGGCTTTGTATTAGCTGTAACAAAGAAATGTTTTTCTTTAAAGGTTCTTATGCTGTTGCCTGTCTTTTAGAGCAGGTAGAGAATCTCTAAATTCAGTTCTGCTTTAATAGGATAATCAGGATAACTAGGCTTTATCTGAGTAGGGTGTCCTCAATGGCCTCCTGCTGCCCCTTCAATACAGAGGTTAAACTGAGGCATCCACTGTAGCCAGGACTGCCAAGCTATCATACAGTTCTGCTCTGTCCTTTGCAATAATGCAGAGGTTGTGGAAACGGCCTTGTGGGTGAGGGGGCTGGGCTTGCACACATTACATAGGATGGAGGTCAGGGGGTGGTGTAGCCAAAGAGCTATCACAGCCAATAGTTGGCCTCTCTACCACTAGATGCCCCTCCCTCTACCTTCTTACTTCTTTGGGTAGGCAGGAGATGGTGGCACTGGGCAATGTTGTTTACAGCTGTCAGAGTGGATTGGAAGGACTCTCGGCAGCAGTGTCCAGATCTCTGTATACTGACAACCTGGGCAATGGATTTACTTTGTTCACTTTTAGCGGCAATGTGAGACGTGTA
This sequence comes from Hyperolius riggenbachi, assembly GCF_040937935.1. Lineage (NCBI taxonomy): Eukaryota > Metazoa > Chordata > Amphibia > Anura > Hyperoliidae > Hyperolius > Hyperolius riggenbachi. The sequence continues at coordinate 196,998,638 of NC_090656.1, read as the reverse complement.
ATTATTTGCATATCTGATTGGAGGAGACACACAAAAAAAATTAATACATTAAAAAGGAGAGGAAGAGGATGTGCTTAACTCTCCTGATGAAAGAGCCAATCATGTAACAACTAACATTAAGGTGTTTTTTTTGCACAATGAAAAGGCAACGCATTTCGCTGTTGGGCCCTGCTTCCTCGGATCAATAAGAGATTTGGCCAGATAGTACAAGTTATGCATGACATTCTACATAACAATTTCATCATCATTAAATTTTTACCTGGCAGAAACTTTCAGACTTTTCACATCAATAATTAATGGTTGCTGGATCTGACCCAAGATGTTCTGTTACACTGCAAAGCATGATGGGAGTATAGTATCTCTAGACACAGCTCAGAGCTGAAGAGACAGTCCCACTTACAGAACCAAATCCCTCTGTCTTCTATACCTGCTGGTGCCCACTATCGATACAATTCGCCAAAGGATCGTTCGTTTCCGATCACTCGTACGATCGATCAGAAATGGTGGTTCAGGTCCACTAACGAAAAGAATATATCCTAACCAATCCGTAAATCGGATTGATTTCATTAATCTGATGGTATTGGTTAGGAGATTTTCGCTTGTTAGTGGTCCTGTTATGCTCAACCTCTGAATAATTACACTGCTTATTTCTAAGTGCTAATATAAAGAAAAAAATAAAAGGAAAGAATAGTGTAAATGATTTATGGTCTGCATTACTGGGGGTGTGGTGGGTCCATTGGGCAGAAAGAAGAAGTTAGGAGTGCAGTGGGAGGTTCCTTATGAGCCAGAGTTCAGGAACTCCACCTAAAGACCAGTGATGTGATTAACCTTAATCCGTGCCTTAAAGGACAACTGAAGTAAGAAGTATACGGAACACGGAGGCTGCCATATTTATTTCCTTTTAAACCATACCAGTTGCCTGGCAGCTCTGCTGATCTATTTGGCTGTAGTGGTGTCTGAATAACCCCAGAAACAAGCATGCGACTAATCTTGTCAGATCTGACAAAAATGCCAAATACACCTGATTTGCTGCATGCTTGTTCAGGGTCTATGGCTAGAAGTATTAGAGAGGCAGAGGATCAGAAGGACAGCTAGGTAACTGGTAATATTTAAAAGGAAATACATATGGCAGCCTCCATATCCCTCTTGCTTCAGTTGTCCTTTAAGTACCGGTAATGGTAGACACTTCCTCTTTGGCTGCATACACAAAGCCTCCTCCTATATAGCATAATTTGAATTAAAAAAAGAGAACTGTGACTATGTAGCCATATCAATAATTCATCAGTACAGGTTTATGACTGCTGTATTATAATATAATGGATTATTCAAGTTAAAGGATACCCAAAGTGACGTGTGACATGATGAGATAGACATGTGTACGTACAGTGCCTAGCACACAAATAACTATGCTGTGTTCCTTTTTTTCTTTCTCTGCCTAAAAGAGTTAAAATCAGGTATGTAAGTGGCTGACTCAGACAGGAAGTGACAACAGTGTGACCCTCACTGGTAAGAAATTGCAACTATAAAACTCTTTCCTAGCAGAAAATGGCTTCTGAGAGCAGTAAAGAGATAAAAAGGGTCAATAGTTCATAGATTTTAGCTCTTGCATACTTCAGTTTCATTGAGCAAAAACAATAAAACAGTTAAAACTTAAAAAGTATATTTAAACATAAAATAAAACTGCGGAATATCTTAAAAAGTCATTTTTAGGAGAAGGAAGATAGTTACAATTGTTTATTTCATTGGTTTATTTTCGCTTCAGGTGTCCTTTAACCACTTAAAGACAACTGGACGAATATATTTGTCCAGTGTATTTGTGGAGAGTGCACCTCTAGTTTGTTACTAAATGAGGCACATGTGGTATCATTTTAACAGGGACAAGTTGTAGAATTAATTTTGGTGTGTCTAAAGGCTGTGACCCACCTCACATGAAAAATAGGTAGGGACAAACTCAATCAAACATAAAAAGTAATTTTCAGAATTATAACTTGGGAAAGTTTTAGCAATGCTACAAGAGACATATGTGGTGATAGGTAATAGAATACAGTTTAAAGAGTTTTAGGGTTGAGGCCCATGCCTCCTGTATTCTTTTTAGTCACAAACTGAATCAAAAGAAATTAAAGTTCGCATATTCTGTACCAAAATAAAAGGCTTGTAAAATGAAAACAAAGTGACAGAATATAAAAGAAAAAAACATATATTGTTACTTTAGGAACCTGGCTTTTTAAATATGTATGCCATGAGGGTATATTACTATTATTTTTTGAAAATAAGGTCTTGTAATCATCCGTAGTGTACAATGAGAAAGCAAAAAACAAAAAACAGAAAAAAGACACCTTTATTTCCAAATACAATATTGTCACCATACATTGTGCTAGGAACATATTCTAAATGTTGCAATAACCAGGATGGATGAGCAAATAAAATTAGTGGTTTTAACTTATAGTCAGCACTGTTTAATGTAAAGCTATAATGGATGTAATTGGAGAAATAGTTTGTTTTTTCTATTTTTTCCCTTATTTTCCCTTTAAAATGCATAGAAAATAAGGTGATTACTAAACAAAATTACCACACACTGAAAGCCTAATTTGTCCTGAAAAAAACAATGTATAGATCAATTAGGTGTGATAAGTAGTAATAACGTTATTGGCCAATGAATGGAAGCAGCGCCTGTATGTGAAAATTGCTCTCGGGCTGAAGTGGGGTTAAAGTGTAACTGTAGCAAAAAAGTGCACCAAATGGCTACTCACCTCAATAGAGAGAAACCTCTGGACTATTCCCCGTCCAATTGCGTAACTAGACTTAATAGGGCCCCCCTGCAAAAATGATAGCATGGGTTCCCCTTGGTCCCCGTACGCCATGCGGATCACGTGATCGGGAGCTGGCGAATGGCAGCAGAGAGTGTTTTGCTGTGAAGCAGCATCTGGAAGCTGGAAAAAAATGACACCCGCTCCTGCTACTCACTACTCTGCATGGCGGAGGAAGTGGCGTGGATGTTTTTTGTGAGGGAACAGTGAGGTTTTTTTGCCAGTTGGCTGCACTTGAGGTTGGGGAGAAGGAAGAGGAGGGGCCCCCAATGCCTCTGGGCCTCCCTGCAATGGCAGGGGTGATTGTTAAGCACATGCCCCCGTCCTCATCCACTAGGCCATTCCAGCGCTGTGTCCTCCCTTGTCGATGTCGATGAGAGGGTCCGTTCTACTGCACAAGCTGCAAAGTTCCAGGGGGTGCAGGCATCCAGGAGGGGTTTGGGGAAGGACGTGGGAATGAAGCAGGTGGTTTCGGTGCTGAGCTGGGCACCGCTATGGCACTTATGCTATATTGCAATCGCCGCACCCCAAATTGTTTCTACCTTCCAGTTGCTCGATTCGGAGGGGGAATAGTGTTTTAGTGTTTAATGCCGCTGGGAAATCGAGTGCAGCAGGGAGAGCCATCATTCAGCTCACACAGCGCACAACTCAAAGGCGGCGTACCATCTTTATTCCTTCTAAAAAACTGCCAGTTTGCATGGCTGTCATGTGGATCTTTTGGCATCAGTAGTGCCCAGGGGTGTAACTACAAAGGAAGCAGTGACTGCAGCCGCAGCGAGGCTCAGAGCTGTAAGGGGCCCCAACTACTTCTTCACTCCCTCGGATAAAGGGGTACACACTTCAGATCAGGTGTTTTTGTGGCTACACTATGTTATGGGTGTGAAGATCACGATGTCCACACTTTTTATGTGTGTGTTTTATGATGCTTGCAAGACGGCCCCCAGGCTGTGAGGGGTCAGGGGGAGGCAAGGGAAGTGGTGTGAACATTGGGGGCCCCATGATTTATAGCAGGGGCATAAATAGAAATCACTGGGCCCCCCTGCGAAATATTGAATTGCCCCCCCCCCCCCCCATGCTCAGGGCTGCTTTGGGGGGTAGGAGGGGTCACAGCCTGAGGGGAGAGCATTGGCCACCTACATCGGTGGGGAGGGGGAGCCACTCCCTCCCCTCAGTGTTCCCCCTCCAGGTGGCAGCAGTGGCGGGCAGGAACACAGGCATAACTCCATGTGTTCCACCGAGGAGGTCCGATCTCTAAGTAGGGTTGCCACGCTACTTCCTGATAAACAGGAAGTAGCGTCAGACTCTTAGAGAGAGGAACCTCCGGCGTGTGGAACGCATGGAGGTATGTCTGTGTTTCTGCCCGCCACTGCTGCCACCTATAAATGCTGGAGGAGGAACACTGAGGGGAGAGTACGAGGTGAGGGAGGGGGGGGGAGTGACTCCCCCTCCCTGCCGATGTAGTTGGCCAATGCCCTCCCCTCATCCTGCCCCCTCTTCCACAGCGGATGCATGACTTGTAGCCCCTGTTGTTACGCCACTGATTTATAGTCACATCCCTGTACGAAGTTGGCAGTGATGAAATCAGAACTCCTGATCTGCTTCTAACCCCTGTGATGGTGCGTTGTCCACATTTTCACTGTGGTTGGACTAGAGTCTAGACTGATACTAGTCACATTCAAATACAGCCTTAACACAGTCTCTAAGCAACAGTAATGTCGTGAGTTCTGTATGAACAGAGAAGAACACCTGACCACAGCCTGGCAATAATGAGCAGCAAAATAATTGGGCACCAGTCAGCTGCAGGGAAATGGAAAAAAATGGATTGTTACAGAACAATTACAAATAGGCACGAATATGAAAGGTTTTGGAGTTCAGAAAATATGGTGATGAATGATTCCTTACTAGATAAACTTAGTTAACCTCGGCATACATTAATTCATGTTGGCAGGTGCAGACAGAGTACATATTAGCAGACTTCAGATCCCTGTGGCAATCCCAAGAGCACTAATGCATACATGAAAAAAAGGCGCCTTGGAAAAAGGGTGCAGGGGATTGCCGCTAGCAGACTATCACTAAAATTAGACATGTCCCCTTGATACCTCCAGACATGCCTGCCCATCACACCTCCAGGGATGACCCATCACACATGCAGACCCCCCCCCCCACCCCCCATTAAACCTCCAGACACACCCACATCACACCTCCAAACATGCCCCCATCACACTTCCAGACATGCCCCCTTCATGCATCCAGACATGCCTCCATAACACTTCCAGACATGTCCCCAATTCCCCATCACTCCCCCAGACATGCCCGCACCACATCTCTAGACTTGCCCCCATCACACCTTCAGACATGCCCACATCATGCCGTACTACATCATCATCCGTACTACACAACCAATTCATTTCATAATATTTTTTTCCGCTTCAGTGTCACTTTAATGGACATGAATTTTATGTAATAAACTTTGCATTCTATTGCCTGCACCATATCTCTAGACTTCCCCCATCACACCTTCAGACATGTCCACATCAAGCCTCCAGACATGCCCCCACCACATCTCTAGACTTGCCCCCACCACACCTTCAGACATGCCCACATCACACCTCCAGACATGCATCCATAACACCTCAAGACATGCCCCTATGACACCTCCAGACATGCCCCCATCACACCGCCAGGGATGCCCCATCATACCTGCAGACACACTGCCACCACACCTTCAGACATGCCCACATCACACCTGCAGACATGCATCCATAACACCTTAAGACATACCCCTACGACACCTCCAGACATGCCCACATCACAGCTCCAGACATGCCCCCATCACACCTCCAGGGATGCCCTATCATACCTGCAGACACACCCCTATCACACCTCCAGACACACCCACATCACACCTCCAAACATGCCCTTATCACACCTCCAGACATGCCTCCTTCATGCCTCCTGACATGTCCACATCACACTTTCAGAAATGTCCCCATCACACCTCCAGACATGCCCACATCATGCCTCCAGAAATGCCCCACCATACCTCCAGACATGCCCGCACCACACCTCTAGACTTGCCCCCACCACACCATCAGACATGACCACATCACACCTCCAGACATGCCCCCATAACCCGTCAAGACAAACCCCCACCATGCCTCCAAATATGCCTACATCACACCTCCAGACATGGACCCATCACACCTTAAGACTTACCCCTTTACATTTCCAGACATGCTTCCATAGAGTGACCAGATTTTTGAAGGCTCAACCTGGGACGGGGGGAATTGGGGGGGGGGGGGGGGGCGGCGGCGAAAGACAGGGGATCGCCGCGCCGAAAAATGTGGTGTCTGCAGCGCGCGCGAAAAATGGGCGTGGCCATGACATTCTATGGGCAGAGCTAACGTAATGATGCAACAGCGAGGCATAAGAAAGCAGTGTTTACGCCGTGATGTGGTCAAACGTGGATTCACATCATAGGTGTGCAGAAACTGTGTGATGCTATTTAATAGTATGCCATAACCCCAAAGCAGCAAACACAGCCAACTATGACCATTAAATAATAAATGCAGCAACAGTTACCCCAGACACCACAAAATAAACGCAATAGGCAACATTTCAGCACAAAATAAACGCATTGCGGGCAACATTTCAGCACAAAATAAACGCATTGCGGGCAACATGTCAGCATAAAATAAACGCAATGGGGGCAAACATGTCAGTACAAAATAAACGCAATGGGGGCAAACATGTCAGTACAAAATAAACGCACTGCGGGCAACATGTTAATACAAAATGAACGCACCGCGGGCAAGCATGTCAGTACAAGATAAACGCACTGTGGGCAAACATGTCAGTACAAGATAAACGCACTGCGGGCAAACATGTCAGTACAAGATAAACGCACTGCGGGCAAACATGTCAGTACAAGATAAACGCACTGCGGGCAAACATGTCAGTACAAGATAAATGCACTGCGGGCAAACATGTCAGTACAAGATAAACCCACTGCGGGCAAACATGTCAGTACAAGATAAACGCACTGCGGGCAAACATGTCAGTACAAGATAAACGCACTGCAGGCATACATGCCAGTACAAGATAAATGCACTGCAGGCATACATGCCAGTACAAGATAAATGCACTGCGGGCAAACATGTCAGTACAAGATAAACGCACTGCGGGCAAACATGTCAGTACAAGATAAACGCACTGCGGGCAAACATGTCAGTACAAGATAAACACACTGCGGGCAAACATGTCAGTACAAGATAAACGCACTGCGGGCAAACATGTCAGTACAAGATAAACGCACTGCGGGCAAACATGTCAGTACAAGATAAACGCAATGCGGGCAAACATGTCAGTACAAAATGAACACAATTTGGGCAAATATGTCAGTACAAAATGTGGGCAAACACTTCACCTGCAAGAAAAAGCATTTACTCACCTGGCAGAAGAGGTCCCCTCACGCAGCCGGCCTCTGGTGTGTGCAGCTCCCCCTGGCCTGGACGATCTTCTTCAATCTCCCGCTCAGCCTCTCACAGGCAGAGCAGGGCTACGGCAAGATGGCGTCCGGAGGCGGAGCCCTGTACTGGAGACAAATAGTCTCCAATACAGGGCTCCGCCTCCGGACGCCATCTTCCCGTAGCCCTGCTCTGCCTGTGCCTGCCGGAGGAGGACAATGCAGGCTGGAGCGGGGCTGCGGGGAATGAACTAGCGCAGCGTCTAGTAGACGCTGCGGCTAGTTCATTGTACGGTGGCCAGAGTCCCGAGGCCGGGACCTCATGCAGCCTGGGACAGCGCCCCCCGAAGGCGGGACACGTCCCGGGTAAAGCGGGACGTATGGTCACCGTAGCTTCCACCACCATCTATCTGATGATCTATCTGCTGCTAATCTAACAAGTGTATGGCCTGCTTTAGACATGCTTCATCCACACCTCCAGACATGCTCCATTAACACCTCCAGACATACCCTCATAACACCTCCGGACATCCCCATCACATCTTCATTCATGCTCACACCTTGAAACATGCACTCATTGCACCTCTAGACATGCCTCCATCACACCTTCAGACATGATTCCACTATACCTCCAGACATGCTCCCATAAAACCTCCAGACATGCCCCATCATACCTGCAGATATTTTCCCACCACCACCCAGGCATGCCCCATCACACCTCCAGACATGCCCCATCACCCTTTTAGATACTATATGCCCCTTTCGCACCTCTAGACACTCTCTCACTGTACCTTCAATCAGGTCTTTGTAAAAATACTAGGCAGGTACACCATACCATGAAGAATTAATCTTTTAATTTTTCAAATCCATGTCCATTGGTCCATTTTTCCATCAATAATCTTCTTTTATATTAGCATTTGACAATAAACAAAGCAATAATTAGTGACCAGATGTTAAATTTAGTACAATGGGGTACAACTGATTCACAAAAGGCCAGTAAAATTGATGTGTGCACAAAGCGCACATCAAATTCTTGAGGTCTGTCTGTATACAACATGTGCTTTGTATACATAACACAAGTTGCGCTATGTGCGCATTACATGTTATCTTGCTTGTGTAAACACAGGTAAAATTGACATGGCACAGGGGGACAGAGGGAGGCACAAAAGGGGACAGAAGAAGTCACAAAGGGGGTCAGAAAGAGGCACAGGGGGACAGAAGGAGGGAGAGGGGGATAGAAGGAGGCAGATGTAGACAGAAGGAGGCACAGGTTGACAGAAGGAAGCACAAAAGGGGACAGAAGGAGGCACATAGGGATGCACGGGGGCAGAGGTAGCACAAGGGGACAGAAGGAAACACAAAGAGACAGAAGGAGCCACAGGGGGACAGAAGGAGGCACAGGGGCAAGAAGGAGTCACAAAGGGGGACAGAAGGAGGCACAGGACAGCAGGAGGCATTGAGGCATGCACAGGTGTGCAGACGTGGCACAAGGAGACTGAAAGAGGCACAAGGAGACAGAAGGAGGCACAAAGGTGGACAGAAGGAGGCACAGGAGGTTGCATTGGAGCACAGAGCGATACAGTGGAGGCTGCCTGCAACTTTCACAATCTGGACCTTGTGATGCCTGCTCTCCAGGGACCGGCAATGCTGCTGTTCTTCGGGACACCTAACTTCCTGCTGCTGCTGCATAGCAGAAGCAGGTCATCAAACACTTGTGGGGATGAGACTTAATTTGGGGGAGGGGCTTAATTTGGGGTGAGCTATGTTCAGGGGTGGAGCTTAATCCAGGGGCATGGTGCCCTTGAGGACCAATGGCACTCCTAATTTCACAATATTATTGGGTAGTATTTAAAAATGGTTAATAAGATACTAATCTTGATACTAATCAAGGTGCATACAAGGTGTAATTGTATGCACCTTGGACTTGCACTTTACTTATCAGTATAATAATTATAATATATTTCATTTTTCGGGAAATTTCTGAACCATTATCACGTGTGAAAATCTTAGTGAATTCCGTCCCTAGTGGAAATGGGCCCTTCAGAGGCCTTTCGAAAATGACAGAATTTGTATGCGAAGTGCGTTTATTAAAAAATTTGCCACCCGTCTAATGCAATGAATGACAACGCAAAATTTCTGCAGTTAAAAACGCCCCACATGTATGGTGTTTTCGGAACAGACATGCAAATTGCACGCAATGCAAGTCAATAGAATGCAAAGTTTATTACATAAAATTCATGTCCATTAAAGTGACACTGAAGCGAAAAAAAATATTATGATATAATAAATTGGTTGTGTAGTACAGATAATTACTAGAACATTAGTAGCAAAGAAAAGAGTCTCATATTTTTATTCTCAGTTATATAGTTTTTTTATAACATTGCATCATTCTCTAATATTTGCAGTTTATACACTACTCAGCATTCTAAATGATTTCACAGAGCAGGCTAATTACCTTTTGAACTTTCCTCTGCAGAAAAAAACAAAATACAGTGAAGGACAGTTGAGAGAATAAGCTTGAGGGCTGGAACCCACTAGAGCGATTTTCTGAGCGTTTAGGGAGCGATTCAAACCGCTAGCGATTTCCCTAAATGCTTAGCTAATGTTAATGTAATGGATTAGCCAAATTCCACTGGAGTGATTGCGATTACCAAATTGCAAAACGCAGGACATGCAGCATTTTTAGCGTTTAGCGTTAGCGGTTAGCGTTTCTGCAATGTAAAGTATGTAAACGCTGGCCTAATCGTTCATCAAAACCCACACAGAGCGATTTTGCTAGCGTTTTGAAGTTACTGCACACTGTAAAAAAATTAAAATTAATTGAAAGGACCAATCAGAATTAAAAACGCTAATCGCTACACAATCGCTGGCAAAAACCTTACACTTTTTAAAATCGCTACCAAAAACTCTCATGAAATCGCTTACAAAACGCTCATACAAAACGCTAGCAATTGCAATTAGCGATAGCGTTTTGTAGTGGGTTCCAGACCTCAGAAGACAGACCTCTCTGTGACTTTGAAAGTGAGTTCAGTGAAGCTTTTTTGCATATATAGCTACTGGAGTTTCTTAACTCTTCCTGTACTGGAAACAATATTAGACTGCTGCTAATGTTTTATTTCTTAGATGTACTACACATAAGTTTATTTTCACTTCAGATTCACTTTAAGGGGATACTGTAGGGGGGTCGTGGGAAAATGAGTTGAAGTTACCCGGGGCTTCTAATGGTCCCCCGCAGACATCCTGTGCCCACGCAGCCGCTCACCGATGCTCCGGCCCCGCCTCCGGTTCACTTTTGGAATTTAGACTTTAAAGTCAGAAAACCACTGCGCCTGCGTTGCCGTGTCCTCGCTTCCCCTGATGTTACCAGAAGCGCACGATACCCATACTGGGTCTGCGCAGTACACTCCTGGTGACATCAGCGGGAGTGAGGAGACGGCAACCCAGGCGCAGTGGTTTTCAGACATTAAAGTCAGAAATTCCAGAAGTGAACCGGAGGCGGGGCCGGAGCATCGGTGAGTGGCTGCACGGGCACAGGATGTCTGCGGGGGACCATTAAAAGCCCCGGGTAACTTCAACTCATTTTCCCCCGACCCCCATGAACATTTGCATTAAAAATGGCAATAAACTATATTGGAAGGAAGTGAGAAGATATATCGGGGAGATAGTGGGGTGGGAACCCCAAGAAGAACCGGGGTTCTTCCTTTTACATGCTAACTCAATGGGTCTAAAGAAATACATGAACTCAGTAATAAAACATGTAATAAATGCAGCAAGAATATTATTAGCAAGAGGGTGGAAGACGGCCCACACCCCAACACTGGGCGAATGGCTGAAAGAAGTTACCCATATATTTAACATGGATCAGCTAGTCCAGGAAAAAAGAGGGAGGGAAAAGCAGCTAAAACAAACCTGGGAGAATTGGGAAGAATTTATGGGAACTGAAGAATATAGAAATACCATAAGTGCCCAGGAGCTAGAAGAATAGTGGGGCATTCATAAGGGGCCGATAAACTGGATTAATAGGAAATTGATTACTTGGGGCGTCCGCTTTGCCCCCCCCCCCCCCCCCCCCCCGACTAGTATGCATGAGAAAGGTGTGTATGGGGTATGAGTTTGAGAGATGGATGAAGTTTGAATTTAAAGGGGAACTGAAGTAAGAGGTATACAGAGGCTGCCATATTGATTTCCTTTTAATCAATACCAGTTGCCTGGCAGCCCTGCTGGTCTATTTCTCTGCAGTAGTATCTGATTAAAACCAGAAACAAGCATGCAGCTAGTCTTGTCAGATCAGACTTATAAGTCTGAACCACTGAAACACCTGATCTGCTGCATGCTTGTTCAGGGGCTATGGCTAATAGTATTAGAGGCAGAGGATCAGCAGGGCTGCCAGGCAACTGGTATTGCTTAAAAGGAAATAAACATGACAGCCTCCATATACCTCTCTCTTCAGTTCTCCTTTAAGTTGAATGGAGATGGCTGAAGATACAGAGAAATGAGGAATGTGAGGATGAATGGGAGGAAGAAGATGAGAAACACTAGGCATCTAGTAGCAATGGGGTAAATAGAAAGATCCCCAGGTATCAGGGACTTACGAAATCAAGATATCTGGGGGAGACTGGAAAAAGATAAATAGTCTAGAATTATTGATTAATTTTAATGTAGTGAAGTATGTGAAACGAAGATGTACTTATGTTTTATTTCTCTTTTTCTTCCTTGAGATAATATGTAAAGTTATAATTTTTTTTGTACAAATAAAGAATTTAAAAAAAAAAAATGGCAACAAAAAAAAGAAGAATCGAATGAGAAAAAAACACAAAGTGCAGAATCACATATACAAAAAAACACTCAAAACACGGCCCAAAAATCGCAGGGATAAGCGTGAAGGTCCCCTTTAAACACAAAATGCAGTATTTTATTTTTTGCCAAATGTGTTTGTGATCAGTTTGAAAGCCCCAAAACCGGCCAATACTCTACTGTTCTGCAGGCTTCAAAAGAGCGAGAAAGGCCAACGGTGGCCATACATCTATTGACTTGGCAGCCGCTCAACCATCCGATTCAACAATTATTATTGAATCGGATGAAAATCGGTCCTGCCAAGAGCACATCCAATTGATGATGCTACCAATTTCGAGCCGAAATTCAATACGACATGCTGCAAGATGTCGGGCCATCGTGGTCGATCAGGTGGCAACGGCGAGCAATATAAGGACGAACGACGAACATGATGAAACCCCCGGCGCTGCTCACCCTAATGTCAAACCACGTAGAGTGCATGTATGCGGATTGCGGACGAGCCCGGAGCCAGCGGCTGACATATAAAGTATAGTGCATCGGGTACCGGGGGGGGCATATTTGACATTACGGGGACAGCGTCAGGCCGGAGAGAAGGCGGATGCGGCGTCACAAGGACGATTCCTGATCGATTTCAGTATCAAATCAATCAGGAATCGTCCTGCGGTGTATGGACAGCTGACAGATTTCTCTCTAACCAGATTCGATCAGAGAGAGATTTGTGTTTTCATCGAGTCTACCTTCAGGCCTCATTTACACCTAAAATCTAAAACGCAAGCTTTTTGCGTTTTTGTGCACTTTTTTTTTCCCCTCCCGGCACTCCATTGCTGCGTTTCTGGTAAAAGTGCTTTTCCAGAGCGGTTTGGTAATTCACTGCCTGATGCAAGTCAGGAAGTTAACTCTTTGACCTGGAAAAGAATAAATACAATGTATTTATGCTAAAAAACGTGAATGCAATCGCCGCATAGAGCAGTTTTGTGAGTGTTTAGCACTCTTCCTATACCTTCCATTATAGTAAAAACGTCCCAAAAATGGTGAAGGCACCGCTTTGCTAAACGCACAGCGCACGAATCACACTGATATGACCCTTCTCACAGAGATTCATTGCACAAGCGTTTTGTGGGTGATTTAAAAAATCGCCTGTGCTTGAAAAAAGGCCGAAAACGCCCCTAGTGTGAATGAGCCCTTCACTTTTTTTTTTCAAATTTTCATTAGTGTCAGGCCGGTCCCAATGGAAATAACAATGACAGACATGGATGCAGCGAACACAGAAAGCGCCCATGTTGAAAAGCCATCAGACAAACACCACCCCCCCCCCCCCCCCCGTAACTTTCCATGTGCTACGCAGCAGCTGTGCCATCAGGGGTCACTCTCCTCCCCTCATTGTATTGATCTGGTGTGACATGATATTTATTGAGTGGTTATTATGTCCTCAACACTCTCTAACAAAAGGCCGAACATCTAATTACTATTGATTTCACCTTTCTCATAGTGCGTCTTGTAAGCCAGTCTATTGTGCTGACCGAACAGGCTGTCGGTACCCAAATGAGCCTTCACTGGACTACTTTGCACATCAAACTTTGCCCCTCTATGCTATACAATAAAACCTAACTGTCCCTGCGCCATCCACTTTCCCTGTCTGCCCGACTGAAGCTTTTTTGTACTGCGCATGTGCGCAGTACAGAAAGCCGTTGGGGCGGGAGGTGAGGCCAGTGCACAGGGCGGCCGTGCGCGCGGCAGGCAGGCGGATGCGCACGCACGGACGGTGCGCAGGCGGGGGGCACGCGCGGTTAAATAACTACCTAGAGCCCGTTTTTAAATGGGCTTAGGTAGACTAGTGCTTTATAATGATTGTGGAAAGCTAAGCAGCTCATATATTTGTATGGTTTGAAGGAGGCCCTGTGATAGTCTTTGCTTTGTGAGATCAGGAGTGACTGTCATTGCGACCTATGTAGACTAGATAGACTGCTGTTTGTTATAAAAGATGACGTCGGTTGTGTGGGGGCGCACTTCTCATGTACTTACAAAGCCCCCTAGGTTATTGTATGAGAATAGCTCAGTCATTTATCAATGCTTTCACCCAATATACCGGACTTTTATTGCCTGCTGTCAGACATGTGCCTATGTACTGCCACCCACACAGAGTGCAGGGAATAATGTGATGCATACGCTGTCACACTCCTTGTGCTACAGATTTGCACAAGAGGCTATTTATATTGCTAACTGCTCTACGTTTGCATGCTATCTGTATGTAAATCACAATGCTTTCTATTGTTGCTCCTTGATTTGTGCATACAGTGCAAACATCCATGGATTTCTATGTGTATAATGGGGAATTACCTGTGATTGTTCGACCCTCCGAAGATTTGTGACTTGTGTATGGCCGTACATCTCTCGAGCTGTCACCAGATCGACCATCAGATAGATCCTTCTCTGATCGAATCAGATCACAGAGGGATCTATTAAGATGGTCATACATGGGGCGACTTGGCGGCCGATCGACCATCTGGTTCAATTATTATAATTGGATCAGATGAAAATCGGTGCCAGGTGAAAATCGGGTGGAAATTGGTCACATGTATCAAACGGACATGCTGCGAGATGTAGGGCCGACATGATCAATTAGGTGCGGGGCAATAACTGCAGTATACTTTACCTGTCCGTGTCCACCACTGGTTCCAGTTTCCGCCTTCATACACGCCCGCCTGTTTTTGCTGGTGTGGGCACGTGTGTGACGTCACACACATGCCTACGTATACGCCTGTAACCACGTGGGGTGAGTGCATGTGGTAGGAAACCAGAGCCAGCGGCAGAGCTGCCTCCTGGTCACTAGAGGTGGGGAAGAGTCCCTTGTCCATGGATTGGCCAAGGACTCTGAGGGAGAGGGGGAGGCTCAGCCACCCCTCTCTTGCAAAGTTGCCCCATACCATTGACCATGTGGGCTGGTATAGTTCAAGGGACGTGGCCGGGGCTTTGCATTCTGGCTATCCCAGCCTACACAAGGGGTTAGAGAGGATCAGATGGGGGTAACCCAAGTTATTTTTTCTTTTACTTTCCCACACTCAGTACATAAAACTTTTAATGGTCCAAAAAATAGGTATATGTAGTTACTGGGGATCCTTATACAGCCATATTGCGGCTTTATATAGATCCCTGTCCGAAGTGTTGCCACAGTTCCATAGGGTTTCCGGGTGGTCATTATGCACCACGTACTGATCACCTGGAAACTCTGTCATGAAATTTACTGCTCTTTCTTTGAACATATGTAAATTTGTACTACTGATATAGGTTGGTACATTATCTGTCACTTAACCGTATTTAAATATATACTTTTTTCCTATTGTAAATTTAAAATCAATGTTCTCAAAAACTACACTGCTGCTGGGACAGGAAGGGTGCTGCTGGGGGAGGGAAAGGTCAATATAGCTGCCTGGGTAGGGAGAGGTCAGTGTGGGTGCTGGGGGAGGCAGGATCACTGCAGTGCTAATGCTGGGGAGGGAGAAGTCAGTATGGTTCCTAGGTGGAGGGAGAGGTCCCTGTGGGTGTAAGGTTGAGGGAGAGGTCACTGTGGATGCTGGGGGAGGGAGAAGTCACTGCTGTCAGGGAGACACTGTCTTACCTGCTCCAACAAAGCTGCAGGGATGGTTACACTAGGATTCTTGTATGGCACCTCTTTACTCCAAAGTGTCCCAGATGGGGAGGAGCTTCCTGCAGGTTGTGGGTGGGGCTTCCTGTGTGCAGTGGACGGGGCTTATCACAGCCAGGGTGGGGCTTCCTTTTCGCAGCCAGAGGGGGCTTTTGATTGA
The DNA here is from genome assembly GCF_040937935.1 of Hyperolius riggenbachi. Lineage (NCBI taxonomy): Eukaryota > Metazoa > Chordata > Amphibia > Anura > Hyperoliidae > Hyperolius > Hyperolius riggenbachi. Next base: position 196,982,769 of record NC_090656.1, on the reverse strand, counting down.
TTTTCTAAAAGGGGGAGCCCTCCCTCCCCCTCTACGTACATGAACCAAGATGTATACACTTATTACTTTACCCGGCAGCTTTGACTACACTCAATGGGCCTGATTCACAAAGCGGTGATAACTCAGTTATCACGCCTAAAAGACTTTCCGGCGGAAATTCTGTATTGGAATGTGGAAATTGGTAGCGGAAAGCGGAATTGGTATTTGGCAATGGCGGAATGCGGATTTACCGCGGAATCGGAAATTGGCATTTCCGACCATCCCTAACAGTAGGTAGTAGGAATCTATTGAAACTGACAGGTTTTGAATTAGTCCATCTCTTCATGGGGGGGATTCTCAGCAAGGCTTTTATTCTTTATAAAGACATTCCCAGAAAAGGATTTATATAATAATGCTGGCCAGCCTCCCTGCTCACCATACACTTTTTTGGTAGGTGGACAGAGTAACTGCCATTCACAAAGTACATTTGAAACTAAACAAAACCCTGAGGATCTCCTATGGGGAGATGAGATAGTCCAAAACATGTTGGTTCTGTCAGATTTCTACTACCTACTGTCAGTGACAGCAACATAGGAGAAAAGTAATTTATGGGTCATTTACTCTGGAGCAAACATACTTCTTATTTGTATGTGTTTTCATGTATTTTACGATTTTTGTGATAGGGGTCCTTTAACACATAAAATTAAAGAAAGTCGGTAGCTTACAATATTCTGAAATAATTTATCGATAATTGCTGAGCCAATACCTAGTCCTCTCGTCTCACACAACTCCATCATAAAGGGAACCAGGAATCATTACAAACCCAGTTAGGCCGAGTTTATTGCATTAAGAGATAAAGATAGACAAAGATCGATAACCGAGGCGTACAGTAACTTGACAAGGCAGGAAAACGTGACCAGATGATAGGTGAGTCTAATGTTTAGAGAAATAAGAATTGCATTGCTGGTGATCAGAACAGAAACCGGTAACATCTCTAAAGAGCAAATATTCAAAACCTCTGACTATCAAGTGGCCAATGGCTACTATGCCATAAGGTTTAAAGGGAATCCGAGGTGAGAGGGATATGGAGGCTGCCATATTTATTTCCTTTTAAACAATACCAGTTGCCTGGCAGCCCTTCTGAACCTGTGTTTCTAATACATTTACCCATGGACCTTGAACAAGCATGCAGCAGATCAGGTACTCTGACTCAGGTTACTGGATTAGCCATGTGCTTGTTCCAGGGTTTTGACTCAGACACTACTTATGCCAGAAGATCATCAGGGTTGCCAGTGCAACTGGCATGGTTTACAAGGAAATAAATATGGCAGCCTCCATATCCCTCTCACATTGGGCTCCCTTTAAAGCCCTACCCTGGGCTCTTTGGAATAAAACTAACTATATGTGAGAAAACGCGGAAAAGCCGCCGCATGTGCCAAGAGCAAGGCGGCTGACTCCGCGTCCAACGCGGCGGTTTGCACGCATAGACACGCGTCAGGTAGTATGGTGGAATGCGGAAAAGCCGCCGCATGTCCTGACAGCAAAGCGGCTGTTTCCACGTCCAATGCGGCGGTTTGCATGCAGCAGCGTGCGCTTGGTGTGGCTGGGTCTGTTAGTGCACATAGGCAGATGGAGAGCTACGCGCGCGCGTGCCTGAACTCAGGACCTTTATACTAGCAGGGGAAGTGTCAGCTGATCAGGAAGATCAGCTGATTCCTGCTGGACTCATGATTGGCTGAATGGCTCGGGCGGGGCGGCAGAGTCCAGCAACTATATATTCTGCTGCTTGTCAGTTGCTGGTTGTCTGCCATTGCTAACACTTACGTGAAGGCACTCAGACCATAGTCAGATCCTTACAGTGTGTTTGAACTAGGTGGACCTGGGAATTCACACTTAGCCAGATTCTGTTGATAGCTTAAAGTACTAATTGAATTGTATTATTTGTTAGACCAGTTCCAGGGTGTTGAGATCAAGGCCCTCACACCCCAGACTAGGAATACTGTGTATCTTCTGTGTATTCTCTAGCATAGTTCCAGGGTGTTGAGATCACGGCCCTCACACCCAAGATTAGGGAACTGTATTGTCTTTGTGTTATATTCCAGACTAGTTCCAGGGTGTTGATGATCACGGAACTCACACCCAAGACTAGGGAATTGTATTATCATTTATGTTATGCTCCAGACTAGTTCCAGGGTGTTGTGACTACGGACCTCACACCCAAGACTAGGATTGTGCCACTACTGTATTACGTTAGCCCAGTTCAGGGCAAGACCTTATATCAGCAGCAGGGCTTCCTGCAACCCCAGCCTCGGTCCCTCGCTCAGGGGTCCACAGGCTACAGGAATATCACCCACAGTCAAGGGGTGAATTCCTCAGGATTCTTAGGCCGCCAGCTCCTCTGGTGGTCTTCACTCTTGCACCAAACACTTACACTCTCTCAGGTGTCTAGAGGTTAGACATATCTGATTATGCCCCCCCTAGTGTTTCCCCCCTAGTGTTTCCACCCCTCCCTTTAGATTGTAAGCCTCTGGCAGGGTCCTCCACTCCCTAGTGTAATCTACAGGATCATGTGCTCCTGTCCTATGACAGCCTGTACTTGTATTACTGGGCCTACCTAACCAGCCCATATTGCATGATCATGTATTTTGTACAATTTGTATGTATAACTTTGTTCTATGTGTATAACCCTATGTATGTCATCCTTGTATCATTGTATATATTTATTGTCCAGCGCTGCGTAATATGTTGGCGCTTTATAAATACAATAAATAATAATAATAATAATAATTATTGACGATTCCGCAGATCCTCAATAATCGGGTATATCTGTATTCTTGGGGATACTGCGGATCGCCAAGGATCAGATTCTCTCTCTGGTTGCTGACCCCGATCATTACAGAATGGCAGACCGAACCCAAATGGACGCACTGTATAGCCATGTTGAAGTCCTGACCACCGCGGTAAACCAACTTTCCGCTGCAGTTTTGAACCAACTGACCCAGATATGTCAGCTATTTGGAGCTATTCAGGAACTTCAATCAGCTGTGAACTCAGTGCGATCTCCTCTAGTTACGGACATCCGTATGTCCGTGCCTGAAAAATTTTCTGGCGACAGATCTGACTTTCGGAACTTTAGAAATAGAGTGTTATCATACTTTGAGTTAAGGCCTAATTCGTCTGGAACCGAGGCACAGAGGATTACGTTCATTAAGACTCTGTTGTCAGGGGATTCCCAGACCTGGGCATATGGTCTTCCTATTGGGCATCAGGCCCTGACCTCGGTCGATGAATTTTTTAAGGCTATGGCTATGATTTACGATGACCCAGACATCGCCTCGACTTCTGAACGGAAGCTCAGGCTTCTGCGTCAGGGCAAAGGTCCGGTGGAGAATTATGCTGCGGAGTTCAGGAGGTGGGCAGTCTCGGCTAGATGGGACGAATTCGCCCTCCTAGACTGTTTTTTGGCCGAATTGTCAGATACTATTCATGAGGTAATAATAGGCCATCCTGAGCCCGAATCATTGGATGAGACAATCTCTTTGGCCATACAGATAGATCACTGTTTGCGCCACCAGAGACAGGTTCGTGGTAGAGTGGCCAGAAGGTCTATCTTACACGACTCTTCTCGGTCTCCCTCACCTCCAGGCGAACCTATGCAGATTGGGTACACAAGGTTGAGTCTGGGGGAAAAGAGTCGCAGGAGCCCAAAGAGGAACGCTTTACATGGTTCCAATAGGCCAGAGAAATGCTATCGCCTAGGTTTAGTCAAAACCATAGGTGAGCAGGGTTCATCCCTGAATGATGGTCGGCTGATCCTTCCTTGTTCGGTTACGTGGGAAGGTCAGACCAAGTCCGCAGAAGCCATGGTGGACTCGTGTTCGTCAGTGAACCTCATAGATAATGATTTTGCCAAAAGTCTGGGGATACCGTTATCTGCACCCGACCGGCAGATTTCGGTCACTGCAGTGGATGACTCTCCATTGCGCAGTGCCCAGTTTCTTTCCCAGACCCCCCTACTGTGAGAAAACGCAGAAAAGCCGCCGCATGTGCCAAGAGCAAGGCGACTGACTTCGCGTCCAATGCGGCGGTTTGCACGCATAGACATGCGTCAGGTGGTATGGTGGAATGCGGAAAAGCCGCCGCATGTCCTGACAGCAAAGCGGCTGTTTCCGCGTCCAACGCGGCGGTTTGCATGCAGCAGCGTGCGCTTGGTGTGGCTGGGTCTGTTAGTGCACATAGGCAGATGGAGAGCTACGCACGCGCGGGCCTGAACTCAGGACCTTTATACCAGCAGGGGAAGTGTCAGCTGATCAGGAAGATCAGCTGATTCCTGCAGGACTCATGATTGGCTGAATGGCTCGGGCGGGGCGGCAGAGTCCAGCAACTATATATTCTGCTGCTTGTCAGTTGCTGGTTGTCTGCCATTGCTAACACTTACGTGAAGGCACTCAGACCATAGTCAGATCCTTACAGTGTGTTTGAACTAGGTGGACCTGGGAATTCACACTTAGCCAGATTCTGTTGATAGCTTAAAGTACTAATTGAATTGTATTATTTGTTAGACCAGTTCCAGGGTGTTGAGATCAAGGCCCTCACACCCCAGACTAGGAATACTGTGTATCTTCTGTGTATTCTCTAGCATAGTTCCAGGGTGTTGAGATCACGGCTATCACACCCAAGATTAGGGAACTGTATTGTCTTTTTGTTATATTCCAGACTAGTTCCAGGGTGTTGATGATCACGGAACTCACACCCAAGACTAGGGAATTGTATTATCATTTATGTTATGCTCCAGACTAGTTCCAGGGTGTTGTGACTACGGACCTTACACCCAAGACTAGGATTGTGCCACTACTGTATTACGTTAGCCCAGTTCAGGGCAAGACCTTATATCAGCAGCAGGGCTTCCTGCAACCCCAGCCTCGGTCCCTCGCTCAGGGGTCCACAGGCTACAGGAATATCACCCACAGTCAAGGGGTGAATTCCTCAGGAGTCTTAGGCCGCCAGCTCCTCTGGTGGTCTTCACTCAGAGTTGTTACTGTTGCACCAAACACTTACCCTACTTTCAGGTGTCTAGAGGTTAGACATATCTGATTATTGACGATTCCGCAGATCCTCAATAATCGGGTATATCTGTATTCTTGGGGATACTGCGGATCGCCAAGGATCAGATTCTCTCTCTGGTTGCTGACACCGATCGTTACACTATACATCTGTAAAAATTCAGCTCTCCATGCTGTACCTGCCTGTGTTATCCCATTTCCATAGGAAGGTTTTCCAGAGAACCTCGGATCTGACTTGTTGGCGCCCGTGGTCATGTGATCATGCTCCACTATGCAGATTGTAAGCTTACAAGGGCAGTGCTCTCTCACCCTTTTGTGTCTTGGAATTTGTTATACATTTTATTCATTGTGCTACTTTTTTCACTGTAATTACCAATTAAGTATTTTGTACCAATTCTGTATTTTTTATACTGGTGTATACTATTGTCGGTATTATTATGTACCTGTAACGATCGGTGTCAGCACACAGAGAGAATCTGATTATTGGCGATCTGCAGTATCACCAAGAATACAGATTATACCTGACTATTGATGATCTGCAGAATCACTGATAATCTAAGTATAACTAACCTCTGGACACCTTTATAGTGTGAGTGTTTGGTGCAACAGTAATGACTTTGAGTAAGACCACCTGAGGGGCAGGTGGTCTCTGGCAGTATGGGCGATACTGCCTTTAGAGAAGTACAACAACCTTCCAGCAGCCTGAGACCTCCCAGTGGGCGGAGTCCCAGGGTGAAGGTAGGAGGAACCTGCAAGTGAGTGACACCAGGAGGTGGATGTCACTAGCAGGTCTGGAGACTATCTCTTAAAGAGAGATATAGCTCTCGAGGTCAGGCAAGCCAGGTCGGCAACACACAGACAGATAAAGTACAAAGACAGAAGACTGATTCGGTATCCAAGGCAGGCAGGGTTTGGCAACAGGTAATCAGATATACGAAGGTACCGAATCAGAAAGCAGAGGGATAGTCAGGAATGCAATAGGTTATAACAGATATAAACAATGCCTAGTCTTGGGTGTGAGGTCCGTGGTCTCTACACCCGGGAACTAGTCTGGAATATAAAATGATGATACAGAGTATCCCTAGACTATCGTAGTTTTTCTCTGCGGGTGAAAATCTACGGGAAAAATAGGCACAGGGGTGAAGTTTCCCCTGCAAACCAGAACGCTGAGACAGCACAGCCCCTACCCCTACCTCTGAGGCATCAACCTCCACGATAAAGGGAAAGGTGACGTTTACATGTCTCAATATAGGTGCAGAACAGAACAATTTCTTCAAGGTTGAGAAAGCAGCATGGGCCTCTGGGGGCCAGTGGTGAGTGTCTGCCCCTTTCTTGGTGAGACTGGTGAGAGGTGAGATCACCGTGGAGTACCCCTTTATGAACCTCCTGTAGTAGTTGGCGAACCCCAGGAATCTTTGAAGTGCCTTCAGGCCCACAGGCTGAGGCCACTCCAAAACAGCAGAAACCTTTCCAGGGTCCATAGAGAGACCGGAGGTCGAGATTATGTATCCCAGAAAGGCAACAGAGGTTACTTCGAAAATGCACTTCTCCAGTTTAGCATACAGCATGTTCTGTCTCAACTTCCGTAGCACAAACCTAACATGTTTTCTGTGTATTGAGAGGTTGGATGAAAAGATCAGTATATCGTCTAAGTACACCAAGACGAATCTGCCCAATACCTCTCTGAACACTTCGTTAATCAGCTCTTGGAAGACGGCCGGGGCGTTGCACAACCCGACGGGCATCACTAGGTACTTGTAATGCCCGTCGGGTGTGTTAAAGGCCGTCTTCCATTCATCACCGTCCCTGATCCGCACAAGGTTGTATGCACCCCTCAAATCCAGTTTTGAGAAAATCTTAGCATTGGTGACCTGGGTAAACAAATCGTCAATTAAGGGCAAGGGGTAACGATTTTTTACTGTAATTTTATTCAAACCCCGATAATCGATGCATGGCCGGAGGCCTCCATCCTTTTTTTTTTCACAAAAAAGAATCCTGCCCCTGCTGGTGAGCGAGAGGGACGAATAAACCCTTTGGCTAAATTTTCTCGGATTTACTCCTGCATGGCCAATTTCTCTGGTCCAGACAAATTATAGAGATGACCTCTAGAGGGCATACAACCAGACATGAGATCAATGGGACAATCAAAAGGACGGTGAGGAGGGAGTTTATCAGCTGATCTGGAACAAAACACATCCGCAAATTCTGAATACTGGCTCGGCAAACCTTCCACTTGAATCTTGGTGTTACCCAAGGTTACCTTCGCTAAACAATGCTGATGACAATGGGTAGACCAACTTGTTTGCTGACCTGAGGTCCAATTGATCTGAGGAGAGTGAAGCTGTAACCATGGCATGCCAAGAATGACTGTGGAAGTTGCCATTCGCAAAACCAGAAACTGTAGACTCTCATTGTGTAACACCCCTACCGTAACCCTTAACTCTGGGGTCTGAGATAGAGGGTGGTTGCTCTGCAGAGGAGAGTCGTCTACTGCAGTGACCAGAATCTGTTGTTTCAAAGGGGAAATAGGAATCCCTAATTTCTTAGCAAATTCGTAATCCATAAAATTGGCTGCTGAGCCAGAATCTAAGAATGCCTCAGTGGCCACTGTTTGATCTCCCCAGGAAATAGTACAAGGGAGAAGCAAACGTTTATCGTCTAGAGGTAAAGACTGCGTGCCTAGGTTATTACCTCCGACTACACCTAGGCGGCAGCGTTTCCCGACTTTTTGGGACAATTCTGCACTGGGTGACCCTCCTCTGCACAGTACAAACAGAGCTGTTCTGCTTTTCTACGTTTCTGCTCCACCTGGGACAATTTTGACCGACCAATCTGCATCGGTTCTGGTGGGGGTGAAACGGGTGGAGAAGAGGCGTAGGAAACATATCTCACATTGTTCTTACCCCGAGTTTGTCTCCGGTAACGTAGACGCCGATCAACTTTGATTGCTAATGAAATGGCCTCATCAATAGACTTCGGCTCAGGATGACCCAGCATCAGATCAGACACTGCATCTGACAACCCTGACAGAAAACAATCCAGAAGTGCAAATTAATCCCATCTAGCTGAAACTGCCCATTTTTTGAACTCAGCTGCGTAAACCTCAACCGGATCCCTGCCCTGCCGCAAAGTCTTGAGCTTCCGCTCAGCGGTAGAGGCGATGTCCTGATCATCATAAATTACAGCCATAGCTTTAAAAAATTCCTCAACTGATGTTAGGGCCTCATTCCCTGTCTGAAGCCCATATGCCCAGGTCTGGGAATCCCCTGACAGCAGAGTCTTAATAAACGTAATTCTCTGTGCCACGGTTCCCGATGAATTAGGTCTTAACTCAAAGTACGATAACACTCGATTTCTAAAATTCTGAAAGTCAGATCTGTGACCAGAAAACTTTTCGGGCACAGGCATACGTAAGTTTGTACCTGGAGGAGATCACACTATATTCACAGCCGTCTGTAGGACTTGCGCAGACCCAGACAAAGCATTGATCTGGGTCTGATGACTGTCCAGCACTTGGATGAAATTTTCCATCGAGGTGGTGAGTGCATTCAGACGGCTGGTAAGTGCGTCCATTTGGTTTGGGTCTGCCGTTCTGTAACGATCGGTGTCAGCACACAGAGAGAATCTGATTATTGGCGATCTGCAGTATCACCAAGAATACAGATTATATCTGACTATTGATGATCTGCAGAATCACCGATAATCCAAGTATAACTAACCTCTGGACACCTTTATAGTGTGAGTGTTTGGTGCAACAGTAATGACTTTGAGTAAGACCACCTGAGGGGCAGGTGGTCTCTGGCAGTATGGGCGATACTGCCTTTAGAGAAGTACAACAACCTTCCAGCAGCCTGAGACCTCCCAGTGGGCGGAGTCCCAGGGTGAAGGTAGGAGGAACCTGCAAGTGAGTGACACCAGAAGATGGATGTCACTAGCAGGTCTGGAGACTATCTCTTAAAGAGAGAGATAGCTCTCAAGGTCGGGCAAGTCAGGACGGCAACACACAGACAGATAAAGTACAAAGACAGAAGACTGATTCGGTATCCAAGGCAGGCAGGGTTTGGCAACAGGTAATCAGATATACGAAGGTACCGAAACAGAAAGCAGAGGAATAGTCAGGAATGCATAAGGTCATAACAGATATAAACAATGCCTAGTCTTGGGTGTGAGGTCCGTGGTCTCTACACCCGGGAACTAGTCTGGAATATAATATGATGATACAGAGTATCCCTAGACTTGGGTGTGAGGTCCGTGGTCTCGACACCCTGGAACTAGTCTGGAGTATAACAGAATGATGACACAGAGTTCCTAATCTTGGGTGTGAGGTCCGTGGTCTCGACACCCTGGAACTAGTCTGAAGTATAACAGAATGATAACACAGCGTTCCTAATCTTGGGTGTGAGGTCCGTGGTCTCGACACCCTGAAACTAGTCTGAAGTATAACAGAATGATAACACAGCGTTCCTAATCTTGGGTGTGAGGTCCGTGGTCTCGACACCCTGGAACTAGTCGGAAGTATAACAGAATGATAACACAGCGTTCCTAATCTTGGGTGTGAGGTCCGTGGTCTCGACACCCTGGAACTAGTCTGAAGTATAACACAATAAATACACAGAAGTAATCTGACTCAGTGTGAATTCCCAGGTCCTCCTAGTTCTAACACACTGTGGGATCTGACTAAGGTCTGAGTGCTTCCACGTAAGTGTTCGCAACGGCAGACAACCTGAGACTGGCCAGCAGTGGCTATATATAGAGCAGCGCTCTCCGGCGCCGCCCATCAGAGATCAACCAATAGCCACTTGCCTTTGAGGTCAGTTGACCAACCTGGTCAGCTGATCCCTCTTCGTTTGTCATAAAGGTTCTGCCTCTCGGCGCGCGCGTATTCCTCAATCTGTGTGAACTAACAGACCCAGCCACACCAGCCGCTTGCTGCTGCGGACAAACCGCCACGCTGGACGCGGAATCAGCCGCCTTGCCGCCAGTGCGTGTGGCGGCTTCTCCGCGATTTCTTACAGTACCCCCCCCCCCCTGAGGAGTGGACTCCGGACACTTTCCACCAGGCTTTCCAGGATGCAGGTCATGGAATTCTTTCTTTAACTCCTCCGCGTGCATACGACAGTCTGGCACCCAGGTTCTTTCCTCAATGCCATATCCCTTCCAGTGCACCAGATACTGCACTGAGTTCTGCACAAGCCGTGAATCCAAAATCTTTTCAACCTCATAATGAGGTTGGTCATCAATCAACAAGGGGGGGGGGGGGGGAGCGGAATCCACATGCACTGCCGGCTTGAGCAAGGACACATGGAATGATCTCACACCACGCATGCTGGTAGGGAGATCAATGAGATAAGTGACATTATTGATCTTTCTGGTCACTGGGAAAGGACCCACAAATCTAGGCCCTAGTTTGGGTGAAAGCTGCTTTAAGGCCAAATGTCGCGTAGACCCAGACCAAGTCCCCTGGAGAGAATTCCCATTCTATGGAACGTCTCTTGTCAGCCTGTTTTTTTCTGGTTCTGAAAAGCGCTCCCCAAATTCCTTTTGACTATTCCCCAGGTTTACTTCAAGGATTTCTGCCACTCATCCAGGGCTGGAAACGGAGTAGAAGCCACTGGCAATGGGGCAAACTTAGGTGACCTTCCTGTCACCACCTGAAATGGGGAAAATCCTGACGAGGAACTTTTCAGGTTGTTGTGTGCAAATTCTGCAAACGGCAAGAATTTAACCCAGTCAGTCTGTGCATCCGCAACATAACATCTCAGAAACTGTTCCAGGGATTGATTGACTCTTTCCGTCTGGCCATTGGTCTGTGGGTGGTAGCCTGACGAAAATGAAAGTTCCATGTCTAACTGATGGCAAAACGCCCTCCAAAATTTAGATACAAATTGGACTCCCCGATCTGACACTGTATTTTCCGGAATGTCATGCAGCCGGAAAATGTGCTGGATGAAAAGATCAGCTAATTCCTGGGCCGAGGGGAGTCCTTTCAGAGGGACAAAGTGAGCCATCTTACTGAAACGATCGACTACCACCCAAATGACCGTGATACCCTCAGACCTGGGGAGTTCGCCCACAAACTCCATGGACAAATGAGTCCAAGGTTCACTCAAGACCGGCAAGGACTGTAATGTTCCAACTGGTGCCTGACGGGAAGGTTTGCTTCTAGCACATACTGCACATTCTCTCACAAACTCTTTACAGTCTGTTGCCAATGACGGCCACCAAGCACATCTAGCAAGTAGATCCTGAGTTCTGGTGGCCCCAGGATGCCCAGCATTCTTGTGGGAATGAAACAGCTGCAGTAGTTGTAGACGAAAAGACAATGGTACAAACAACACCCCCTCAGGCTTTCCCTCTGGAACATCCTGTTGAAATGGACTCAAAGTGACAGTCCAGTCCTTCCAGGTTTCAGTGGCCGCCAGGACCACTTTTTGCCGAATAATGGTCTCAGGGGCTGAGGGTTGTGCTGTCTCGGGCTCAAAACACCTGGATAAGGCATCTGCCTTGATGTTCCTACTACCAGGGGTATACGTGATTACAAATCTGAATCTCGAAAAAAAATAACGACCACCGGGCCTGTCGGGGGCTAAGTCTCTTAGCGCCCTCAATTTACTCCAAATTTTTGTGGTCAGTGTAAACGGTAATGGTGTGTTCTGCCCCTTCTAGCCAATGGCGCCATTCTTCAAAGGCCAACTTGATGGCTAGAAGTTCCCGGTTGCCTATATCGTAGTTTTTCTCTGCGGGTGAAAATCTACGGGAAAAATAGGCACAGGGGTGAAGTTTCCCCTGCAAACCAGAACGCTGAGACAGCACAGCCCCTACCCCTACCTCTGAGGCATCAACCTCCACGATAAAGGGAAAGGTGACGTTTACATGTCTCAATATAGGTGCAGAACAGAACAATTTCTTCAAGGTTGAGAAAGCAGCATGGGCCTCTGGGGGCCAGTGGTGAGTGTCTGCCCCTTTCTTGGTGAGACTGGTGAGAGGTGAGATCACCGTGGAGTACCCCTTTATGAACCTCCTGTAGTAGTTGGCGAACCCCAGGAATCTTTGAAGTGCCTTCAGGCCCACAGGCTGAGGCCACTCCAAAACAGCAGAAACCTTTCCAGGGTCCATAGAGAGACCGGAGGTCGAGATTATGTATCCCAGAAAGGCAACAGAGGTTACTTCGAAAATGCACTTCTCCAGTTTAGCATACAGCATGTTCTGTCTCAACTTCCGTAGCACAAACCTAACATGTTTTCTGTGTATTGAGAGGTTGGATGAAAAGATCAGTATATCGTCTAAGTACACCAAGACGAATCTGCCCAATACCTCTCTGAACACTTCGTTAATCAGCTCTTGGAAGACGGCCGGGGCGTTGCACAACCCGACGGGCATCACTAGGTACTTGTAATGCCCGTCGGGTGTGTTAAAGGCCGTCTTCCATTCATCACCGTCCCTGATCCGCACAAGGTTGTATGCACCCCTCAAATCCAGTTTTGAGAAAATCTTAGCATTGGTGACCTGGGTAAACAAATCGTCAATTAAGGGCAAGGGGTAACGATTTTTTACTGTAATTTTATTCAAACCCCGATAATCGATGCATGGCCGGAGGCCTCCATCCTTTTTTTTTTCACAAAAAAGAATCCTGCCCCTGCTGGTGAGCGAGAGGGACGAATAAACCCTTTGGCTAAATTTTCTCGGATTTACTCCTGCATGGCCAATTTCTCTGGTCCAGACAAATTATAGAGATGACCTCTAGAGGGCATACAACCAGACCTGAGATCAATGGGACAATCAAAAGGACGGTGAGGAGGGAGTTTATCAGCTGATCTGGAACAAAACACATCCGCAAATTCTGAATACTGGCTCGGCAAACCTTCCACTTGAATCTTGGTGTTACCCAAGGTTACCTTCGCTAAACAATGCTGATGACAATGGGTAGACCAACTTGTTTGCTGACCTGAGGCCCAATTGATCTGAGGAGAGTGAAGCTGTAACCATGGCATGCCAAGAATGACTGTGGAAGTTGCCATTCGCAAAACCAGAAACTGTAGACTCTCATTGTGTAACACCCCTACCGTAACCCTTAACTCTGGGGTCTGAGATAGAGGGTGGTTGCTCTGCAGAGGAGAGTCGTCTACTGCAGTGACCAGAATCTGTTGTTTCAAAGGGGAAATAGGAATCCCTAATTTCTTAGCAAATTCGTAATCCATAAAATTGGCTGCTGAGCCAGAATCTAAGAATGCCTCAGTGGCCACTGTTTGATCTCCCCAGGAAATAGTACAAGGGAGAAGCAAACGTTTATCGTCTAGAGGTAAAGACTGCGTGCCTAGGTTATTACCTCCGACTACATCTAGGCGGCAGCGTTTCCCGACTTTTTGGGACAATTCTGCACTGGGTGACCCTCCTCTGCACAGTACAAACAGAGCTGTTCTGCTTTTCTACGTTTCTGCTCCACCTGGGACAATTTTGACCGACCAATCTGCATCGGTTCTGGTGGGGGTGAAACAGGTGGAGAAGAGGCGTAGGAAACATATCTCACATTGTTCTTACCCCGAGTTTGTCTCCGGTAACGTAGACGCCGATCAACTTTGATTGCTAATGAAATGGCCTCATCAATAGACTTCGGCTCAGGATGACCCAGCATCAGATCAGACACTGCATCTGACAACCCTGACAGAAAACAATCCAGAAGTGCAAATTAATCCCATCTAGCTGAAACTGCCCATTTTTTGAACTCAGCTGCGTAAACCTCAACCGGATCCCTGCCCTGCCGCAAAGTCTTGAGCTTCCGCTCAGCGGTAGAGGCGATGTCCTGATCATCATAAATTACAGCCATAGCTTTAAAAAATTCCTCAACTGATGTTAGGGCCTCATTCCCTGTCTGAAGCCCATATGCCCAGGTCTGGGAATCCCCTGACAGCAGAGTCTTAATAAACGTAATTCTCTGTGCCACGGTTCCCGATGAATTAGGTCTTAACTCAAAGTACGATAACACTCGATTTCTAAAATTCTGAAAGTCAGATCTGTGACCAGAAAACTTTTCGGGCACAGGCATACGTAAGTTTGTACCTGGAGGAGATCACACTATATTCACAGCCGTCTGTAGGACTTGCGCAGACCCAGACAAAGCATTGATCTGGGTCTGATGACTGTCCAGCACTTGGATGAAATTTTCCATCGAGGTGGTGAGTGCATTCAGACGGCTGGTAAGTGCGTCCATTTGGTTTGGGTCTGCCGTTCTGTAACGATCGGTGTCAGCACACAGAGAGAATCTGATTATTGGCGATCTGCAGTATCACCAAGAATACAGATTATATCTGACTATTGATGATCTGCAGAATCACCGATAATCCAAGTATAACTAACCTCTGGACACCTTTATAGTGTGAGTGTTTGGTGCAACAGTAATGACTTTGAGTAAGACCACCTGAGGGGCAGGTGGTCTCTGGCAGTATGGGCGATACTGCCTTTAGAGAAGTACAACAACCTTCCAGCAGCCTGAGACCTCCCAGTGGGCGGAGTCCCAGGGTGAAGGTAGGAGGAACCTGCAAGTGAGTGACACCAGAAGATGGATGTCACTAGCAGGTCTGGAGACTATCTCTTAAAGAGAGAGATAGCTCTCAAGGTCGGGCAAGTCAGGACGGCAACACACAGACAGATAAAGTACAAAGACAGAAGACTGATTCGGTATCCAAGGCAGGCAGGGTTTGGCAACAGGTAATCAGATATACGAAGGTACCGAAACAGAAAGCAGAGGAATAGTCAGGAATGCATAAGGTCATAACAGATATAAACAATGCCTAGTCTTGGGTGTGAGGTCCGTGGTCTCTACACCCGGGAACTAGTCTGGAATATAATATGATGATACAGAGTATCCCTAGACTTGGGTGTGAGGTCCGTGGTCTCGACACCCTGGAACTAGTCTGGAGTATAACAGAATGATGACACAGAGTTCCTAATCTTGGGTGTGAGGTCCGTGGTCTCGACACCCTGGAACTAGTCTGAAGTATAACAGAATGATAACACAGCGTTCCTAATCTTGGGTGTGAGGTCCGTGGTCTCGACACCCTGGAACTAGTCTGAAGTATAACAGAATGATAACACAGCGTTCCTAATCTTGGGTGTGAGGTCCGTGGTCTCGACACCCTGGAACTAGTCTGAAGTATAACAGAATGATAAAACAGCGTTCCTAATCTTGGGTGTGAGGTCCATGGTCTCGACACCCTGGAACTAGTCTGAAGTATAACAGAATGATAACACAGCGTTCCTAATCTTGGGTGTGAGGTCCGTGGTCTCGACACCCTGGAACTAGTCCGAAGTATAACACAATAAATACACAGAAGTAATCTGGCTCAGTGTGAATTCCCAGGTCCTCCTGGTTCTAACACACTGTGGGATCTGACTAAGGTCTGAGTGCTTCCACGTAAGTGTTCGCAACGGCAGACAACCTGAGACTGGCCAGCAGTGGCTATATATAGAGCAGCGCTCTCCGGCGCCGCCCATCAGAGATCAACCAATAGCCACTTGCCTTTGAGGTCAGCTGACCAACCTGGTCAGCTGATCCCTCTTCGTTTGTCATAAGGGTTCTGCCTCTCGGCGCGCGCGTATTCCTCAATCTGTGTGAACTAACAGACCCAGCCACACCAGCCGCTTGCTGCTGCGGACAAACCGCCGCGCTGGACGCGGAATCAGCCGCCTTGCCGCCAGTACACGCGGCGGCTTTTCTGCGATTTCTTACAATACCCCATATTTGTTTCAGACTTTGTACAGCGCCACGTAATATGTAGGCACTTTATAAATCAACAACAACAACAATAATAATAATAATATATACAGGAGACCTTGTCCTTTACAAATATGTACACTATGGGCACATGTAGCCAGTGCTGTATGTAGACACAGGCATATGCCTAGGGTGACCAATGAAAGAGGAGCACCACAGAGCTATTCTTAGCAAACTGTGCTTTATGGAACTCTTATACTGTTCACAGTTCTTCAAAGAGAGGGAAGAATGGTAATTATTCTCATTTTGTGAATATTGCAATGTGCCTGGTAGTGTAACTGTTGGACGTGTGTGGGATGCCTAATATACAATAGACTGCTAGAGACGTTAAAGCAAACCTAAAGGGAAAATAAACGTTTGATATAATAAATCATTGTATGTGTAGTACAGCTAAGAAATAGAACATTAGTAGCAAAGAAAAGAGTCTCATATTGTTTTCCAGTACAGGAAGAGTTAAAAAAAAAACCCTTCAAATTCAGCCTTGTTTTCTGAAGCGCTTAAACAACACAGAAACAGTGAGAGACAGATTGAGATCAGGTTTTACTGCAGGAGTGTTCAAGGGGGCATTGTTTCTGCTCTGCTTTATAGTTTAAAATACAGAGTGTGCTTTTAAAGAGAATCTGTATTGTTAAAATCGCACAAAAGTAAACATACCAGTGTGTTAGGGGACATCTTCTATTCCCCTCTGTCACAATTTCGCCGCTCCCCGCTGCCTTAAAAGTAGTCAAAAACAGTTTTAAAAAGTTTGTTTATAAACTAACAAAATGGCCACCAAAACCGGAAGTAGGTTGATGTCCACACATAGAAAATACATCCATACTTGTGTATACAGCCTTTCTTTTGAATCACAAGAGATCATTTGCGTGTTTACCTTCTTCTCCCTGCAGCTCTCATCCACTGAAGAGTGACAGGCTGATTGTTTCTTCCTGCAGACAGCTCTGCAGTGTCTGTAATTCCTCAGCATGTGACAGCCCAGCTCCTTTCACAGCCTAACAGAGGACGATTTATCCAGCTTGTAAAGCTCTCTTCTCTCACTGACAAGGCTGCCTAATCTAAATAACACACACGGGAGTGTGCATAGAGGGGGCCTGTAGGGAGGCGTGCATAACAGATCAACAACACTAAAGAGTTGGCAGCAGTTCCGGGACAAGGGTCTCCAGCACCCAAGGCAGGAATTCCAAAGTGCGCCCCCCTCCCCTGCACACCTGCAGCTCGGTCACAGAGACGGCTAGGGATTCCATCAAGCACTCTCCTTCGCCTGTTTAGTCCAGCCACAAATGCATGCTGAGGCAACTTGCAGGCAATGCTGGAGGGATCTGGCACCGCTGTCTCCCTCTGAACGACTTTCCCCGGGCTCTCAGAGTTCTTCGTTGCAAGCACCACTGTCCTGACCGAAGCGGCGATGTTGCAGGAAGCCGGCACCGCTGTCATCCTCTGAACCAACCTTCTCCGGGCTCCCGGACAGTTCCTGTTTGTAGCCACCATGTGTCCTACCGAAACGGAAGCTCCGATCAGTAGTAACTGTGTGCCCGCCTACAAGCCGCGCTGCCATCAGAGAGCGGACAGGCATGGCTGTAGCATGCGCCAGCGTTTCTTAGCAACAGTAGGTAGCAGGCCGAGCAACACTGTGCTACAGCCATGCCTGTCCGCTCTCTGATGGCAGCGCGTCTTGTGGGCGGGCACGCACGCAGTCACTTCAGCTTCCGCTCCGGTCAGGACACACGGCTGGAAACTGTTGGGAAGGCTGAGGGAGGTTATTTCAGGGTGACAGGGCAAGGGGACAGGAATGCGCTCTCTTGCCATTGCGCCCCGAGGCTGGAGCCTTTCCTGCCTCTGCCTCGGCACGGCCCTGGTTGGCAGCCTTCTAGACACAGGCCGACAAATCCGACAGGAGAGAGATAAGTTGATTTATTACAGAGACGGTGATAGTAGAAAGTGCTGCAGTTAGCCAGATGACATTAGAATAGGTTTAGGAACTTGTAGGATAGTAGAAAAAAAGGATGAAATATTTGTTACGGAGTCTCTTTAAAACTGCAACTTAGACAGAATGATGCAATGTTATAAAAAAAAAAAGCTATATAACTGAAAATAAAAATATGAGACTCTTTTCTTTGCTGCTTATGTTCTATTATTTATCCGTACTGCACATACAACAATTCATCATATCATACTGGGGTTTTTTTTTGGGGGGGGGGGGGGGGGGTGTTTGCTTCACACTGATAAGGGTCTTATGTGGGGAGAAAGAAGGAAGCTGACCTCTGTACAGTGTGGGAGGTTATTTCTTTTAGAGGGTGATGTTTCCAAAGCAAGTCTTCTTTGTCCACCTGAACATCTGGCCTTCTCTATAGTGGTCAGTATACATACACAGTGGGTGCGGGCAGGGGCATTTCTGGTCATTTTGGTGCCCAGGCAAGGCAACGTTTGCCTTCCTCAATTTTGTAAATAGGAAGATTGTAGCCCGCACTAGTTAGTTTGCAGGCACCAATAAAACATGTATAGGCTATTACAGAAATTATGTTGTTTCTCAAACAAAAGTCAAGATTATAACCAAGCCAGATATACTTCACTGGCCTAAACTCACTGAACCACTTCATAAAAACATTATACGCATTATGTATAGCCTGGGTCTTTACAGGTTGGACTATTGTCCAGGGAGTCCAGAAAAGTTGTTAAAATGAATACACACAAAATCTATCACATTTGCACATTAATTGCACCTGCCATATCATTCAGGCCACCTTCGTTACACAAATCAGCTATGTCTATTCAGACTCGTAGTGCCCATACATGATACAATTTTTTTTTCATCCAATCTTACCATTTCTATGTAATACAGGGAACTGCCTAAATCAGGGGTCAGGAACCTTTTTGTCTGAGAGAGCCATAAATGGCACATATTTTAAAATATAATTCCGTGAGAGCCATACAATATGTTCCAAACTGGGACAGTTGGGCTCACGTCCCTGTTGCCATGGTGATGTGTATACAGTTGATTCGCCAGGCAGCGGAAGTGTCAGACACTTCTTCCTTCAGCTTCTCTTGGGTTTCAGCAACATCAGCAATTTCCCCAAGAGCCAGACAGGAGAAATACCGACTAACAGCTTGTACAATTAGCTAGCTGACTTGAGGGTTGATTCACTTTGTAGGACCCCCGCACTTGACACTGGACCTGACAGGGCCCAGATTGGGACAATTGGAGCAGCCGTTCATTTTGGGGAGAGCGTGAGTAAGTTAGTAGTGCATGCTACAGCAGTAGCGTGCACTACTTTGATAATGTTACTTGCTCTGCCACACTAAGCTGCGCTGCTTGAGCAGTGTAGGTTAGTGAATCAACTCCTACTGATTTGTCTGTGAGCCAGATGTAGCCATCAAAAGGGCCACATCTGGCTTCCGAGCCATAGGTTCCCTACCCCTGGCCTAAATGATACTTTAATTTACCCTTATTCTACACAGAAATGGTGAGATTGGATGAAAAAAATTGTACCATGTATGGGCTAGAGTTGGGCCGAACGGTTCGCCTGCGAACGGTTCCATGCGAACTTCAGTGGTTCGCGTTCGCATCCCGCAGGCGAACTTTTGCGGAAGTTCGGTTCGCCCCATAATGCACCATGAGGGTCAACTTTGACCCTCTACATCACAGTCAGCAGGCCCAGTGTAGCCAATTAGGCTACACTAGCCCCTGGAGCCACTCCCCCCCCTAATAAAAGGCAGGCAGCGGCGGCCATTACGCTCACTCGTGTGCCTGCGTTAGTGAGAGTAGGGCGAGCTGCTGCAGACTGTCTCTCATAGGGAAAGATAAGTTAGGCTTAGCTTGTTCCTGGCTGCATACCTGTTCTGTTCAGTACCTGCATACCTGTTCAGTGAACCTGTTCAGTGAACCTGCCACTGCATACTTGTTCTGTGAACCCACCACTGCATACCTGTACTGTGAACCCACCACTGCATACCTGTATTGTGAACCCACCACTGCATGCCTGTTCAGTGAACCCACCACTGCATACCTGTTCAGTGAACCCACCACTGCATACCTGTTCAGTGAACCCACCACTGCATGCCTGTTCAGTAATCCCGCCACTGCATACCTGTTCTGTGAACCCACCACTGCATACCTGTTCTGTGAACCCACCACTGCATACCTGTTCAGTGAACCCACCACTGCATACCTGTTCAGTGAACCCACCACTGCATACCTGTTCAGTGAACCCACCACTGCATACCTGTTCTGTGAACCCATCACTGCATACCTGTACTGTGAACCCACCACTGCATACCTGTTCTGTAAACCCACCACTGCATACCTGTACTGTGAACCCACCACTGCATACCTGTTCAGTGAACCCACCACTGCATACCTGTTCAGTGAACCCACCACTGCATACCTGTTCAGTGAACCCACCACTGCATACCTGTTCTGTGAACCCACCACTGCATACCTGTACTGTGAACCCACCACTGCATACCTGTTCAGTGAACCCACCACTGCATACCTGTTCAGTGAACCCACCACTGCATACCTGTTCAGTGAACCTGCCACTGCATACCTGTTCTGTGAACCCGCCACTGCATACCTGTACTGTTCTGTGAACCCACCACTGCATACCTGTTCAGTGAACCCACCACTGCATACCTGTTCAGTGAACCCGCCACTGCATACCTGTTCTGTGAACCCACCACTGCATACCTGTTCTGTGAACCCACCACTGCATACCTGTTCAGTGAACCCACCACTGCATACCTGTTCAGTGAACCCACCACTGCATACCTGTTCAGTGAACCTGCCACTGCATACCTGTACTGTTCAGTGAACCCGCCACTGCATACCTGTTCTGTTCAGTGAACCCGCCACTGTATTCCTGTTCAGTGAACCCGCCACTGCATACCTGTTGTGTTCAGTGAACCCGCCACTGTATACCTGTTCAGTGAACCTGCCACTGCATACCTGTTCTGTGAACCCGCCACTGTATACCTGTTCTGTTCAGTGAACCCGCCACTGCATACCTGTTCTGTTCAGTGAACCCGCCACTGCATACCTGTTCTGTTCAGTGAACCCGCCACTGCATACCTGTTCTGTTCAGTGAACCAGCCACTGCATACCTGTTCTCGCCATGGTGCGCACCAGTCCAGCACGGCCGTCACTACACAAACAGCTGTTTGCGCTGGGTTACACGGTGAGTTTGGTGTGTCAGTGTGAAGCAGTACACTAATTACACTACCTGATTGATGTATACACATGCAAGATGTTTTAAAGCACTTTAGGCCTGTCATTTAGCATTCAATGTGATTTCTGCCCTTAAAACGCTGCTTTGCGTCAAATCCAGATTTTTCCCGGGGACTTTTGGCATGTATCCCACTCCGCCATGCCCCCCTCCAGGTGTTAGACCCCTTGAAACATCTTTTCCATCACTTTTGTGGCCAGCATAAGTGTTTTTTTTCAAAGTTCGCATCCCCATTGAAGTCTATTGCGGTTCGCGAACTTTTACGCGAACCGAACCTTACGCGGAAGTTCGCGAACCCGGTTCGCGAACCCGGTTCGCGAACCTAAAATCGGAGGTTCGGCCCCACTCTAGTATGGGCACCATTAGGCCCCTTTCACAGGGATGACTCAACTACGCGTTTGCTGAGCAGTTCAGCTGCCTATCTGTCGCCCGCCAGTGCAATTCGGATGCAAATAAAATGCAGCTGAATTGCAGCGGTTGTAACACCACAGCCGTCAAGCGCTGACATGTGGCGGTACTGGGTGGCGGAGGAATGCAACATGTCAAGTCTAAGCTCGGCAGCGTTGAGATCTCACTCCGTGGGGGGCCGCCTGTACAGCGCCGGTACTGGCCGGTACCAGGCGCTAACAAGCCGGTGCAGGAGAGCCGCTGACAGGCATTGAATTCAACGCTTGTCAGCTGCCGGTGTGAAAGAGCCCTTTACATTCCCACCCATCCCTTTCTCAAAGGAACTATAAGTGGTGTGTACAAATTCTACAAAGCAAAGTCTATTATGGATGGCTCTGTAGTGCCCCCTGGTTTCACTATAGGTTGCGTCCAGGTTTGCCTATGCCTAAAAACGGCCACGAACTTAAAAACAAAGGGTTGTAATTAAAAATAGTTTTCATTATATCCTGAAATTTTGATTCTGGGATTGCCAGAACTCAGTGTCCTCTCACTCCTCCTGCCTGAATACAGGGTAGAGGGAGCGTACATCAGTGGTGCTCAAATACCCCTTTTTAAAATTCGAGTTTGGTCGAATTCGAATAGTAAATTATTCGAGGTCATTCGAATATTCGAGTCGAATAATTTTTACTATTCGATTCGACCTCGGACTTCGAGCTCACTATTCGAGTCGGTATTCGAGCTAACTATTCGAGCTGACTATTCAAATTGGCCTTAAATAGCTTCCAACACTTGTTTTGAGGGTGAATGATGCAAGAAACCTCTTTTTTTCCAAGTAACAACAGCAAGTGATTATGTGGGGATGTTCCTTTAAAAAAAAATGTGGAAAGAGAAGTTGTGTCCTTAATTTTGTTCAGTAGTGTTACTGTATATACTTGTTCT
The DNA here is from genome assembly GCF_040937935.1 of Hyperolius riggenbachi. Taxonomy (NCBI): domain Eukaryota; kingdom Metazoa; phylum Chordata; class Amphibia; order Anura; family Hyperoliidae; genus Hyperolius; species Hyperolius riggenbachi. The sequence goes on along the minus strand of NC_090656.1, from coordinate 196,960,414 downwards.
TCTTCTTCTTTATCTTTCTTCTTCTTCTTCTATATCGTCTTCTTCTATATCGTCTTCTTCTATATCGTCTTCTTCTTCTTCTTCTTCTTCTTCTTCTTCTTCTTCTTCTTCTTCTTCTTCTTCTTCTTCTTCTTCTTCTTCTTCTTCTTCTTCTTCTTCTTCTTCTTCTTCTTCTTCTTCTTCTTCTTCTTCTCCTTCCTTTTCAATATAGTCTTATTCTTCTTCACGTATTTCTCTTTTCAATTTTTTTTTAAAGAAATGCATCTATTTTTGAGCGTAACAAATAGCTGGTGGGCGCACGCATGTTGGAAGCGCCATTGTATGTGCTCCCTGGCAGTGGAAACACAAAGACAGCAGGAGGTAAATTCAGCAGCAGGAGGAGGAGGATGAGTGTGTGGCAGCAGGCAGTCAATGAGGCAGGCAGCTCGCCGTGACATAATAGCCCTGGTACCTAGCGGTGATACCAGGGCTGTAAATAAACACAACAGGAGGTCCCAGACAGCGGTCGTGCAGCCCACATTGTGTCCAATACACAACTGGGACAACACAGTTTTCAACCCGGGCACCTCAGAAAAATTAAACCTTTTTTTTTTTTTATGGTTTTTTGGTTTTTGGTTTTGCAACCAATATAGCTATTGTTTGACGTAATAGCTGGTGGCAGAGTGGCAGCAGAAGGTAAATCATCTGTGTACCCTGGCAGTGGGAAACACAGACAGACAGCAGCAGCAGGAGGAGGAATGGAGGAGTAGGCGAGCAGCTATTGTTTGACGTAATAGCTGGTGGCAGAGTGGCAGCAGAAGGTAAATCATCTGTGTACCCTGGCAGTGGGAAACACAGACAGACAGCAGCAGCAGCAGCAGGAGGAGGTATGGAGGAGCAGTGTGAGTGTGGCAGCAGGTAGGCAGCGTGACATAATAGCCCTGGTACCTAGCGGTGATACCAGGGCTGTAAATAAACACAACAGGAGGTCCCAGACAGCGGTCGTGCAGCCCACATTGTGTCCAATACACAACTGGGACAACACAGTTTTCAACCCGGGCACCTCAGAAAAATTAAACCTTTTTTTTTTTTTTATGGTTTTTTGGTTTTTGGTTTTGCAACCAATATAGCTATTGTTTGACGTAATAGCTGGTGGCAGAGTGGCAGCAGAAGGTAAATCATCTGTGTACCCTGGCAGTGGGAAACACAGACAGACAGCAGCAGCAGGAGGAGGAATGGAGGAGTAGGCGAGCAGCTATTGTTTGACGTAATAGCTGGTGGCAGAGTGGCAGCAGAAGGTAAATCATCTGTGTACCCTGGCAGTGGGAAACACAGACAGACAGCAGCAGCAGCAGCAGGAGGAGGTATGGAGGAGCAGTGTGAGTGTGGCAGCAGGTAGGCAGCGTGACATAATAGCCCTGGTACCTAGCGGTGATACCAGGGCTGTAAATAAACACAACAGGAGGTCCCAGACAGCGGTCGTGCAGCCCACATTGTGTCCAATACACAACTGGGACAACACAGTTTTCAACCCGGGCACCTCAGAAAAATTAAACCTTTTTTTTTTTTTTATGGTTTTTTGGTTTTTGGTTTTGCAACCAATATAGCTATTGTTTGACGTAATAGCTGGTGGCAGAGTGGCAGCAGAAGGTAAATCATCTGTGTACCCTGGCAGTGGGAAACACAGACAGACAGCAGCAGCAGGAGGAGGAATGGAGGAGTAGGCGAGCAGCTATTGTTTGACGTAATAGCTGGTGGCAGAGTGGCAGCAGAAGGTAAATCATCTGTGTACCCTGGCAGTGGGAAACACAGACAGACAGCAGCAGCAGCAGCAGGAGGAGGTATGGAGGAGCAGTGTGAGTGTGGCAGCAGGTAGGCAGCGTGACATAATAGCCCTGGTACCTAGCGGTGATACCAGGGCTGTAAATAAACACAACAGGAGGTCCCAGACAGCGGTCATGCAGCCCACATTGTGTCCAATACACAACTGGGACAACACAGTTTTCAACCCGGGCACCTCAGAAAAATTAAACCTTTTTTTTTTTTTTATGGTTTTTTGGTTTTTGGTTTTGCAACCAATATAGCTATTGTTTGACGTAATAGCTGGTGGCAGAGTGGCAGCAGAAGGTAAATCATCTGTGTACCCTGGCAGTGGGAAACACAGACAGACAGCAGCAGCAGGAGGAGGAATGGAGGAGTAGGCGAGCAGCTATTGTTTGACGTAATAGCTGGTGGCAGAGTGGCAGCAGAAGGTAAATCATCTGTGTACCCTGGCAGTGGGAAACACAGACAGACAGCAGCAGCAGCAGCAGGAGGAGGTATGGAGGAGCAGTGTGAGTGTGGCAGCAGGTAGGCAGCGTGACATAATAGCCCTGGTACCTAGCGGTGATACCAGGGCTGTAAATAAACACAACAGGAGGTCCCAGACAGCGGTCGTGCAGCCCACATTGTGTCCAATACACAACTGGGACAACACAGTTTTCAACCCGGGCACCTCAGAAAAATTAAACCTTTTTTTTTTTTTTTATGGTTTTTTGGTTTTTGGTTTTGCAACCAATATAGCTATTGTTTGACGTAATAGCTGGTGGCAGAGTGGCAGCAGAAGGTAAATCATCTGTGTACCCTGGCAGTGGGAAACACAGACAGACAGCAGAAGGGCAGTACACAGCAGCCCACTGTAGGTGTAAAATGTGTGGCTGCAGGCGACGTAATAGTCAAAGTGAACCAGGCTGGCTTAGTGAGCAGGAGCCAGGAGGTGGTAAAGGGTGGTAAGGCACATTAACGATGGTTCCGGCAGCCAGTTCATGTCCCCCTCTCGCCGACAACAGGGTCCAGGAACTCGCCTTCCACCCACGCCTGGTTCATCTTGAGAAACGTCAGTCTGTCCACAGACTTGTGAGACAGACGTGAGCGTTTCTCGGTGACCACGCCACCAGCTGCACTGAAGCAGCGCTCGGACAGCACGCTGGAAGGGGGGCAGGACAGCACTTCCAGGGCGTACTGCGCCAGCTCGCTCCAGATCTCCATGCGCTTGACCCAATACTCCATGGGATCAACAGGGGCATCGCTGTCAAGCCCGCTGTACGACCCCATGTAGTCAGCCACCATGCGGGTCAGGCGCTGGCTGTGACCGGAGGAGGATGCTGCTGCATGCATCTCCTCTCTAGTCACTGCTGCCGGAGCCTCTACAGTCCTGTAGAGCTCGTGGCTGAGAGACAGCAGGTCTGTGGGGCGCTTGCTGCTGCTGGATGCAGGCACCTGCTGCTGCCTCTGTGCTGGCTGCTGGACAGTGGGGGTGGAAGGCTGGGGGAAGGCTTCCTCCAAGCGCTCAACAAGGGCCTGCTGCAAGCTCCTTATTTGTTGCGCTGGGTCTCCTCCTGCAGGCGGCAGGAACTGGCTCAACTTCCCCTTGAGGCGTGGGTCCAACATCATGCTGATCCAGATGTCCTCCCTCTGCTTCATCTGGATCACCCTGGGGTCCCTGCGCAGGCACGTCAGCATGTGCGCTGCCATTGGGAAGAGGCGGGCCACGTCTGCTGGCACATCGACGTCAGTGCTGTCCTCATCCTCCTCCTCTGCTGCCTCATCCTCTCTCCACCCCCGCACCAACTCAGCTGCGCTGTGCTGATCCCCCTCATCAGCAGCCAGGTCAGGGACCTCCACCAAGTCCTCCTCCTCCTCCCCCTCAGAGGTGGACTGCGCAGCTGGTTGCCGCTCCTGCTGGTCCAAGGCTGCCGCTCCCTGTTCCAGCAAAGCATCGAGGGCCCTGTTCAGAAGAGAAACCAGGGGCACCCACTCGCAGACCATAGCATGGTCCCTGCTCACCATGTTTGTGGCCTGCAGGAAGGGAGCCAGCACTAAGCACACCTGCTGCATGTGCCTCCAGTCATCATCGGGGACGATGGACGGGAAGTTGCTGGTCTTGTCCCTTCTCAGAGCTGCGGAAACAGTGGCCAGGGCAAGGTACTGTTTGACAGCGTGCCTCTGTTCAACCAGACGCTCCAACATCGCCAGGGTGGAGTTCCAGCGAGTCGGAACGTCAAGGATCAGCCGATGGCGTGGCAGATCCAGCTCCTTTTGCACGTCTTCCAGGCTCGCACAGGCTGCAGCCGAGCGCCGGAAGTGACGCACAACATTCCTTGCCGTTTCCAGCAGTTCGCCCATCCCCTGGTAGGTGCGCAGGAACTTCTGCACCACCAGGTTCAGCACGTGGGCAAGACAGGGGATGTGGGTCAGGTTTCCCCTGTGTATTGCGGCAACCAGATTGGCCCCATTGTCGGCCACCACCTCTCCGACGCCTCTGGGGGTCAGCCAAATCCTCTCCTGCTCCTGGAGTTTGGCCAACACATGGGTTGCCGTCAGCTTGGTCTTCCCAAGGCTGACCAAGTGCAGCAGCGCTTGGCAGTGGCGGGCCTTCACGCTGCTGCTGAGGCGGGGGGTTTGGCCAGGTGTGCCGGAGGATGGCAGAGGATCGGAGGAACCTGCTGCAGTTCCCCTGAGCCTGCGGGGTGGCACCACCCACTGTGTTGCTGCTGCTGCTGTGCCCGCTGCTGCTCTCCCATCCTCACCCCCTTCCACCAAGCTGACCCAGTGGACAGTGAAGGACAGGTAGCGGCCTGTCCCGAAGCGGCTGCTCCAGGAGTCCATGGTGACGTGGACCCTTTCACCAACCGCGTGCTCCAGCCCTCGCTCCACATTGGCCATCACAAAGCGGTGCAGTGCAGGAATGGCCTTGCGGGAGAAAAAGTGTCTGCTGGGGAGCTGCCAGTCTGGGGCTGCGCAAGCAAGCAGCGCACGAATGTCGCTCCCCTCCTGCACGAGCGTGTACGGCAGGAGTTGGGAGCACATGGCCCGTGCCAGCAAGCCGTTCAGCTGCCGCACGCGACGGCTGCTGGGAGGCAGAGCCCTAACCACCCCCTGGAAGGACTCGCTCAAAAGGCTCTGGCGTGGCCTTTTGCTGACACGGGAATCAGCAGACACAGCAGAGGAGGCCACTGAGGACTGGCTGCCAGAACAGGCCTCAGTGTCGGCGGCAGGAGTTGCAGAGGGGGGAGGAGCAGTGCGTTTCCGCACTCCTGCTGGTGCTGCTGGAGGAGCAGGAGGGCGGGTGGCTGCTGTTGCTGCTGCTGCTGCTGAAGGCTGTGCAGTGATGGGTGTGGTGCCACTGCCAGCACCAGATGCCTTCAGCCTCTGGAACTCCTCATGCTGGTGGAAATGTTTAGCCGCAAGGTGGTTGATGAGCGAGCTGGTGCAGAACTTTAAGGGGTCTGCACCTCTGCTCAACTTCCGCTGACAGTGGTTGCAAGTGGCGTACTTGCTGTACACAGTGGGCATGGTGAAATATCGCCAGATTGGTGACTTAAACATCCCCCTACGGCATGGAAGCGCTGCTGCCTGTCTCCCTGTGGTGGTTGGGGGGGGGGCTTGGGTGCGGCTGGTGGTGGTACTGGCTGATGCTGCTGCTGCTGAGCCTGAGACACCAGCAGGGTGTGGGACGCTGCCAATGCTTGCAATGATGCGCCTCCTTGCAAGGCCCACAAGCGCATCCTCCTCCTCCTCCTCAGAGCTGCTGAGGACGACATCCCCTGGAGGTGGTGGCACCCAGTCTCTGTCTGTCACCGGGTCATCATCATCCTCCCCCTCCTGAAACATGTCCTGCTGGGATGAGGACCCCCCAAACTCCTCTCCTGATGCATGGATGGGCTGCTTGACTGTCGCCACAGTCTTGCTGTCCAATCCCTCATCCCCCAAAGTGCCCATCAGCATCTCCTCCTCAAGATCGCCAACAACAGCAGACAATTTACTCATGATGCCTGGGGTCAAAAGACTGCTGAATGACAGGTCGGCGAGTGACGGTGAACTGGCCTCCTCCCCAGACCCTGCTGGGCGGCTGCTGCGAACAGGGGTGGTGGTGGTGGTGAGGGTGGAGGCCTCGGATGCAGAGCTGATGGCGGGCTGCTCATCCTCCGTCATGAGTTGCACCACAGTGTCTGCATCCTTTTCCTCAATGGGACGTTTCCGACCCGGCTGGAGGAAAATGGGAGCAGGTGCTACACGCTGCTGCTGCTGTGTCTCTGCAGCGTGAGTTGCAGATGCTCCTGCTGGGCGGCGCCCAAGGCGTCCACGGCCAGTGGCTATGGGAGGAATGTTAGCCACTGACGCTGCTGCTGCTGCTGCGGAACTGTGCATGGTGGCGCGCCCGCGGCCGCGGCTTGCCACAATGCTGCTCCCTCTCCTCCTGATTCCCTTGCTGCCCTTCCCCTTGCCCAAACCGCGCTGGCTGCCACTTCCAGACATCTTCAATGTTTTGGGCGTATAGACAAAAGTTTTTTAAAAGGGCGGGTGAAAAGTGGGGTACTTTAATGGAGTGGGTTGGTTGGTGAGGTGACTGAGTGAGTGTCCCCTAGTACAGTAAGTAAGTAGTAACAGTCAGGAAGTACAACTAGCAGTTACAATAATCAGTAGTAATCACAAGTAAATTTAGTGTGTGTACACTCAGACAGTGAGTGCCCGCACGCAGGAGCTAGTAGCCTATGAACACAGTGACTGAGTGTCCTAGACTCCTAGTACAGTAAGAGTAAGTAGTAACAGTAAGTAGAACTAACTAATTACAATAATCAATCAGCGATCAGAAGGAAATGGAGTGTGGGTGGTGTGTGTACACTCAGACAGTGAGTGCCCGCACGCAGGAGCTAGTAGCCTATGAACACAGTGACTGAGTGTCCTAGACTCCTAGTACAGTAAGAGTAAGTAGTAACAGTAAGTAGAACTAACTAATTACAATAATCAATCAGCGATCAGAAGGAAATGGAGTGTGGGTGGTGTGTGTACATTCAGACAGTGAGTGACCGCACGCAGGAGCTAGTAGCCTATGAACACACAGTGACTGAGTGTCCTAGACTCCTAGTACAGTAAGAGTAAGTAGTAACAGTAAGTAGAACTAACTAATTACAATAATCAATCAGCGATCAGAAGGAAATGGAGTGTGGGTGGTGTGTGTACACTCAGACAGTGAGTGCCCGCACGCAGGAGCTAGTAGCCTATGAACACAGTGACTGAGTGTCCTAGACTCCTAGTACAGTAAGAGTAAGTAGTAACAGTAAGTAGAACTAACTAATTACAATAATCAATCAGCGATCAGAAGGAAATGGAGTGTGGGTGGTGTGTGTACACTCAGACAGTGAGTGCCCGCACGCAGGAGCTAGTAGCCTATGAACACAGTGACTGAGTGTCCTAGACTCCTAGTACAGTAAGAGTAAGTAGTAACAGTAAGTAGAACTAACTAATTACAATAATCAATCAGCGATCAGAAGGAAATGGAGTGTGGGTGGTGTGTGTACACTCAGACAGTGAGTGACCGCACGCAGGAGCTAGTAGCCTATGAACACACAGTGACTGAGTGTCCTAGACTCTTAGTACAGTAAGAGTAAGTAGTAACAGTAAGTAGAACTAACTAATTACAATAATCAATCAGCGATCAGAAGGAAATGGAGTGTGGGTGGTGTGTGTACACTCAGACAGTGAGTGCCCGCACGCAGGAGCTAGTAGCCTATGAACACAGTGACTGAGTGTCCTAGACTCCTAGTACAGTAAGAGTAAGTAGTAACAGTAAGTAGAACTAACTAATTACAATAATCAATCAGCGATCAGAAGGAAATGGAGTGTGGGTGGTGTGTGTACACTCAGACAGTGAGTGACCGCACGCAGGAGCTAGTAGCCTATGAACACACAGTGACTGAGTGTCCTAGACTCCTAGTACAGTAAGAGTAAGTAGTAACAGTAAGTAGAACTAACTAATTACAATAATCAATCAGCGATCAGAAGGAAATGGAGTGTGGGTGGTGTGTGTACACTCAGACAGTGAGTGCCCGCACGCAGGAGCTAGTAGCCTATGAACACAGTGACTGAGTGTCCTAGACTCCTAGTACAGTAAGAGTAAGTAGTAACAGTAAGTAGAACTAACTAATTACAATAATCAATCAGCGATCAGAAGGAAATGGAGTGTGGGTGGTGTGTGTACACTCAGACAGTGAGTGACCGCACGCAGGAGCTAGTAGCCTATGAACACACAGTGACTGAGTGTCCTAGACTCCTAGTACAGTAAGAGTAAGTAGTAACAGTAAGTAGAACTAACTAATTACAATAATCAATCAGCGATCAGAAGGAAATGGAGTGTGGGTGGTGTGTGTACACTCAGACAGTGAGTGACCGCACGCAGGAGCTAGTAGCCTATGAACACAGTGACTGAGTGTCCTAGACTCCTAGTACAGTAAGAGTAAGTAGTAACAGTAAGTAGAACTAACTAATTACAATAATCAATCAGCGATCAGAAGGAAATGGAGTGTGGGTGGTGTGTGTACACTCAGACAGTGAGTGACCGCACGCAGGAGCTAGTAGCCTATGAACACACAGTGACTGAGTGTCCTAGACTCCTAGTACAGTAAGAGTAAGTAGTAACAGTAAGTAGAACTAACTAATTACAATAATCAATCAGCGATCAGAAGGAAATGGAGTGTGGGTGGTGTGTGTACACTCAGACAGTGAGTGACCGCACGCAGGAGCTAGTAGCCTATGAACACAGTAACTGAGTGTCCTAGACTCCTAGTACAGTAAGAGTAAGTAGTAACAGTAAGTAGAACTAACTAATTACAATAATCAATCAGCGATCAGAAGGAAATGGAGTGTGGGTGGTGTGTGTACACTCAGACAGTGAGTGACCGCACGCAGGAGCTAGTAGCCTATGAACACACAGTGACTGAGTGTCCTAGACTCCTAGTACAGTAAGAGTAAGTAGTAACAGTAAGTAGAACTAACTAATTACAATAATCAATCAGCGATCAGAAGGAAATGGAGTGTGGGTGGTGTGTGTACACTCAGACAGTGAGTGACCGCACGCAGGAGCTAGTAGCCTATGAACACAGTGACTGTCTGACTGAGTGTCCTAGACTCCTAGTACAGTAAGAGTAAGTAGTAACAGTAAGTACAACTAACTAACAATAATCTATCAGTAATCAGAAGGAAATAGAGTGTGTGTAGTATGTACACACAGTGAGTGAGTGCACACACGCAGGAGCTAGCTAGTAGCCTATAAACAGTGACAGTCAGTGAGTGTCCTACTCCTAGTACAGTATAACTACAATACTATTAGTAAAGGACAGCAGAAATACTGGTATAGATGAGAGAAATAAACAGAGGACAGCTGCCCACAGAGGCAAGGCCCCCCTGAGGCCTAAACCTGTAAGCTTGCAGCAGCTGCCTGGCTGTCTCTAATGTAACACACAAGCTACTAACTAAAATACAATGTCTATCTAACTAACAACAATATAGGTGTATATGGCAGGTGTAGGTGAGCAAAAACGCTAGGTAAATGATCACAATAGAGCACTTGCTAAGCCAAAGCACAAAGGAGCAACTCTCTCTCTGTACAAGTCTCAGGCAAGCATGGAGAAACGGAACATGGCGGCCGCTATTTATAGGGTAGGGGCTGGCCAGGGTCCCCCTCTGTGATTGGCTGCCGTCAGAGGGCCTGGGAGCCCTCTGATTGGCTCTAAGGACATCAATCTGGGCTATGACGCTATTCGAGCTCGGTACCGAGCTCGAATAGCGCCGTTTGCTCGAATAGCTCGAATAGTGAATGGGCTATTTGAGTGTACTCGGATAGCCCATTCGAATAGCTACAGCTATTCGGAGCTCGAATACCGAGCTCGGATAGCTGAAAAAGAGCTCGAATATTCGAGCTACTCGAATATTCGAGCTCTGCTGAGCACCACTAGCGTACATGGCTGGTTGGTATGGTTTTTTTTTTTTGGTGCAGGGTGATCCAGTTGATGGCTCACCCTGCTACCCCACAAATTCGGGGGGGGGGGGGGGGTTTGTGTTGGGGCGGTTGTTAAATACTATACCCCCTCCGAGTCGTCACAACTCAGAGTAAGAAGTTAGGTCTTTTTTCAATGGGCAGTTGAACCGTATGCTCAGAAAGTTGTTACCAGGCAGCAGGGAGCAGTTACCAGGCAGCAGCAAGCAGTTTTGAGAGTTTGAGAGGCATTTCCCTGCCTATCAACTGCCCGTGGAAAAGAGGCTTAATTTGGGGTCCCGCAAAGTCCCAATCCCCGAATTTCTCGGGGCATGGACTATAGCATTACTGCGCTAAGCTTTGGCAGTACGCAGCACCAAAAAGCCCTGCTTCATAGAGGGAAGCACGAGTATCTCATCTGAACAACATTCCCTACTTCTTACCTGCTGTAGACAGAGTACAGACTCACACTTCATACTTGAACAAACAGAGAGAAAAATAGATAGAGTACAGGCACTACAGTCTTCCTCAACGGCACAGATCTTAGGTATGCGGATCACAAGACTACAAGAGAACGGGTTTACATGTGGCTCAGATTGCGTGATCTAACTGTCCTCACACAAGCAGGTATTATTCCATGAAAAGAGAAGCAACAGCAGTTGGCACATGCAATCTATAAAAAACGTTATTGTTCTGGCCACAAATCAAAAATTGGTTAAAAATCAGACATATAGAGATCCTTCCTACCCGTTTCCTACTGGGCTGTGGGGTGAGGTGGGAGCGGTGAGCTGCCCGACAGCTGTTTCGCTCTCCTGAGTGTCTTCTGAGGCTCTGCTTTTTAACCAATTTTTGATTTGTTGCCGGGAAAATAAAGTTTTTTATAGATTGCATTTGCCAACTGCTGTTGCTTCTCTATTCTTGAAACTCACACTTCACCCACAACGCTGGTCTGTACTTTGTAGTTAAAGAGAACTCGAGGTGAGCAGATGGGGGGGGGGAGGCAGATGGGACACAGAGGCATGTTCTCCGCCTCATAACATGCCTGTGCCCCCACACCGCTGGTCTCTGCCCCCCCCCGCGCTATAGCCCCCCAAGATTAGTGACAATATTTGTTGGTATCTCAGAGGTAAACACAGGGAGAGGGATTCCCTGTTCAGGGGGTATTCCTGGAGGGTTTCCTGAGCTGCCATTGGGCAGCTCTCCCTCCCTGTCCGCACCCCCTGCCGCTCCCCGCACGCTATGAGAGACACACAGTCTCTCAGTGCAGCGTCGTGACTCAGAGGTCACCAAAGTGAAAGTGGGCCATTGCGGCCCAAGGGAGCGGTGTTTTTTTTGTGAGCCCACCTCAGGCTCTCTTTAAGACCATATGCCGGTGCCCGACTCCTGCAGGTACACCACTCCTGCAACACCAATGTAAAACAACAAAGTTGGAGTTGGCACACTTTTGTGTGCCTCTGTATGCTGAAAGACATTCTTTTGCTGAGCCATTTGTGTGCCGTCTCCAATTTCGTTGCTTATCTGCTGTGCCTGTACAGTCTCGTACACACGTGCAACTTTTCCACAGGACCAACTCGACGACATGACCGACCGCACGACCAAGCGATTGCATGACTTGTATTTACCGTGCACCAACCAACTGAACGACCAATTCATTTGTGTACTGTGCACAAAAGTGAACGATGGACTTCACAATATGACCGCATTAAAAAAAGTACAAGCTGTTTAAATGATTTTTACACACACGGCCAACTGCATGATATCAGCCTAATAGTCGAGTGAGTTGAACCGCCTGTTGGATAGGGCAAACCGCCTGTTATCAGTTGCTCGTCTAGTCATTCGTCACATGTGCAAATGCCCAACTGAAGTCTGGGCGATAGTTGGGAGGAAAAGTTGCATGTGTGTAGGAGCCTTTATAAGCCCTTTGTTTACAATTTGTACACACGCTCGATAATCATTGTTAGAAATCGAGCAGTCCCCCACGGTTCGCAATGAACAAACGACACCAGAGCTTGGTTGAATTCAAGACGGCACAAAGATGTTCCGCCGATCAGATCGTTAGCGGAAGGGCATAATAAAGAATGGAGTGATCATTTGATACAAAACACCGGTTATCGTCCAAACTAATCTGCCAGGACAGATTGGTGTACATGGACAATAGTCGATGCCTTTTACCATCAGTGAAAAACTTTTTGGGTGATCCTGGCTATCTATTCCTCATTTGTTTCGGGCTTCGGCGGTTGAACATGCGTATGGCGCTTTAGACCGAGGAGCAAATAAAACATTTGAGCGGACAGCAGAAGGGTGTTTCGGGTTCAATTTGTCCGCAATTATCACATGCTGATCGACCACGTAGTCCTGAGATTTACCAGCATGTCCAATTGATACATTTGCCAAATTATGGACCGAAATGAGTCAATGGGCTCTATTCTCAATCACTTCCCGCATGCGGTAAAGGACATGCAGGAAGTTACCGACCAAAACATCGCCACATTGAAATTCACTAAATTTTCTGCATGTTTTTTCCGCATGCGGTAAATGTGCGGCATGCATGCGGAAAAATTTCCGCAGAAGTCGGTATTTTCCGCAATAAAAAAATAAATTCACAAAACATTTCTGGCGCATCATTTCGTCTGTATTTACCGTTTTTTTTTTAATCAACTACTAGTAGTAGGTGATATTTTCCGCATCCCATTGATTTTAATGAAGTCTGGAGGCTTAAAGAGACTCTGTAACAAAAATTGCATCCTGTTTTTTATCATCCTACAAGTTCCAAAAGCTATTCTAATGTGTTCTGGCTTACTGCAGCACTTTCTACTAGCACAGTCTCTGTAATAAATCAACTTATCTCTCTCTTGTCAGACTTGTCAGCCTGTGTCTGGAAGGCTGCCAAGTTCTTCAGTGTTGTGGTTCTGCTATGAACTCCCCCTTCCAGGCCCCTCTATGCACACTGCCTGTGTATTATTTAGATTAGGGCAGCTTCTCTCTTCTCTCGTATCTTTTACAAGCTGGATAAATAGTCCTCTGAGCTGGCTGGGCTTTCACATACTGAGGAATTGCAGACAAGGGCAAAGCTGTTTGCAGGAAGAAACGAGCAGCCTGAAACTTCAGTGCATGAGAACTGCAGGGGGAAAGAAACACACAAATGATCTCTTGTGATTCAAAAGGAAGGCTGTATACAGCCTGCTTGTGTATGGATGTATTTTCTATGTGTGGACATACTGTACATCAACCTACTTCCTGTTTTGGTGGCCATTTTGTTTGTTTATAAACAAAGTTTTTAAAACTGTTTTTAACGACTTTTAATGCGGTGAGGAGTGGCGAAATTGTGACAGAGGGTAATAGGAGATGTCCCCTAACGCACTGGTATGTTTACTTTTGTGTGATTTTAACAATACAGATTCTCTTTAAGGGCTGTGCTTGCTGGACTTTGTTTTTGTTTTTTTAAACTATTTTTCATGCAACCTTCTTACCGCATGCGGGAAACATGCGGAAAATGTTAGTGAATGTGGAAAAAATGCGGAGTTTACCGCTGGTAGTAATTTAGCGGTAAATTTTGCGGTAATTTTGGCTCGTTGGGCTCTATTCTCAAAGGCTATCATTCATAAAGCATTTCCGCATGAGGAAATGCTTAAAACAGCTGACTTTACCAACCACTTAGCAAAGTCAGCATTCAAAAAGGCTCTTTCCGCATGAAAAAATGACACTACCGAGCAGAGTGATAAATCACTGCCTTGTGCGGTGATTATCGGAACAAAAGTAGCAAAATGTTAATTCATAAAGATCACCGCAAGCGGTGTGAGGTCGGGAAGTACCGCTCCCTCTGATGTGGTGATACCAATGTAAGTGAATGGAGACACACAGACCTCCCAGGCAGCTGCAGCAGAGCGGAACACGGAGAAATGTATCAACTCGGCAGCTTCTGTGTCTCCGCAAGCCTACCGCCTGCCTACCGCCAGCCTAGTTCAGGGAATCTCCGCACTGCTACCGCACATGGATACTTTTTTATGAATGCCCACCCAGAAGTCTAAAACACCGTCAGCGGTGTTTTCCCGCATTGATTCCCCTTACCGACAGCTCCTTTATGAATGATAGCCAAAGAGGCCAAATCACCTCAAAATATTACCGCAAAATTACCGCCAGCGGTAATCTCCGCATTTTTTCTGCATTCACTAAAATTTTCCGTATGCGGTAAAAAGAGTGCGGAAACGGCAATTAAACGTGCGGTAAACATGCGGTAAAAAGGTTGCATGAAAAATAGTTTAAAAAAAAAAATTCAAAGTCCACCAAGCACAGCACTTAAGCCTCCAGACGTCATTAAAATCAATGAGATGCGAAATATATCACCTACTACTTGTAGGTGATAAAAAATCGGTAATTAACGCTGAAATAATGCGTCTGAAATATTTTGTGAATGTTTTTTTTGGGCGGAAATACCGACTTTTGCAGAACTTTTTCCGCATTACTTCCGCACATTTACCGCATGCGGAAACAACAAGCGGAAAATTTTGTGAATCTCAACATGGCGATGTTTTGGTCGCAAATTTCCCTCACTCACTTTACCGCATGCGGGAAGTCATTGAGAATAGAGCCCTTTGTGAATAGAGCCCAAATTGTTCATCGAGCATACTTGTGGCAGTACCGATTTGCATTTTCAATAATTATCGAATCGGATGGTCGATCGGTGCTAAGTTGAGAGATGTATAGCCACCTGAAGACTTATGTACAGACTTTTCTGCTTTTTTGTAAGAAGCTTTGCATTTGCACAGCAGCACCACCTCTGTATTAGCATAAATGTTTATTATTATACATCACAACACAACCCCAGAGAGAGCAGCAGCGCTGCCATCCCGGGATAATCACATTAGTGCCGCTCCCCCTCCTCCTCCTCGCAGATCCCGCCCATTATTGGTGCCCCCCGCTTCCCCCCCTACGGACCGCCTGCTGGTGGATCCGCCCGGAAGTGCCGCCATTTTGGAGCCTCTGTACGCAGGGAGACGGCGAGAGGAGCGTGACCCGGAGACTGCGAGTGGTAAGAAGGGGGGGATATTCCGGGCGGGGGTTCTGTGTGTACCGAGTGTGAGGGAAGGAGAGCGCCAGAGAACACCGCCAGCTGCCGGAGCTCCATCCGGGTAACGGGACCTCCGCCCCACCCCTCCTGCCGGCTAACGGGACACACCGCGGCCGCTACCATCCGAGAGAGGGGAGGCCGGGTGCCCTGTGTCTGCGGAGCGTGCCTGCCGACCATCACCCGCCTGGAGGTGCTGAGACCCCCCCCCCCCCTCCCCGGCGCATGGAACGCAGCGTGTCTGCTACTACCCCATGCATGAGCCCCTCGTGACTGCTGCCCCCATCCTGCTCTATACATGAGCCCCTTGTGTCTGATGCCTCCCCCCCCCCCCATCCTACCCCATGCATGAGCCCCTCGTGACTGCTGCCCCATCCTGCTCCATACATGAGCCCCGTGTCTGATGCCCCCCATCTTACCCCATACATGAGTCCCTTGTGTCTGGTGCCCCCCATACGTGATCCCCTTGTGTCTGGTGCCCCCATCCTACCCCATACTTGAGGCCCCTTGCCTGCTGCCTCTCCTCCTACCCCATACATGAGTCCCTTGTGTCTGATGCCCCCCCTCCCCAATCCTACCCCATACTTGAGGCCCCTTGTTTCTGCTACCTCCATACATGAGCCTTGTGTCTTGTCTGCTAATCAGTAATACACAACCAGTGTACATTGAGGTACTGAGTGTTTACTTTCTATTTGGAGAAAAGTGTGCCTCTGATCCCTGCTCTCTAGCTTACTTTTAGCATGTGGGTAACATGGGATCAAAGTTACTACACTCTCACCTTGCGGCATTTGCATCTTAGGTTTGATTCTGTGCCAGGACACTATCTACACAGAATGTTGGACTTTCTCATAAACATGTGGATTAACAGTCACATCCCAAAATCATACTTGCCTAGGCTTTAAGGATTTTAGATTGTGAGCTCCTGTGAGGGACAAGAAGTGATTTGATACTCTGTAAGGTATTGCTGAAACTGTGAGCTCTATGTAAATGGTTAATGTGCACTATTATGTGCTTGCTTCCCTCTACTCAATACATGGAGCATAGTATGGCTGCCCCCTCGTGCATAGAGCTCACTATTTGTTTCTGAGCACATTTGCTTTGTAATGCAATGCAGGTGACTGTGTATTTTACAAATGGGTGGCACCTGTGTTGCTCTCCATTGCAGAGCTGACCCCATTCATCTATGCTGAATGGAGAACTCTGCATTGCCAGAACATCTGTTCTCCACGCTGGGCAGCACGGTGGTGTAGCGGGTAGCGCTCTAACCTTGCAGCGCTGGGTCCCCGGTTTGAATTCCAGTCAGGGCACTATCTGCATGGAGTTTGTATGTTCTGCCCGGGTCTGGGTGGGTTTCCTCCCACATTTCAAAAACATACAGATAAGTTAATTGGCTTTCCTCAAAATTGGCCCTAGACTACGATACATACATAGACATATGACTATAGTAGGGATTAGATTGAGAGCCCTTCTGATGCTGGGCATACACGGCGTCAGGGGGAGGCTTATCAATCGAGTCTGATGGCTTGATTCATAATATCCGACATGTCCAATCACTGCAGGGATCGATTCCGCGCTCGATACCCGTGGGCGGACAATATCAGCGAATTGAGCGGAAAATGAGAAGGGACGAGCGGGAATCGATCCGGGCCCACGCGTGGGCGAGCGGGGACGCGGCGGGAGTCAATCCAGCATTAGGGACAGTTAGCGTCAAGACAATGTACTGTGTACAGCACTGTGGAAGATGTCGGCGCTTTATAAATACTAAATCATGCTCTGTCTGATGACCCTGTGTATCGCCCACTGATACTAAAATCCACTCAGCACCACACAGGTGGGCCCAGCCTCTCAGGAATGTGAATAGGAAGCAAATCTAGTTTGCATGCAGCTTGAAATTCAGATTTATTAAATTAATTTTCTCATGGTTTTGTTTGGCCTAGTTCCAAGCTGCATATGATTTGCATGGTTTGTATATCATTGACCAGCTCTACTCTCTGTACTTGCTGCGTCTTTCCCTCTAATACACAGGACACAGTATAACTGTTCACTTTGTGTGTAGGAGATTGGTGTACATAATTTGTAACCTTATCGGAGGAAATCCGATACCTACATTAAAAAAAGCTTGACTTTAATGAACATTAAAACTGTGTATAACTACTTGGCTAACTCTTAAAGGGAACTTCAGCCTAAACAAATATACTGTCATTAAGTTACATTAGTTATGTTAATTAAAATGGGTAATATAATCTCTTACCCACCCTGTTTTAAAATACAGGCAAATGTTTGTGATTTCATGGGGGCGGCCATCTTTTTGGTTGAAAGTGTAGGTATGGTTTTTTGGTTGAAATGAGGTGACAGGAACACAATTCACAGTTCTGTCTTGTCCTGATCACCCCTCCCAGCTGTGCACGCTAGGCAATGAGAACATCATCCTCATCAGAAATCCCATCATGCTTTGCACAGCATCAGGGGAAAAATGTCCTGGCAGATTTCTTTGATGGGGCGGAGCCTAGCTTCTCTGCATCTAAAAATGAGGCTTAGGTAAAAAAAAACTAAGTTCTGCTGCTGTGAAACTGTTAAAGAGAACCCTAGGTGGCATTGTATTACGTTAGTGGGGCACAGAGGCTGGTTGGGCACAGTAACACCAGCCTCTGTTGCCCCATCGTGTGCCTCAAAGACCCCCCTGCTCGCCGCTATACCCCCGCAGTGCCGGCGACACGCAGCGTGTCGCCAGCACAATGTTTACCCAAGCGCTGTCTGTCAGCGCCGCTCCTCCGCATCGCCGCTACCCGCCCATGTCCCTTCCCTCCCGCTGATTGGAGGGAAGGGACGAGGGCGGGTAGCGGCGATGCGGAAGAGGCGGGGGAACGGCGCTGATAGACAGCGCTAGGGTAAACATTGTGCTGGCGACGCGCTGCGTGTCGCCAGCACTGCGGGGAGTATAGCGGCAAGCAGAGGGGGGTCTTTGAGGCACACGATGGGGCAACAGAGGCTGGTGTTACTGTGCCCAACCAGCCTCTGTGCCCCACTAACGTAATACAATGCCACCTCGGGTTCTCTTTAAACACCAAGCATTTTCAGTGCTGCTGAGTAGATTTTTAGTCTGCAGACAGTTTCACTTACCTGACGCCAGCCGCTCTGTGCCAGCGCAGTCCTGGAACGATTATCCGGTCTCCCGCAATGGCTGAGTTTTTATTTCTGTGGCAGAGCCAGTTGCCGGTCACTGTGCCTGCGCAGCACGCGTCCTCAGTCCCCGAAGTAGCACGCGGCCAGGGCTGCGCAGGCACAGTGGCTGGCAACTGCGGGAGACTGGATGATCGCTCCAGGACGGCGCAGGAACAGGCAGCTGGTAGAAGCCCCAGGTAAGTGAAACACTCACCAGTTTAGTTAAGGTTCCTTTTAAAGTAACTAGTGACTACTAAGCAGGAGGGGTGCACATATAAGGAAGTACATCCACAGCAAATGACTGTATAGCTAGGGAAACTGCTCTAACCGGCCTACCAAAATAACAAATGACACCACCCCGCACAAACACAATCTGTTTTGCCTCCTCAAGGAGGGTTTAGTGAAGCAGTTTTTTTCAGTGTTCATAGCACTAGTGCTATGCTGCGCATCCCAAGCAAGAGTAATTCGGTGCTCCGGCGATTTGCCGGCAGGGCTGTGGAGTCGGAGAAATTTTGGGTACCTGGAGTCGGTGGTTTCAATAAACTGAGGAGTCGGATGATTTTTGAACCAAATCCGTAGCCTTTGTAAAAATTATGCGTCAGAGTTGTGTCGCAGCAATTTTGGGTCCGATCCTTCATAAACTGAGAGGTCGGAGTTGGATGATTTTTGGACAGACTCCACAGCCCTGATTGCCAGACCCCGAATTACACCTTCCTCCGAGTTGCTATGACTCAGGGAGGGAATAGTATTTAATGCCACCAGGAATTTGAGCAGCAGCAGGTTAAGCCATCATCAGGCTCACCCTGCGCCCAGGTCACCAATGGCACCATGATACATACACAAGTTTTGTCATGGGTACAAAGTGTTAACAGTGCCAAAGTGCAATAACATGCAAATTTACATTAATAAATGCAGTCTTGTTACAGTAAACTGATATAGTAACCATTCAAATATAGTAAATGAAGTGTCCAGGTCCCAGCCAAGCACCATTATAAGTATATGGAAGTAATTCCTGGTATAGTAAACCCTGATATAATAGAACTGTTACAGTAAACCGTTTTTTTGGCCCCTGGGGTTTTCTGCATCTGGCTATAGTGGAAAGTGGGAGGGTGCATGCGTAATACGTTAGAGACCCATGAACCATGGGCAGACTGGCAGCAGATTGTAGCCTGCTCACTATCTGCACACTACTCTGGGACTGCGTGGATTACCTCAAAAGCACCAGCCGGTGAAACCTATACTTCCTGTGTAAGCGGCTGCCTGATTACTGAGGGAATTGCCAATCATCTGTGACTTGCTTGTGCTTGGCTGCAACGCTACAGCATCACCCAGGCTGCATAGAAATGTGGTCAGAGGAGCACACTATCAATACTGTACCTGCATTGACTGGTTAGACCTCTGCTTCCTGTGTAAGCTGCTGCCTGATTACTGAGGGAATTGCCAATCATCTGTGACTTGCTTGTGCTTGGCTGCAACGCTACAGTATAATCCATGCTGCACAGAAATGTGTACAGAGCACACTATCATTACTGTACCTGCATTAACTTGGTAGATCTGCTTCCTGTGCAAGCTCTTGGATGACTAGTGCATGCAAATCCCTGCATGCTGAGCACTGTGCATCTTGATGTAGCAGACGCTGTCTGTGCTTGCTTGCTGAAGAATTGAAAAGGAAAAAAAGGCTCCCAATTATCGACTGAATTAACCACCCTGGTGGTATTGACGAGCTCAGCTCGTCCAGGAAAAACTTGCTGAAAGCGGTATTGACGAGCTGAGCTCGTCAATACTGCCAGGGAGATTTATTGTTTCTCTGCCCCGCCGGCTGCACTTTTCCCTCATCAGAGGGATTCCCCAGGATGGCTGGATGCCTGTCAGCACGCTGTGGGTAGCGATCTGTGCTACCCACAGCGTGCAGAACTAGCATCCAGCCACCCTGGGGAATCCCTGTGCAGCCATCGGAGCAGAGAATGTGCTCAGCAGCATGCGGGATTCCCCTTCTGTGCTGCGGGTGGCTGGTGCGGGGATCCCCTCTGTGGGGGGGGGGGGGGTGTCCCCTGCTGTGCTGGCTGGTAGTGGCCGGTACCGGCGGGGATCCTCTCTGTGGGGAGGGGGGGGGGAGGGGGCATCCCCGTAATGTGCGTGCGGGTGACCCTGTAGTGTGTGTGTGGGGGGGCGGGTATCCCCCCTATGGGGCGAGTCTTGGCCGGTCGGGGACACCCCCTTCTGTGCGGGGGGGGGGAGGTGGGTGTCCCCTTCTATGAGAGCTGTGGGTGGCCTTTCCCTCCTCCCTCTCTGTCCCCCGTGCCCTCCTCACCCCCGATCCTGTGTCCCCCCCCGTCCCGTGTCTCCCCCCTGTCAGTCAAAAGCCCTGCTTTACTCACCTGAGGGCTTTCTCCTGCGCTGGCCGAGATGCACACCCTCCATCTCCATCGCCGAAGTCCCGGTCTCTGTAATTACAGTACGCGGCTTGGTGACGTCACCAAGCCGCGTACAGTAATTACAGAGAACACGAGACTTCGCGATGGAGGAGGAAGTGCGCCGCTTCCGCCGCAGGAGCAAGCCCTCAGGTGAGTAGATCAGGGCTTCTGACGGGGGAGACACGGGATTGGGGGGGGGGGGGGGCACGGGGGATCGGAAGGGATGGGGGGGAAGAGGAGGGAGAGGCCACCCACAGCCCTCATAGATGGGGACACCCACCTCCCCCCACAACAGAAGGGGGTGTCCCCGACAGACCATGACTAGCCCCCATAGAAGGGGATATCCCCCACACACACAGAAGGGCCACCCAGCCACCTGCACGCACAGTATGGGGATCCCCCCCACAGAGGGGATCCCCACCGGCCACTACCAGCCAGCACAGAAGGGGAGCCCCCCCACAGAAGGGACACCCGGCCAGAGTCAGGGGGCATCGGGGGCAATGGGGGGGGGGGCAGAGGCACCCGCAAACCTGGCTCCCTATACATATGACTCCCTACACCTGGCTGCACATCTGTCTCCTATACACCTGGCTGCACATCTGTCTCCTATACACCTGGCTGCACATCTGTCTCCTATACACCTGGCTGCACATCTGTCTCCTATACACCTGGCTGCACATCTGTCTCCTATACACCTGGCTGCACATCTGTCTCCTATACACCTGGCTGCACATCTGTCTCCTATACACCTGGCAAAACATCTGTCTCCTATACACCTGGCAAAACATCTGGCTAAACTATTCCTGGCTAATACATCTGGCTAACTACACCTGGCTGCACATCTGGCTAACTATACCTGGCTATACATCTGGCTAACTATACCTGGCTATACATCTGGGTCTTATACTCACCATTGGCATGCTGATCCCTCGTCGCGTACCTCTGATAGCTTCCCCGGTGCCTTCTTCCATGTCCCTTGGCGGATTTTGCTTCTCCCTTGGAGATCACATGTCCCCCGTCGATCGGCGTTGATAGAACCAGTGTCACACAGCATCATCAAAATCTCGCAGCAAACACTTTTTTTTTTAACCACCCTGGCGTTCTATTAAGATCGCCAGGGCAGCTGCATGAGGGTTTTTTTTAAATAAAAAAAAAAATATTTCATGCAGCCAACTGAAAGTTGGCTGCATGAAAGCCCACTAGATGGCGCTCCGGAGGCGTTCTTCTGATCGCCTCCGGCGCCCAGAATAAACAAGGAAGGCCGCAATGAGCGGCCTTCCTTGTTTTGCTTAGATCGTCGCCATAGCGACGAGCGGAGTGACGTCATGGACGTCAGCCGACGTCCTGACGTCTGCCGCCTCCGATCCAGCCCTTAGCGCTGGCCGGAACTATTTGTTCCGGCTGCGCAGGGCTCAGGCGGCTGGGGGGACCCTCTTTCGCCGCTGCTCGCGGCGGATCGCCGCAGAGCGGCGGCGATCGGGCAGCACACGCGGCTGGCAAAGTGCCGGCTGCGTGTGCTGCTCTTTATTTCATGTAAATCGGCCCAGCAGGGCCTGAGCAGCACCCTCTGGCGGTAATGGACGAGCTGAGCTCGTCCATACCGCTAAGGTGGTTAAATTTAATTCAATACAATAACCTGTATTAAATTCAATACAAAAAAAAAAGATTGCAAAAAAAAAATTGGTTGAAAATTATGGGAAATTAATTGAACCACTTTTTGCACGGAAATCCTGGGGAAATAGAACGCCAGGGTGGTTAAGATCCAGTACTATAGTTAACTTTGTGCTTTAGTATGGTTATAGTAAACTACTTTCCCGGCCCCTTGGAGTTTACTGTAGCAAAGTCCCCAGTATCAGGGATCGCCTGATGCTGCATTCATCATGTGCTCTCAGTTGCTTGAGCAACTGTCCTAAAAAGCACAGCTGCCAAGAGCTACAACATCCTGCAGATGCTGCTGGGCAAGTGGAGAAGATGGGGCATCCCGTATGAGCCAGAGGAGCAGCACCCTGTTGGGAAGTAGTGAAGCTCACCCTAACCCCTGCCCCTAAAGGAACACACCCTTACGAACCTCCTGCATGAGGAGGTTCATTTAGAAAAGCAAAATTAAGGTGCTCAGGTTGCTTTAAGTGTCTGACAGCAGTAAGGCTGTGTTCCCACCTGAACGGAGAATGGAAATTTTGTCCATTCTCCGCTAATTGCTAAACGGACAGTAAACTGATCCTATTTTATAAATGGGAGCCGTACACACTTGCCACTCTGCAATGGATCTGTGGGATCTGCTGCAGTAAGAGGACCACACTTCTGTGCAGTCTGTGATAACCACGGCAGGCAGATGCGTCTGCATCTTCCCTGAGCTACGCCAATTGCCGCTGCTCGCTCCCTGTACATAGGGAAGCAGCATGGCAATTCCTATTGGGCTGCAAAAGACCAATGGGAATCCTTAGCAACCGGGAGAATTCTCATTGGTTAATGGTGGACCAATGAAAATTCTCCTGTTGCTAAGGAGAATTGGCCTAATACAGCCTATGGAGAGCCCCATGCTTCTCCTGGCCTCTGGGCTAATTACAGAGAAGGGCCAAGTGGCGTTGGCACTGGTGAGCAGCGAAGCGGATGCAAAATGGACTGAATTACAATGTCCATTTTGCATCCGCTCAAGTGGAAACAGAGCATTATACTAGATACACATGATGCAATTTTCTGACTGATTTTACTGTAAGATCGATTATTTCCAACATGTCCGATCTGATTTCCCATCGATTTTTCATAAAGTAGCTTGAAAGAGGAAGTTTGTGCAGTTAGGCTTGCAACGCATCCAATAGGACACGTGCAAGCTATTTGGAGCGCACGGCATACCAAGGACTTATGGGTAAATAGCCCCTTATTTCCCAACCACACACCTGAGGTAATTAAGGCTCATTTAAATGACGAATTCGAGTGCTTAGACTCTCGTAATTACGTAATCTCGAGGCTGTCGACCTCGGGAGAGACACCAGAACACACATTAGATTATCACCTGAACTGATTAGGAACAATTGTTTCTGGCAATGGAGATCTAGCAAGCCTGTGTAGCTATAGACCTTCCAGCAGTTTATAGACAAACATGTTATGCAATGGATATCAAGCTGTCACCCTAAAGGAAGATAAGGAGTGATATAGATCAGATGTGTAGAGACGATAGTGAAGAGGAAACTTTGCTGCTTCCAGGATATCTGCTATTGATACTTTGGTCACTTTAAAGGCTGTTCATATAAAATATTCTTATGGTAGTTGTCTTGCAGGATGCCCCTGCTTTAGAGATTGCTGACTTCGCCCCTATGGGAAGGAGAGTGCAGAGGCTAGGGATAGGGCAGGGATAGAGTGAAGGCAGAGTCTAGGGATAGTGCTGGGATATAGTGAAGGCAGAGGATTGGGATAATGCTGAGATAGATTGACGGCAGAGGAATGGGATAGTGTAGGTATCAGTGACGGCAGAGGGTTGGAATAGTGCAGGGATAGAGTGAAGGCAGAGGCTAAGGATAGTGCAGGGATAGAGTGAAGGCAGAGGCTAAGGATAGTGCAGGGATAGAGTGAAGGCAGAGGCTAAGGATAGTGCAGGGGTAGAGTGAAGGCAGAGGCTAGGGATAGTGCAGGGGTAGAGTGAAGGCAGAGGCTAGGGATAGTGCAGGGGTAGAGTGAAGGCAGAGGCTAGGGATAGTGCAGGGGTAGAGTGAAGGCAGAGGCTAGGGATAGTGCAGGGGTAGAGTGAAGGCAGAGGCTAGGGATAGAGTGAAGGCAGAGGCTAGGGATAGTGCAGGGATAGAGTGAAGGCAGAGGCTAGGGATAGTGCAGGGATAGAGTGAAGGCAGAGGCTTAGGGATAGTGCAGGGATAGAGTGAAGGCAGAGGCTTAGGGATAGTGCAGGGATAGAGTGAAGGCAGAGGCTTAGGGATAGTGCAGGGATAGAGTGAAGGCAGAGGCTTAGGGATAGTGCAGGGATAGAGTGAAGGCAGAGGCTTAGGGATAGTGCAGGGATAGAGTGAAGGCAGAGGCTAGGGATAGTGCAGGGATAGAGTGAAGGCAGAGGCTAGGGGTAGTGCAGGGATAGAGTGAAGGCAGAGGCTAGGGAGAGTGCAGGGGTGGAGTGAAGGCAGAGGCTAGGGATAGTGCAGGGGTAGAGTGAAGGCAGAGGTAGAGTGAAGGCAGAGGCTAGGGATAGTGCAGGGGTAGAGTGAAGGCAGAGGCTAGGGATAGTGCAGGGATAGAGTGAAGGCAGAGGCTAGGGATAGTGCAGGGGTAGAGTGAAGGCAGAGGCTAGGGATAGTGCAGGGGTAGAGTGAAGGCAGAGGCTAGGGATAGTGCAGGGGTAGAGTGAAGGCAGAGGCTAGGGATAGAGTGAAGGCAGAGGCTAGGGATAGTGCAGGGATAGAGTAAAGGCAGAGGCTAGGGATAGTGCAGGGATAGAGTGAAGGCAGAGGCTAGGGATAGTGCAGGGATAGAGTGAAGGCAGAGGCTAGGGATAGTGCAGGGATAGAGTGAAGGGAGAGTCTAGGGATAGTGCAGGGATCAGTGACAGCAGAGGATTGGGATAGTGTAGGGATCAGTGACAGCAGAGGACTGGAATAGTGCAGGGATAGAGTGAAGGCAGAGGATTTGGATAGTGCAGGGATCGGTGACAGCAGAGGAAAGCAATAGTGCAGGGATCAGTGGCGGCAGAGGATTGGGATAGAGTGACGGTAGAGGATTGGGAAAGTGCAGGGATAGGGTGAAGGCAAAGGATTGGGATAGTCCTGGCTAACCCGTACTGTGGCACCTATGCTGACTAACCTGTAGTGCGGCATCTTGACTGGCTAATCTGTACTGCGGCTCCAATAGCTGGCTAAACTATACTGGGGCACCTATAGCTAGCTAACCTTTCCTGGGGGCACCTATAGCTGGCTAAACTATACTGTGGGCACCTATATACCTATACTTAGGGAACTTATACTCATCAGTGTGCTAATCCATCATTGTGTATTAAAAATCGTGTATCGAATCAAAATCACAATTTCTGACAGAAATCGTGCAATTCAATTTTTTCCTAAAATCGTTCAGGCCTTGGAGTCTGTACAAAAATCTTCTGACTCCTCAGTTTATGAAACCACGACTCCGGGTACCCAAAATGGCTCCGACTCCTCGATTCAGACTCCTTAGTATAATACTTAACAGGGCTGTGGATTTTGTACAAAAATCATCCGACTCCTCAGTTTATGAAATGAACGACTCCAACTCCGGGTGCCCAAAATTGCCCCGGCTCCGACTCCACAGCTTTATTTCGTCTCCGGTTCCAATTAAATATTTGTTTTTAGTGTCTGAAGCATTTTTAAATACAATAATGTAAATAACCTGGTCATTCACGTAGTCAGCTGACTTTGTTTGGGCACCTTTTGCTGAACCTAGTCTTGCAGCTGCAGCGACCCCAGCTTATTTGCTTTGTTAAATCTGGATTCGTGGACAGGCAGTATAGAACATTTCATAGAAAATCTGCTTGGTTTGCCTATAAGTAGGCCCACAATCTGCCACTTTCTTCATTTCAAGCCATTGGCTATCATTCATAAAGAGGCTGTCGGTAAGGGGAATCAGTGCGGGAAAACACCGCTGGCGGTGTTTTAGACTTCTGGGTGGGCATTCATAAAAAAGTATCCATGTGCGGAAGCACTGCGGAGATTCCCCGAGCTAGGCTGGCGATAGGCAGGCGGTAGGCAGGTGGAGACACGGAAGCTGCAGAGTTGATACATTTCTCCGTGTTCCGCTCTGCTGCAGCTGCCTGGGAGGTCTGTGTGTCTCCATTCACTTGCATTGGTATCGCCACATCAGAGGGAGCGGGACTTCCCGACCTGACACCGCTTGCGGTGTTCTTCATGAATGAACATTTTGCTACATTTGTTCCGATAATCACCGCACAAGGCGGTGATTTATCACTCTGCTCGTTAGTGTCATTTTTTCATGCGGAAAGAGCCTTTATGAATGCTGACTTTGCCGAGTGGTTGGTAAAGTCAGCTGTTTTTAGCATTTCCGCATGCGGAAATGCTTTATGAATGATAGCCATTGTAGATGTAATTCTGGATAGGCAGCCAGATATCTGCACTGTGACTAGTCGTTGCATCAGTTCTTGTGTGTGGCAAATTCCAACCTTTAGGTGTCTGTTGATTTTTGGATTATTTATTGATCAACAGCATGATTGGGAAAGCTATAAACTTTGAGTGGGGGAGGAGCAGCAGCAAGTAGCTGTTTAGCTCTGTTTTGCCTTGAGCAGTACAGTATTGGCAGAGGCAACGGTTTGATTGGTTTTTGATCTGATTTCTGCTGACCACCGATCAAAGCAGGGCTGTGGAGTCGGTACAAAATCATTAGAAGACTCAGTTTATGAAATCTCCAACTCCAGATACGCAAAATCAAAATGGCCCAGACTCCGAGACTCCTTAGTCTAAAGGTCCGTACACACGCTGGACTGGAGGCAACGACTGGTCCGTCGTCACCTCCCAACGACAGTCCGGCGTGTGTACGCACTGTCGGCGGACTGATACGGCTGTTTCTGAGCGATCCGCCGGAGGTGACGACGGACCCGTCGTTGCCTCCAGTCCGGCGTGTGTACAGACCTATATTCTTACCAGGGTTATGGATTTGATACAAAAATAATCGGACTGAAACAGACTCCAACTCCGACTCAGGTACCCAAAATTACTCCGACTCCAGGGCCCTGGATCAAAGTGATGAAAAACTCTATTTGGGTAGTGCTGAATTGTGCTACTTTTGGTCAGCCTTTAGGGCTCTTTAACATCAGGCAACACGAACAGGAGCCGTTCTCCTGCACGCGTTGTCTGCCTGCGGCGTGTCGTCGGGTATCTGCGGTGCGACGCAATCAGCGGCGGTAGATGGTAATTAAACCCTACGGAAAACGCCGGCTCGCGGGTGCGTTGGAGGAAAAACTGCGCCCGGGTGCGTCGGAACCGCAACGCATCGAAACGCAGCGTCGAGTGTGAAAGGTAAAATGAAAGTCTATGGACTTTCATCTTACCTTGGTTAACGCAAACGGCTGCCGTTTGCGTTAACGCACAAAGTCTGCCCTAATGTGAAAGAGCCCTTAGCTACATATGTTGCTGCTCAGGATTTTGGTTTGTAATTGTCTTGGGTGAGATTCTAGCTTGAACATGTAAATGGTCATTGCAATCTAAAGGCCCCAATCCACCACGCTATTTTCCCGACTAACGATTTTTGAGCGGCGAACTATTGTTTCTGTGATCTCGTTACATGGGTACAGTTGGGTGATCACGTGAGTGGAGTTAAAGGGACTCTTAAGTCAGGAATAAAAAAAATTAGTTTTACTTGCCTGGGGCTTCTACCAGCCCTCTGCAGCCACCCCGTGTCCTTGCAGTCACTCGCAGATCCTCCAGTCCCTTGCCGCAGATCCTCCGGTCCCTTGCCGCCAGCTAGTTTAGTTTTTGCTGACAGGGAGTTGGCGGGCTTTCTGCGCAGGCCTAGCCACGCGTATCCTTCTTCATGTTCCCTTCCTCAATAGCGTCCTACACAGGCGCACAATGCTATTGCAGATGGGAACACAAAGAAAAATGCGCATGGCCAGGCCGGTCGGGCCTATCAGCGAAAACTAGCGGGGGACTGGAGGCTCCGCGAGTGACTGCAAGGGCATGGGACGGCTGAATGGGGCTGGTAGAAGCCCCAGGAAGGTAAAACTGATTTTTTATTTTTTTTATTTCTGGCTTAAGTGTTCCTTTCAGCAATGTGCATCAATAACGACCGACATGGCAGATCTGATCTTTAAGATCCTTGAAAGCTCTGCACAAAGTACCGCGACTGCTTGACTTCCTGTTCGAGCCTGTCGTTTACCCGGCGGCCCGAATATTGAGCGTGGAGTGATTGTCGACGGGGGGCGTTGCTGAATCCATCTTCTGTTGGGGGTGAGTATTTAGCTCATGAGGTGACCACTGTTGTCATGCTATTGTTCCAGCAGTGAGGCATTCTCCTCCCTAACCCCCCTCTCCTGGAATGGAACAGTCTGACCGTTGTCATGTATCATCTCTGTACAATGATCATTCCTTAAACTGTCCCCCCAAAACCAACATTACCAACCATTTTTTTGGGTAACGTTTAGGGCCTACTGAAGCACTTTCTGCAGCTTTTTCTGATCAGCCCTCGGCGAAATGATGCAACAACAAAATCGCGTTATTTTGCAGTTCACAATTGTGAGGGGTTTCTGAAGATCTGGAAGCCGCTCCCTCGTGGGCTCAGGACCTTATTGAATGTCTGTATTGGAACTTTACACAGCCTCGTGCACACGCTAGATGGTCCTCAGCTGAAGCGGTGTGGTTAGATGCTACATGAAGGATCGGCAAAATGCTTTCATGTTCCCCTGTGGCGGTCAAAACATGAGGCGGTTGGTGAACGACTGGAACCAATGTCAAATTCTTCTCTGCTCATTTGCAGATAAATATTTACCACAGGTTAAACGTGATGCCGACAAAAGCCTGTGTGAACAAGGCCTAAGACAAATCCGACCAGTGTTAGGGCACACAAGAAGCCACCTGTAGTGTAGGTACATAGCAGCATACACAAACAGCTGCTGTGAAACAACTGAGGACACAAAGGAAAATTGCCCTTCCAGAAAACTTCCTGTACTCCAGAATTCAGTGCTCAGAAATTATACAAATCTACAGGTGTCTGTAGTGTTTAGAGGGCGAGAAATTACACTGGTTTGCTACCTGGAAAACTCGACCAAACTCCAACCTCCTCAAATTGTCTTTATAAATGCTGTATGCTGTTCAAGAACTAAAGTGTGAAAAGGCCTTGTTGCTAAAGTTAAATACTTCATTTCTAGTGGCAA
Organism: Hyperolius riggenbachi; assembly: GCF_040937935.1. Lineage (NCBI taxonomy): Eukaryota > Metazoa > Chordata > Amphibia > Anura > Hyperoliidae > Hyperolius > Hyperolius riggenbachi. Next base: position 196,931,147 of record NC_090656.1, on the reverse strand, counting down.
GGGGCCAGAGTTCCCCTGCAGATAATGCTTGCCTGCCCGTCCTGTATAGCTCCAAGTCTGGCCATGTGTTGGTATTCCCAGCCCCCACTAGACCAAGAGAAATTGTCATGTTTTTCATCTATTTATCAGAAACAAGTGGTTTCTGTGCTCTTCTGTTAGTGATTTCCTGTCACATGGTGTGGTGCTCTCCCAGAAGATGCAGCATGTTTGTATTTGCCACAGGCTTTTTCCATGAGAATGTGCACAGACTGTCAGCTTAGTGAGTGTTAAGTATTTACAGGGGGGAGGGGGGAATAATGTCTTATACTTTCTTTCCTGGGACATCACGCTAGATCAGTGATGGCTAACCTTGGCACTCCAGCTGTGAGAAAACTACACATCCCATCATGCCTCTGCCTCCCCAAGTTATGCTTAGAGCTGTCAGAGTATTGCAATGCCTCATGGGACTTGTGGTTCCACCACAGCTGGAGTGCCAAGGTTAGCCATCACTGCGCTAGATCATAGGATGGTCTGTTGAATTGCATTCTAAAGCTTTGTATACACGTACGGGTCGCCGGTTCATGTCGCCTGGTGGGGATCGGGATCTGATTCCTTGGGGGGGAGGTAGTCTCCCCCATCCATGCTCCACATACAATCTGGGTTGGGTGTGTGGAAGGATTGTCTCCCTCAGATTTGAGCTGAAAGGGATCTATTTTGCGCTTGAATCTGCTTGCCATCTATAAGTGTATGGCCACCTTTAGTGCTTGTTTACATCACAAATTTGAAAAAGGCACATATGAACTTGCATATTATTAGTGATGGAACAAACAGTTCGCTTGGCCCTGTGACAAACTGTTTGCCAACAAAACAGTACATGCAGCTACTTCCGGGTCGGCACTCAGTGAGGTCTTTAAATAATGCGCAAGGGACAGTGGTGTGCGCAGAGTGCTTCTGGCAGCAAGCATGCTCAAGGATGCAAGGCGCCAACCAGAGTGTACGCATTACTTAGAGAGAGCCTGAGGTGGGCTCAAAAAAAAAATAGGTTACCCGATTTCTGGGGAGTAAATCAGGTAGCCGCAAAAACCGTCACTTCTGTGGGCCGCACTGGCCCACCTTCACTTTCGTGACCTATAGGTCACGACGCTGCAGCGAGAGACCGTGTATCTCTCACAGCATGCAGGGGGTGCGGCCAGGGAGAGACATCTGCCCAACGGCAGCTCTGGAAACCCTGTAGGAACTCCTCTGGCAGGCGTTTTGAACAGGGATTTCCTTTGCATAGCAACAGAACGCATCATCAGCTACATAGCTGACATACATCTGTACAGGCCAGCCATCTGTCACCCTAGGGGATCGGGTTGAGATCCGACAGGCAACATAAAGTCAAGAGGTGTGTGTACACGTCTTGACAATTGATCTTATCTTTTTAAGAAAGGAACAATTGATAGAACCATTTAAAAAAAAAAGTGCTGCTCAGCAGAGCTATGGAGTCGGTACAAAAATCATCCAACTCCACCTCCGATCCCTCAGTTTATCATTCTCAGTGGGTGGACTCGCCTCCCTTCTGGAAGAAATGGCCGGACAACGGGCAAGTTACTTGCAGTTTAAAGTAACAGACAGAGGCACTATACCCAGCTCTTGACCAGACAGTGTACCCTCCAAAAATCGTTTGCCTGAAGAAGCGGGACTGTTTCCCGTGAAACGCGTTGCACTTTTGGAGTTATTAATAAATGTTACTTTAAACTGCAAGTAACTTGTCCGTTGTCCGGCCATTTCTTCCAGAAGGGAGGTGAGTCCACCCACTTCCCCCTTTTTTAACGATTTTAATTAATTTTACTCTACCTGGCGCCTCTGTTATCCTGCTACAAAATTTAATCCACCCTTGGTGGAGGGGTGTAACCGCTGGTGTGCACTAACCCATTGAAATACATTAGTCAAGCGTTTTCACAGGCGGATGCAGTTGGCAGAACTCTGCTAAAACCGGTCGGTGTTCACTGGGCGCCACTGTATTTCCTTTCTCTCCAGGGATAGGTCAAAGGTTCACTGGCCTCCTATGTAAAATCGTTTAGAATGCTGAGTAAAGTGTGAACTGCAAATATTAGAGAATGATGCAGTGTTTAAAAAAAAACAAAAACACTATATAACTGAAAATAAAAATGAGAATATTTTCTTTGCTACTAATGTTCTAGTAATTATCTGTACTACACAACAAATGCATTATATCATATTTTATTTTCGCTTCAGTGTCTCTGTTATCCACATGTAGAAAAGATATTAAAATGACTACCTCCTTAACCACCCTGGCATTCTATTAAGATCGCCAGGGCGGCTGCGGCAGGGTTTTTTTTTAATAAAAAAAAAATTTCATGCAGCCAACTGAAAGTTGGCTGCATGAAAGCCCACTAGAGGGCGCTCCTGAAGCGTAATTCCGATCGCCTCCGGCGATCAGAATTAACAAGGAAGGCTGCAATGAGCAGCCTTCCTTGTTTTGCTTACCTCGTCGCCATGGCGACGAGCGGAGTGACGTCATGGACGTCAGCCGACGTCCTGACGTCAGCCGCCTCCGATCCAGCCCTTAGCGCTGGCCGGAACTATTTGTTCCCGGCTGCGCTGGGCTCCGGCGGCTGGGGGACCCTCTTTCGCCGCTGCACGCGGCGGATCGCCGCGCTGCGGCCGCGATCAGGTAGCACACGCGGCTGGCAAAGTGCCGGCTGCGTGTGCTGCTTTTTTTCATCAGAATCGGCCCAGCAGGGCCTGAGCGGCAGCCTCCGGCGGTAATGGTCGAGCTCTGCTCGTCCATACCGCCCGGATGGTTAAGGCTGGTTTCACAGTGGGACGTTAAAGGGAACCTTAACTGGCGGGGAAAAAAAAATTCACTTACCTGGGGGCTTTCCCAAGCCTCCTGCAGCCGTCCTGTGCCCGCGCCGGTCCTTCGGTGCCCTCCGGTCTCCCTCCGCCGCTAAGTTTCGTTTTCGGACGACTGCCAGTCGTCCTCGGGCAAAGCGTCCTCTTCCGCATTCCCCGTCGTAAAGAGCCGTAAAGCAAGTCCGCATGACGCCAAATCCGGAAGAAGAGGACGCTTTGCCCGAGGACGACTGGCAGTCGTCCGAAAACGAAACTTAGCGGCGGAGGGAGACCGGAGGGCACCGAAGGACCGGTGCGGGCACAGGACGGCTGCAGGAGGCTTGGGAAAGCCCCCAGGTAAGTGCATTTTTTTTTCCCCACCAGTTAAGGTTCCCTTTAAAGTCCCACATACAGCAGCCAGTAACGCAACCTTACTCACAGCACTGTAAAATCAATTGTGCTGTTCACAATGCCCACGTTGCGTTACATAGTAACGCAGCATGTTTAAACAAAGTGCTGCATGCTGTACGTTATACTGGGCTAAGCAGCGTTAGACTGCTTGCACATGCTCAGTAATGTTGGAGGAGGAGGAGGTCTCTCCTCCTCCTCCTCCCACATGGCTAATTAATATTCACTGCACTGCAGAGACTGGTGGTGGGACTGTAGTGTTGATCAGATCATAAACGAATCGTTTTTGTGAGTCGAATCATCCGGATCATCACAATGAAAGATTCGGTTCACAGTGGATGTGTCTGGAAGAAACAGGAACATACAGAATGTACAGTGCAGGGAAAGTCCTGTCCTGCTAGTCATTTCATCCAGTCTGCTTCCCTAGTAAAATGATTCAAATGATTTGGTTCAAAGATCCAGGTCTTTTCAATGATCCGATTCAAATGATCAGAATCCTTAAAAAGATCCGGACTTCCTATCACTAACCTGGAGCGGCTGCTTTGAGAACTGCATAACGCAGCTCAATCTGACGTCCAACTTCAACACCACCATACATTGCGTTAGGGGCACGTTATGTGACCTTAACGTCCCCTAAAACGCAACGTCGTAGTGTGTGAAAGTAGCCTAAAAGATGTTTGTCTTGTGGATAAAATTTTGATGGTTAAAGTTGATTCAACACACCAGTCAGCTGGGAGCATGCAAATGTGTGACTGATACAAAGTATATATTAGTCGTTTACCTCATCTAGTAATGAATGCCAATGAGGGAATTCTCCTGTCTACCAGTATTTATTGAAACAAAACTGGTCATGGCGTGTGATTTCATTATTGCTTAGTGCGCAGTGTGAGATATTTGTTTGTACACTTTACTTTTCAGTATGACTTGTTTCATGGTGTGCTTCCTTGTTTTTCTTTAACTTCCTGTTTTAATTTTACTGATGATGGTTTTTGCTCCACAGGCACAAGGCTGAATATCAGGGTCTCCAGAGCTCCGGGCCACAAATCAGAGTTCAGAGAACATTGATGTAAGTCCTCTTCTTGTGCAATGACCATTGTTGGCGCAGTGTTGTGTGTTTCTCTTTTTTTTTTTTTTTTTTTTTTGTATAATTATTGTCCACTTTGGCGACACTCCTTTCCCCCCCACACTTCCTGCATAGTTAGGTTGGGCAAAACATACTGCGTTTCAGAAGCCACTCTGTCCAACCCAGGAGCCAATAGAACATTGCCAGTTCTATTGAGCCAGAGGAAAACTTGCACCCAAGGCTTATAAGGTGCATAGGTTAAAATGTAGATATGATTGAGGAAAAAATGGTATCCAACAAAAATCTAATTATAAAAGAACACCCCCATACTTTAATTTTGCAAACGTTTCGATTCTGATAATTTGATCGACTCAGACAGTGGCATGACATGACCACCCAAGTGAACTTTTGATTGATTTTTCAGCTGAAATTGGTGGAAAGGATCGATGGAAAAGCTTGGTGGTAAGGGCTGGATCAGGTGCCCAGCAGTAACAGTGTTCCATTGACTGACAGACTGGGCTGATGTCCCCACAAGTGTGACTCCCTTACAACCCCCCCCCCCCCCCCCAAATCCTTGGTGAGTGTTGAAGGCTCACCTGTTGTCATGCCGGCGTGAATCCTTGCTTTCCCCAGTGCACAGTCTGAATGTTGCGCACATGCTTATCTTCACTATGAATCTTCTACAAAGGAGTCTGCTGCAATACAGGAAGTGCTTCATTTAGAGTGGTTTTCAAAGCAAGAGTCCAGTGTCGCAATAGGGGTTTAGGGTCTGCAGTACAGATGTAACTTCTGAAAACGTCCATAGCTTGTGGCCTTTTGTTGTAGTGTAAATCGGATTTCAGGAAGTCCAGGTGTTTTGTAACGGGAATGTTTAAGGCCATATATACCGCAAGATACCAGGCTCAGTGCCTGAGGGAGTGAGGGGGAATAGTTCTATGTCACACAAGTTTCATTTATTTACTATATTTGCTTTATCTGCTCATTGCTTGATATGAGTAGCTACATCCAGCAAGGTTTTAAATTGTAGCAAGTGGGGGACAGCCAAAAGCACTCTAACTCTGAATAAAGAACTTCATGACGTGTCCTTGGTTTGGATATTGAACAGGAATAATGTGTGATAATTTAATAAATGCACATTATTTATTTTAAGGGGGGGGGTTGCTCCGCCCCTCTCGCGCCGCCCCTCACTCCTTTTTAAAGCAGGCCTGAACTCAGAACTTCCTCTCAGCTCTAAAAGAAAAGCAACAGCATAACCATTAAAGAAAGACAGCTTTTAGAAATCCTGCAATAAATCTAGTGTCTACTTCTGGCCTTCATGGAAGCAGACATAGGGTTAACATCCTGTATTTACAAATTGGCTGCTCTGCAAAGGCAGACGAGATTCATGACCTGACACAGCTAAGATCAAATTACAGGTGTAATTAGTCACAGATGAGCGGCAATTAAACATGCTAAACTCTCTAAATGCATACAGGGCACAATTCTCCGTTTTTCCTTCTGTTCAGTGCAAGAGTTCTGGTCCACTTTAAATGGGAGTTGGTTCCTAGAGATTATAATGGTGTGACTATTACAGCAATAGCTACTTGTGTCACCTTGGCATTTCAGTAACAAGGTTTTACCAGGCTCTGTTCTCAGTCTTAGCATCTTACTTGTCCCTCCACTATGTTGGATTCGTATATGTAGATAAGGCTGTCCCCATGATGGCAACTAAACAATCTCAAAAGCAGCTTTCTACCATGGATTTCCCGTGAAACGCAAGGAAGCATCGGGAGACTTTCCTGCAGGTGTTGGAATCCTGAGGAAGTTTGATATTGCCAATAACCCAACAGCCCTGATTTTTCTGTGACTGTTTAAATGTAGCTAAGCTGAGGAATTACGGTTGCTAGCCTCTGACTTAGTACTGTGTTCTCAAGTACATGCATCACTCCTACATCAATCACTCACTCTGGGGCCCTGCTCTGAATGCCTCTAGCAGTGTAGAGAATGACCGGTACATACCATGCTACAGGCTTGTAAATACTTCCTGCATGCCTTTTGGAAAAATACTCAGAGCCCCGTCCTTTGGGTCACACCTTTTTGTAAAGAGTAGCAAGTGCAGTTGTATAAGCAACCTTCTGTGTGACAAGCCGTCACTACTCTTCATACTTTTATAGGGAACCTGGCAATTTTCTAGACTTTGCTAAAATACTTTGCATGCTTAGAGACAGGGCTTGTGGACATTAACTCATAAATGCCTTTTTTTTTTTTTTTAAATCTAATCATCAAAAGTGGGCATTTTTTTTTTGTCCGTGAACCGCTTGCAATTTATATATATACGAGCCATTTACACTTGTCACTTTGCAGCATCTTTTGCGGTTAGTGGACCACACTTTGTACACCCTAGACAGGTGGAACAGTTCCTCCATTTAGCCTATGGGGGTAACTCATCTGTCCCAGGCAACAGCCAGACCATCGGAGTGGACATCACGCACTCTGCTCCCGCTGATCTGGTGCAAGTGGGAACTGAGCTTAATGGTTGCTGACTATGTAAAACATTTTATAGTAAGCAGTGTGTTAGGAATAACTGTACACCTGCTTATTCATGCAGTTCTGTAACTGCCCACTTGTGTGGCAGTAGTTGAAAGTATAAAATTGTGCAGATACAGGTCAGGAACTTCAGTTATTGTCCACATACGTTAATGGAATGCGAAAATATTGTATATTTTTACAATGGCATGATTGTTGAGCCATAGGCAAACATGGGCATTACCTTGCACATCAGTTGTCCTTTCACTTATAACTGACAGAAACTGATATAGTGGAAAAGGGTCCTAAGTTCTTTCAGCTTCCAGAGACACAAGTCTGACAAGATCTAGTCACCACTGGTGAGCTTCTGAGAGGAACAGATAGTAAGGTGTATGTGGGATTCATTTGCAGGTGCATCATGTGGTTATTTTACATTTTATACAGTTTAGGTTCCCTTTAAGCCCCAGAGAATAGCAACCTCTATGATTTTTGTAAAGGTGCGGCATTATGCCACCATCTACAATATATCCATTTGATTCCTTTGCGTGTATGCTGGTTTGTAATGCTGAAGTACAACATATGGAAAGTAAAATGACTGGTTTCTAAACTGAGATCTATTAGTGACTCTAGCTTGTATAAGCAGAGAGAGCCTCAGGGCACTGCGTGGCTGAACTCCTAGTCACACGTTCAGCCGTTTGCCTAATAGGTGTGAGCTCTTACTTGGGAACCATTATTAAATAACTGAAAGTGTGCTGTTCATTGTTTCTGAAATCTCTTCTTTACCTGAATAATAGTTCTATTTTAATCTTTAGTGATTGGCAGGTAATTGATTGGGCGTCCTGCCTGCATGTTTTACAGGTGGTTAGTCTGTTTGAAGTCCATTTTCCATCTAATAATTTATAGCAGTTTATTTTAGGCTTGATGCTTTCAGTGATATCGGTTGTGCTTTGTTTGTTCAGTATAAACATTTTAAGGGGTATTAATGTGAGCCTGCTGTGCCGGACTAAACCCATAAACTTCTGACTGAAAGGGTAGCCATGTCACATTCTAGGGCTAGTTCACACAGGCGCCTAAACGCGGCAGTTGCGTTCATCATTCAAGCGCTGTCCATTCAAATGAATTGAAGCACTTTTTTAAAATGAATTACGGCTTTTTGCATCCATGTGATCACTGCGCTAGATCCAATTGTCTCGTCCTGGATGCTATGTGTCCATCACTTGGATTCTGTACGCTGTTTACATTTTCTTTTCTTTATTGCTGTTATGATCGGTACATGTCATGCAATTTTTGCTTTAGATTCTACTTCCGATTGATCAAAAGATTGGATCGGGCAAAAAATTGTTCAGCCTACTGATTGCCACTGACAGATTCAAACTCAATCGATCTTTCTCAATCAGAAACAAATTGGACAGGCTAAAAATATTGTGCGTTTTGCTGGCTATATTGATTTGAATTCTAGTTATCGTTCCGTGTGTCCTTTCGATAAACAATCAGAAAATTATCCGAAATCTGGAAAAACGCATCCATATGTATACTAGCTTTCTTTTATAGCTGAGCGATGTAAGATCTGACTATCAATCTGAAGTAAATTGCATGGTGTGTACCCAGTTTCAGGATTTGCCTAATTCATTTAGGTGTTTAGCCGCTTCAGCCGCACAGATGTAATGGTCACGTCCGTGGTTGCTGTAGCCACTCCGATAGACATGCCTGTGCATTCCGTCAGATGTGTGTGATCCTGATGGCCCGCGAGTTAGGAGGGATTGGAGGAAGGGGACATGAGTCCCCTGAGCCATTCTATGCCTGTTGAGTGAGAATTATTTCTTTTGGGCCCGTTTCCACTTGTGACGCATGCATCTGTGAAACGCGCGGCGTCACATCCTGGTGTGCGGATACTGAGACGAATCCCATCAGCCGTGCCATGGACGGCTATGGGATTCACAGCCTCCCGCACCATTTTGGTTGAAAATGCCAGCCGAATTGCTATCGCAAACTATTTTGGCCAGCGGTGGCATTGTTCCCTATGGCAGTTTCCCTGCGGAGAAACTGTGTATTCGGCACGGAAACCGCGCCAGTGGAAACGGCCCTTACAGTTAGTAACAGTGGGCCAGGTTTATCAAAGCATTACCGACAGTTTTTTCTTCTAAAACTGTTCTAACCAGCAGAGGAACTGTTCTGCATGATGGGAAGAAACTTCTCAAATCCCACGTAATACCAGCAGTTTAACCTACCAAGCAAACGAGATAAACAGAGGAACACCAAGAGCCCCAATAGTGTAGTATGTATTGACAAAGGGGGTAATGACAAAGAGTAATAGTTGTTATACTCACAAACATGGGTCACCAATAGGCAACCACTGTAAAGGCAGGTGGGGAGATTATCCTGACCCCACTCAGGAATAAGAAGTCGCTCTCTGTAGATAGTAGAAAGGGTCGCAACCCTCCACCAAGGGTGGATACAATATTATATAAGAGAGAACAGAGGCGCCAATAGGATAAAAGGGGTTTTAAAGGAGCTTAAAAGCCAAAACTTGGTAATTAGAGGAGGCAGTGGTGGACTTACCCCCTCCAAGCAGACACAACATGACTGTACATTCAGTCTATTTATTAACGAACTCCAGATAAAACAAAGCAACGCGTTTCACGGGTCAGCGCCCGCTTCCTCAGGCAATAGAAAAAGGAGTTACAGCATCTAGCAAAACAAATGACACTCAGCGCCTCTGCCAGCCCAGCGTTCAATCTCCCCAGGATTTCTGTGCAAACAGTGATAAAATTTATTTTTAAAACTTTTTTTTTCCCTGTAACTTGCCAAAATGTGTCAAGCAAGGGTCTAGTATACAGTGCAGGAGAGTATTGATGTGTATGCATGTTTATGCTGTTCACAGCATGTTTTTTTGAACGGACATTTCTGTCCATACCGCTAGTAGTGTTGGGCGAACAGTGTTCGCCACTGTTCGGGTTCTGCAGAACATCACCCTGTTCGGGTGATGTTCGAGTTCGGCCGAACACCTGGTGGTGTTCGGCCAAACTGTTCGGGTTCGCCCGAACGGCTCAATGCCTGGCCGAACAGGGCCTCTGTTTGGCCGAACAGCGCCCTGTTCGGCCGAATACGGCCCCCCTATGGGGTCGCAGGCATAAGGGGGGAGCATGCCGCGATCGCAGGGGGGTCGGAAATTCCCCCCACCCCCTCCGCTAGCGCTCCCCCCTCTGCCCGCTTCCCCATACAAAAGTTTAAGGAAAGTAAAATAGTACCGGTGGTAGTGGCTGGCAGTGGCACTGTGAAGTGAGTGAGGAGGAGGAGTCCGGAGAGTGACGCGTTGAGGGAGGCCGGGCAGCGGGCGGTTCAGCGGTAGTACCCTTGTGGTTCTTCCGCCCTTTCTCTGACCTCACGTCCTCTGCGTGATGACGCATACGAGGGTACGCGTGACGCGTACCCTCGTATGCAGAGGACGTGAGGTCAGAGAAAGGGCGGAAGTACCACAAGGGTACCCGCTGCCCGGCCTCCCTCAACGCGTCACTCTCCGGACTCCTCCTCCTGACTCACTTCACAGTGCCACTGCCAGCCACTACCACCGGTATTATTTTACTTAAACTTTTGTATGGGGAAGCGGGCAGAGGGGGGAGCGCTAGCGGAGGGGGTGGGGGGAATTTCCGATCGGGGCATGCTCCCCCCCTTATGCCTGCAACCCCATAGGGCCCCCAAAAGCGGGATGTTCGGGGTTCGGCCCGAACATGCCGAACATCGCGGCCATGTTCGGCGAACGTTCCCGAACCCGAACATCCAGGTGTTCGCCCAACACTAACCGCTAGGGAGGTTAATGTGGATTGCTAGAGCTGCACTATAGTTAAGAAAAGTGCAAATCCATCCCTGAACTGCCGTGGATTAAGAAGTTTCATAGCAGTTCTCCAGACACTCAGAACCTGCTGACAGCAGATGTGTTGGTTACCTCAACATCAATTTCCCTCACACACTGTACTGCCTGACAGACCTTCCCAACTCCTCCTAACAGTTTAACCACTTCACCTCCCTTGCAAAGGTAAAGAGAAAGAAAGCCCAGCTCAAAGTATAACAAAGTTTATTCACAAATTGTAATACTTAGCCCTGGTAGACAGGACTGTCTTGAAGGGACTCCCTCATATCTGCAGCTGCACTGTTCCAGCCTCCTTGGTCTACCCGGGCTAAGTATTTCTCCTCCATTCTTTTGCACTTCTCTTTTCTCTATGCACTCCAGAATATAGGCTGCCTCTGGGTGTTTGGTTTATATAGCAGCCTCCTTGCTCATTTTGCACATGATATATGTCAGTATTGACAATTTGCACGTTACACTATATATGTATTGATGTGTATGTATTTGTGTTTATTTGTATATGTTGCACTTTACTGAACCCGGGTTCAACCTCTTGTGTGCTCTATTTAGATGCACACTGAGGCAATTATTTGGGCATATATTGCCATTGTCTTGTGATATAGATGGTGGTTTCATAACCTTACTTTTTCATCACCTATATGGACATGATTGTTTGCAGCTGCTACTACATACGACCATTTGGTCGGTTTTAATTGTTTTTATTTATGTTTTTGACACTCCAATATATACAATACAATACAATAACATTTGTAAAGCGCTTTTCTCCCATAGGACTCAAAGCGCATAGCTGTGTCTCAGATTAATACAGGGTTTCAGGCTGGGTTGTGTTACAGAGGAGATAGTCAGATGTTCATGAATGCCAGACTGAAAAGGTAGGTTTTCAGTTTAGACTTGAATGCTTCCAGGGATGGGGCTGTCCTGATTGGGTGTGGCAGGGAGTTCCAAAGTGTAGGGGCAGCATGACAAAAGGCTCTGTCTCCAAAGGTTTTGAGGTGGACTCTGGGGGTGACCAAGGTGTTACGTCCTTTTGATCTAAGATTGTGGGGGGTGTGATGTAGTTGCAACAAGTCCTTCAGGTATCCAGGGCCCAGATTGTGCAAGGATTTGAATGTCAGTAAGCCAATCTTAAACAGAATTCTCCATTTTATCGGTAGCCAGTGGAGTGAGCTCAGGGTTGGTGTTATGTGGCAATGGCGGGGTTGGCTCGTTAACAGCCTTGCGGCGGTATTCTGTACTAATTGCAGGCGGCGTAAGTCTTTCTTATGCAGGCCTGTGTAGAGGACGTTGCAGTAGTCTAACCTTGATGTGACTAAGGCATGAACTAGGGTTGGAAGATCCTCTGAAGGAATTGGGTGTTTAATCCTTGCAATATTCCTTAGGTGAAAGAAGGAATGTTTCACAACAGCTGAGATTTGATTCCTGAAGCTTAATTTCCCATCAATCAGTACTCCCAGGCTGCGCACACAGTCTGAGTTGTTCAGGTCTGAGCTCCCTATCCTTAGCGGTGTTGGTTGAGACTGGAGCTGCTTTGCTGTTGAGCCCTGGCCCTCGATAACAAGAACCTCAGTTTTGTCAGCATTAAGTTTTAGCCAATTATTATTCATCCACTCCTGAAGCTCAGCTAAGCATGCGTTTATTTGTGGAGTAGGGTCTGTGACATCAGGTTTGAATGACAAATATAGCTGGGTGTCATCAGCATAGCAATGATATGTCAGGCCATGTTTTTGTATGATTTCTCCAAGTGGCAGCATGTATATGGTGAACAGTAAAGGGGATAATATTGCGCCCTGAGGTACACCGTATTTTAGTGGTACAGGGTTGGAGAGGAAGGGCCCTAAGGCTACCCTTTGTGTTCTGCCAGCCAGGAAGGAGTTGAACCACCGGAGAACAATGCCATCTATGCCACAGTACTCTTGTAGCCTGTTGAGTAAGATTTCATGATCGACTGTGTCAAAAGCCGCTGAGAGGTCGAGCAAAATCAGGATGGAACATTGACCCTTGTCTCTTGCAATGAGCAGATCATTGCAAATCTGGGTGAGGGCTGTTTCACAGCTGTGATATTTCCTGAAACCAGATTGAAGAGGGTCAAGGATGTTGTTTCTGGAGAGCCTGGCTTCAAGTTGGAGGTAGACAGCCTTTTCAATAACTTTTCCCAGAAAGGGGAGGTTTGAGACAGGTCTGTAGCTGTTTAGAGCATCTGGGTCTAAGGATGGTTTCTTGAGTAGAGGCCTGACGATTGCTTCTTTCAGAGTAGAGGGAAACCACCCTTCTTGTAAGGAGCCGTTGACTATTTTGTGGAATGCCGGTGTAAATAGTTCAGGGCATTTCAACATGAACTTAGTGGAGCCAGGGTCCAGATCGCAGGTAGTCTGGCGAAGGTTTGAGAGGATATCCAAGATGTCTTTTTCAGTGATTACCTTAAAATCAGACCATGGTGGTAGGCTATTTTTGCACCTGTTATATGGCTCTGCATGGGTTTCTGGGGCTGTGAATCGAATGGCAGATCGTATGGAGGAGACTTTGTCTGAGAAGTGGGCAAATTTCTCGCACAGTTCCTGTGAAGGTCTGATGCTGGATTTCCTGCAAGATGGATTGCAGAGACTGTCAACCGTGCGGAAGAGTTGGGCAGGTCTGTTGGCTGCATTTGCAATTTCGTGAGACAGGAAAAAGGACTTCTTTTTGTTAATCATCGTTTGATATTTTTCCAGGTGAGCAATTAGGGAAAGTTTGTCATCAGGAGACTGATGTTTGCGCCACCTTCGTTCCAGTCTGCGTCCCTGTTTCTTTATATGTCATATGTATTTATAGTTATATATACAATTTGTGAATAAACTTTGTTATACTTTGAGTGGTGCTAGTCATATGGGCTTTCTTTCTCTTTACCTTTGCATCTGTGTCCTTTGAGCCCTGGCACACTCTCTTTCTAGTGTTGCGGACAATACACCCCACTTCACCTCCCTTGCTACGCTTATCTACTCCCCACAAAACTTTACTTGAAGCTCAGGGGAGTAGATAGGCGTACTTGTGGTTAACAGTGTGCTGTATGCCCAATAAGCTATCTGATTATGTATATAGGGTATCATTTTAACCGTGACAAGTGAGAGAATAGATTTTGTGTTGTTTGACAACTGAGGGCTAAGTCATGTGATTTTTTTTTTTTTTACCAGAAAACTGAATGAAAAGCAATAAAACTGTTATTTTCATGTACTCTATACCCCTAAATAAATACTTGTAAAAAAAAAACCAAAAGTGACAGCATTGAAAAGAGAATACATAGTTACCCTAGGGACTTAGCTTTTAAAATATGTATGCCATGAGAGTGTATTACTGTTAATCATGAAGATAAGGGCTTTTAATTACCGTATTTTTCGGACCATAAGACGCTCCGGACCATAAGACGCACCAAGGTTTAGAGAACAAAAACCAGGGGAGAAAAAAATACTAAACATGGTGCATCCATGGTACAGGGGCGTCTTGTGGATCTTTTACCCTCGCCAATTATTATGTTCCCCAATATACCTCTTGTGTTCCTGTGCCCCATTTGTACCTTTAGTGTCTTCCTTGTGTCATCCTCTGTCCCCCTTATGTTCTTGTTTATCCCCCTGTGTCCCCGCTGCTGCCCCATCCCGTCCTCCTCTATCATGTCCCCTGTGTTCTGCAGCTGTCCTGTCCCCCTCTATCTTGTCCCCATGTCCTGCCCCCCTGTCCTCTTCTATCTTGACCCCATGTATCCTGCTGCTGTCCTGACCTCCTCTATTCTGTGCCCATTTCCCCCTGTCCTCATCTATCTTGTCCCTTGTGTCCCATCCCTCTATCCTCATCTATTTTGTCCCTGCGGCTGTCCCAACCCCCTCTGACTCTATGCCCTGTATGGAGTGTGCAAGTGGCTTACCGCTGCAGCCTAGTGATGGTCAGTGGTGAGCCTCCGGGGGAAAAGCCGCGTGGGTGTCCGGGCAAGCTGAAGACCTATCCATCCCTTCACTTCTGCTGGCGTAAAAGATCCGGGCTTACCGCTGCAGGCTAAGGATGATCAGCGGTAAGCTTATGGGGAAAAGCCGCGTGGGTGTCCGGGCAAGCTGAAGACATATCCATCCCTTCACTTCTGCAGACGTAAAAGATCCGGGCTTACCGCTGCAGGCTAAGGATGATCAGCGGTAAGCTTATGGGGAAAAGCCGCGTGGGTGTCCGTGCACGCTGCCTAATGTTTTTCTACCGTCACTTCCGCCTTGATGATGTAAGCGGAAGTGACGGTAGAAAACATTAGGCAGCGTGCACGGACACCCACGCGGCTTTTCCCCATAAGCTTACCGCTGATCATCCTTAGCCTGCAGCGGTAAGCCCGGATATTTTACGCCAGCAGAAGTGAAGGGATGGATATGTCTTCAGCTTGCCCGGACACCCACGCGGCTTTTCCCTGGAGGCTCACCGCTGACCATCACTAGGCTGCAGCGGTAAGCCACTTGCACACTCCACACGGCATAGAGTCAGAGGGGTCGGGACAGCCGCAGGGACAAAATAGATGAGGACAGAGGGATGGGACAATCACAGGTACAGAATAGAGGAGGACAAGGGGGGCGGGATGCGGAAGGACACATTACCGCGGGGATTTCCAGTGGAAGGACACCTGGCATTGGGCAGCATTTGGACCATAAGACGCAGGCACATTTTCCCCCCATGTTTGGGGGAGAAAAAGTGCGTCTTATGGTCCGAAAAATACGGTACTTATAGAGTACAATGAGAAAACAAAAAACACAAACCAGAAACTAATATATTATCGCCATACATTGTACTAGGAACATTATTTAAATGTTGAGATAACCAGGACAAATTGGCAAATACAATGTGTGGGTTTTACCTATGGTAACATTGTTTATTTATTTGAAAACTATAGTGCATGGAAATGGAGAAATAGTGTATTCTTTTTTTTTTTCTCATTTTTCCCTTTAAAATGCACAGATAATAGCATAATTACTAAAAGCAAATATCACTCTCACAAAGTATTTGTGGCAAAAAAAACAAGATATAGATCATTTACATCTGATGAGTAGCAATAAAGTTATTGGTGAATGAATGGGAGGAGCGCTGAAATGTGAAAATTGCTCTGGTTTTTAAGCAAAAAACCCTGTGGTGCTGAAGTGGTTAAGAAGGAATCTGCACTATTTAGTGAATTCTTAGGATGTCTGAGACAGTTCTGCATGGATTTCTAAAATCCTACTAATATTTGTCTGACACTCTTGATAAATGTCCCTCAGTGATCATTCTCAAAAAATGCATACAGGTGTATAGTGCACTGCAAACCAGCCTTTCAAGAACGCCACTGGCAAGGTGGACACTCTGTGTATCACAGCACATTTGCCTACGCTACGGCCATCTATTGGTGTGGTTTAGTGCACCAACCATTTAACTAGATCCCACTGGTCTATATTATAGGGCTAGCTACACCCCACCCATCCGACACAAACTGTGTTGGAAAGATATTGATTTGTGGTGTGGGATCAGAAAAGACGCCCGCATAGACAGCGGTTTTTTTGTTTGTTTGTTTGTTTGTTTGTTTTTTGTTTTTGTTTTTTTTATATGGGACTAGTACCTGGTATTTTACTAAAATAAGTTCTATACTTAAAGGACAACTGTAAAAAGAGGTCTATGGAGGCTGTCATATTGATTTCCTTTTAAGCAATACCAGTTGTCTGGCAGACCTGCTGATCCTCTGCCTCTAATACTTTTAGCCATAGACCCTGAACAAGCATGCAGCAGATCAGGTGTTTCTGACATTATTGCATGCTTGTTCCTGGTGTTACTCAAACAATGCTGGAGCCAAATAGATTAGCAGGGCTGCCAGGCAACTGGTATGGTTTAACAGGAAATAAATACGGCAGCCTTCATATTCTTCTCACTACAGTTGTCCTTTAATGTTATATGAGTGGCAAAATTGCCCACCACTTTCTTGTACAATATAGGACTGATCGAGTCAATTACCGACTCTCGTGTTGCATACGATTATTTCCTGTACGCCTATCGGTGGTGGTGTTTTATCTATGGTTAAAAGTATTAGAAACAGATGATCAGGACAGCCAGGCAACTGGTATTGTTTTAGAGGAAATAAATATGGCAGCCTCCATATTTCTGTTCATTCAAGCCCATAACTCAGCTCAGTTGTGTACTAATACTTCATAAGACCTGTAACTGCACTAGCACAGAATGCTCCCTGCCATAGAAGCACAATTAAGGCGGCGGGTGGCCCAGAACCGCTCCTGCGCAGTGGGCCGCAGCCCAGCTAGATTGCAGATTTCACAGCAGTAGATCGGACCAGGAGTACATACAGTGAGGGGGGGGGGGGGGGGGGTTGCCGGGTAGGGTTGCTGAAGTAAGCCCCAGGTAAGTAAAAAATCCTCCTGTTCCCATCATCTCGGGTTCGCTGCGAAAGGAGCCTTGTGTAAGGCTTATGTAAGGTTCACTGTATAGTAGCGCCGCCTTGGATTCCAGCTTGTTGTACACGTTACTTTGTGTCTCATGCATTGTAATAGAAGCTGGTTAACATTCCAGCAGTGTCACTGGGTGAGAAGGTTCACATGTAAGCGGCAGTTCTCATGACAAGGTTTGGCAGTGTCGAGGGGAAGCAGAGAAGTGAAAGTAGCAGAGATTTTCTATATATAGTGATATTGAAATTCTGAGGCTGCTGCTGCAGAGAAATGGTGCAGCCAAGTTGTATGGGAACACCTGGGCCTTGCATAGGCTTTGTATAGGGCTGAGTGACAGGCTTGGCGTGCTGCACAGTGCGTGACTGGGGTGTTCAGCTCTCTAACTCGGGCCAGGAGCGTGAATACGACATCGCTGAATGATTGCCTGTGCCGAGACCTGTTTATATGAACAAAAAAGCTTTTATCAGCAGATGGAAGTCGATAAAGGAAGGAATACGCCAATTGACTTTTATCAACAGGCAAATTCTGTGTTTACTTTTCCTCTCTTGGCAGCACCGTCCGGGGTCACCGAGAACGCTGGGATCTGTTTCTGGCCTAGTAAAGATAAACTGCTGTCGGTGTACAATACCCATTTCACCATTGCACATTTTTGCAACACCTGCCAGAACGGAATGAGACATGGCGCTGCCCTCTCTGCCAGGCAGACCTGCGTGTGGGGGATGCAATCAAAGCCAGACATGTGCTTAAAGTGTACCCGAGATGACATGTGACACGATGAGATAAAAATGTGCATATGCAGTGCAAAACATATTGAAGGACACCCGAGGCCAAAATAAACGAATGAAATAAACTATTATCTATCTTCCGTCTCCTAAAAAGGACTTTTTAAGAGATTCCACAGGTTTTTTTTTTTTATGTTTAAATCTACTAAAGTTTTAATTGTTTTTGCTCAATGACTCATTCATCGAAGTATGCCAGAGCTAAAATCCATGAACTACTGAACCTTTTTATTTCTTTCCTGCTCTTAGAAGCCATTTTCTGCTAGGAATGTATTTTATAGTTGGAATTTCTTATCAGTGAGGGTCACACTGTAGTCACTTCCTGTCTGACTCAGGACTGAGTCAGCCACTTACATACATGATATTTAACTCTTTAAGGCAGAGAAAGAAAAAAAATGAACACAGCACAGTTATTTGTGTGCTAGGCAATGTACATACACATGTCTATCTCATCATGTCACATGTCACTTCGGGTATCATTTAATAACCAGGCTTTTTTTCTTATTTTGTTGAGTTAATTTTAAGGCATGGAAGTGACTGCTAGAGATGTGGCGAACGGTTCCTGAACCGTTCGTCGGCGAACATCTCTGAATCCCTGGGGGGTTTACTACTTCCGGGTCGCTCTGACCCGGAGTAGTACGCCTGCGCTGCCCGGCAGAGCGCGTCCTAGATCACGCTTCTGTTGCCGGGAACTTTCTGCGCATGTGCGTGATGTCATGAACGACGTCACGCTCATGTGCAGAGAGTGCCCGGCAACAGGAGCGTGATCTAGGACGCGCTCCGCCGGGTAGCGCAGGCGTACTACTCCGGGTCAGAGCGACCCGGAAGTAGTAAACCCCCCAGAGATGCTCGCCACATCTCTAGTGACTGCTTCTCTCTCGTCTAGTTCTAGTAAACCTCAATGATAAGCAAATTGCAGCCATAAATATTTTCCTGACAGAGTACAACGTCTGAGGGCAGGGGAGAGATAGAAAAAAGGTTAAAGGACTTACGAGGCGAATTGCTTAAAAAAAGTTATGTACCTCATTGCTAAAGCAGACCTCAGGGCAGACGAACAGCACCTTCCTTTTCACTATCAGGTGCTTTATCAGTCTAATCCAGGTTACATTGCAGCTCCCGACCCTCCACCGTGTCGCCAGAGCAGAATCGCCGCTTTAAAAATCTAACTCCTGCGCAGCTCGCATAGCCGTGGCTGCGCAGGATTACAGCCCCGCTCGTGTCCGCCCTCACTTCCGTGCCTGCTCGCTCAGCGCTTGTATTCTCTGCTGAGGGGGCGCGGCTGGCTGGCAGTGTAGTTCGTCATGTGGGTGGTCATGTGGAGCCGCCCACATGACGTATAATAGAGCGCACGGAGTGAGGGCGGACACGAGCGGGGCTGTAATCCTGCGCAGGCACTGCTATGCGAGCTGCGCAGAAGTTAGATTTTTAAAGTGGCGATTCTGCTCTGGCGACACGGTGGAGGGTCGGGAGCTGCAATGTAACTGCAATGTAACCTGGATTAGACTGATAAAGCACCTGATAGTGAAAAGGAAGGTGCTGTTCGTCTGCCCTGAGGTCTGCTTTAGCAATGAGGTACATAACTTTTTTTAAGCAATTCGCCTCGTAAGTCCTTTAACCTCCCTGGCGGTAAGCCCGAGCTGAGCTCGGGCTATGCCGCGCAGGGGGAGATCTCAGCCCCTGGTGGGGCGATTTTCATGCTATAAATTGCTGTGCGCGCAGCCAGCACTTTGCTAGCCGCGCACACAGCTTGATCGCCGCCGCTCTGCGGCGATCGGCCGCACGCAGCGGCGAAAGAGGGCCCCCCGCCAGAGCCCTGCGCTGCCCGGACCAATGAGTTCCGGGCAGCGCTATGGGCTGGATCGGAGGTGTCTGACGTCAGTACGTCGGCTGATGTCCATGACGTCATCCTGATCGTCGCCATGGCGACAGGAGAAGCCAAACAGGGGAACGCGTTATATACGCGTTCCCCTGTTTGCTATAGATGCCGGCGACGATCGCACTAGAGGGACACATGCGCCCTCTAGTGGTGTTTCATGTAGCTACCACTCTGGTAGCTTTACATGAAACAAACAAACAAAAAAAAAAAGGTTTTTTTTTGACAATTTGGCAAAAAAAATTAACCGCCAGGGAGGTTAATAGTTCATGTATTTTATCTCTGGGATACTTAACTAAGTGTCCAAAGTGGCACCCGCCCGATCCTCCACCCTGCAAAACAGATAATTTTAAAATGTCCATTTTGCAGGAAGAGGTTAATAGACTGCTATTGAGCAGAGACAATAAAACATTCAATCTACTTTGTAGACGTTAAAATATAAAATGCAATCATGGGAGATCTAAAAAGTCATTTTAGGCATAGGAGGATAAATACAATTGTTTATATCATCGGTTTATTTTTTACCTCTGGTTCACTTTACAGGGAACATGAACTGAGAGGGAATGCAGAGGCTGCCATATTGCTGTCAAGTTTAAAAATGCTTTTTTGCCTGGCCTTGCTGATCTTTTTGTTTGAGGCCCGTCTGAGTCACACACCTGCAAATAAGTATGCTGAGTTAGAGCACCTGATCTGCATACATGTTCTGGGTCACTGATTCACAATGTGTTTGAGCCAGATGACCAGTACAACACCCAGGCAGGCAAATAGTATTTTAACTACTAAGCAATGGCTTCCTCCATTCTACTCACTTCAGTAACGGCTCATTTTATATGAGCCGTTGATGGTGGTGGATCTCCAGGCTGTCAGCTGCTCCTGTTGAAATGCCTCCGAAAAGATCAGCGACTAGAACTTGAGTTGAAGCTACTGTGCATGAGCAGTTCTGTCCAGTCATCTGGGAGTTTTCTGCGCATGAGCCATTACAAGCCTATATGAACTTGAGTCCCAGACGCAATCTGGGAGGGGAGGGGGGGCGAGGCAGCAGCACAAAGGAGGAGGGGACCTTGAGGAAGCAGAGGGACCAGAAAGACTACAGTGGGCAATTTCATATCACTACTTTGTATTGGAGAGGCCTCAAGCCTCATACATACACCAGAGTTAGTCTGGGCCGTCTCTGCCAAGAATGAAATGTGTGCAGCCTTCTTGATATGTCGCTGAGATCGAGCGTGTCTGATCATTTCAGCCAAGCCATTGTTCTCCTCACCGCTCAGGTTGGGAGCTGCTGTGGTGTTCATCGCACTTTTCCCTCACCATCCCTGTCCATAGCAACAGAACACGTCACCGCACTGTCTACCCTCCCCATCCTTGTCCTTAGCAACAGAACACATCACCGCACTGTCTACCCTCACCATCCCTGTCCTCAGCAACAAAATAAGTCACCGCACTGTCTACCGTCGTCATCCCTGTCCATAGCAACAGAACACGTCACCGCACTGTCTACCCTCACCATCCTTGTCCTTAGCAACAGAACACATCACCGCACTGTCTACCCTCACCATCTTTGACCTTAGCAACAGAACACGTAACCGCACTGTCTACCCTCACCATCCCTGTCCATAGCAACAGAACACGTCACTGCACTGTCTACCCTCACCATCCTTGTCCTTAGCAACAAAATAAGTCGCCGCACAGTCTTCCCTTGCCATCCCCGTCCTTAGCAACAAAACACATCACCGCACTGCATTCCCTCTTCATCCCTGCCCCTAGCCATAGCAGCAGAACATGCTAAAACAGTCTTTCCTCATCCCTGTCCATGGCAGCAGGACATGTGGCAACATCATCCTACCTCATCCCTGTCCATGGCAACAGGTCACGTCACCGCATGTTCCTACATCCTTATCTATTTCCATAGCAACAGAACACATCAACGCACAGTCTTCCCACCTCCTCTCTGTCCAAAGCAACAGAGCATGTTGTCGCACTGTCTTCCCTCGTCCCTGTGCATAGCAACACAACACATCACTGCGCCATCCTACCTCATCTCTGTCCATGACAACAGAACTTGTCACTGCACCATCCTACCTCATCATCCCTGTCCATAGCAACAGAACACATCACCGCACAGTCTTCCCACATCCTCTCTGTCCGTAGCAACAGAACACGTCACTGCACCATCCTACCTCATCTCTGTCCATAGCAACAGAACATGTTGCTGCACTGTCTTACATTATCCTCCCTGACCATAGCAACAGAACACGTCATTATGCTGTAGACTTGACACATCCGTACAGTACGAACTGTTTCCAGAAAGATCAAGTCCTGATCCCCCGCAGGTGACTTTTGGTGGGTGTTTACCCACCTTTAGTCAGGAGGTGGCCATAAAACCTAATTAGATATTCTTTTCAGGATCATGAAATCCTTATACTAAGCCATATACTGTTGCCATGGTTTCCAGCAAGTTTCCTATAAAAAAAAACAGCGGCAGACTGAAGTGGAAAGATATTCAATGGCATTCAGTTTCAGAATACCAAGTGTAGTGAAAACATGTTGTTTAGGAGCATACCCCTAAATTCCCAGTTCAGGCCTTTTTTTTTTTTTTTTTTTTTTTTTTTACATTAAAGAGTCTGAAGCGAGAATAAATCTCGCTTCAGACCTCATAGATAGCAGGGGCACGTGTGCCCCTGCTAAACCGCCGCTATCCCGCGGCTTAACGGGGGTCCCTGATGCCCCAAATCCCCTCGTTTCAGCGGGGGAGCGCTTCCTGGTTGGGGCAGGGCTAACCGCCGCAGCCCTGCCCCACGCGCGTCTGTCAGCGCATATCTCCGCCTCTCCCCGCCCCTCTCAGCCTTCCTTCACTGAGAGGGGCGGGGGAGAGGCGGCGATGCGCCGCTGATAGACGTGACTGGAGGCAGGGCTGCAGCCGTTAGCCCTGCCTCCAGGAGCGACCAAGTCTGCGGCCAAGTGTCGCAGTGGGGGTTTGGGGGTGAAGGGACCCCCGTTTAGCGGCGCTATTGCGACAGTTTAGCAGGGGCACACGTGCCCCTGCTAACTATGAGCTCTGAAGCGAGATTTATTCTCGCTTCAGAGTCTCTTTAAATACATCATTAATTTAACTGTGGATTTAAAACAAAAAATGGTTAGTCTGGGAATTCTGCATCCGCGTATCTAGTATGGAGCGGCCCATCTTCTGGAGCACTTGGGCTTCCGAAGCCTCCTTCGGCGGCAGAGAACATTTGACCAAATTGGTCGAATTCTGCTACTAGGGGAGCCAGCGCTGGAACGATTCCCATTGATTTTTAGAAGGGAAACCACCTGCTTCACCAATACTGGTAGCACCTGGTTAACGAATGAGATGGGGACTGTAGGTTGTTGTTATTATTATTATTATTATTTATTGTATTTATAAAGCGCCAACATATTACGCAGCGCTGGACAATAAATATATACAATGATACAAGGATGACATACATAGGGTTATACACATAGAACAAAGTTAAACATGCAAATTGTTCAAAATACATGATCGTGTGATATGGGCTGGTTAGGTAGGCCCAGTAATACAAGTACAGGCTGTCATAGGACAGGAGCACATGATCCTGTAGATTACACTAGGGAGTGGAGGACTCTTAACCTGAATTTGTACAAAACACTGTGCTACCTTTGTGCCTTTTTTTTATGCCTCCAGTGCCTGCCCCTGTCCCCTTGTGCCTCATCCATGGGTATGTTAATTGGGGGGGGGTAAAGGTGCTCAGGCCAATTAAGGCCCTTTTCCACTAGCGCGTTTGCACTAGCGGAATCGCAAAATTGCAAACCGCTAGCGATTTTACAATCGCTAGGGTTTGCTAAATAACATAGGAATCGCGGTAGGGTATTTCCACTACCGCGATTCGTTTTTGCCTGAAGCGCGATCGTGGCGCGGAGCGATATTTGCCGCAATTTTGCTATGCAGTGCATAGCAAAATCGCGGCCACAAACTGGAAATCGCCGGTAATTTTTTTGCTTTGCAATTCAGCAATCGCTAGCGTTCAGCGTGAACGCTAGCGACTGCTAGTGGAAAAGGGCCCTTAATGAGTTTTCTCTGATCACCACCCAAATTTCCCCCTAAAGCCTTGTACAGACTAGATTAAACTTGGCCGGGGTGGCCAACATCAACCGCATCTAAGACTGGTGACATCCTTCCTGTTTGATTCAGATGAGAATTGGGCTGGAGTAATGTTATCCCCACTCATCCTGACTGCTCTGTTAAAGGGAAGGTTCAGGGACAGTTGGTAAAAAATAAAAATCCGAATCCACTTACCTGGGGCTTCCTCCAGCCCGTGGCATGCAGGAGGTGCCCTCGGCGCCGCTCCGCAGGCTCCCGGTGGTCTCCGGTGGCCGACCCGGCCAGGCCGGCGGCCAGGTCGGGCCTCTTCTGCGCTCCATTGTGCGTTCCACGCCGGCGCGCTGACGTCATCGGGCGTCCTCCGGGCTGTACTGCGCAGGCTCAGAACTACTAAGCCTGCGCAGTACAGCCCGGAGGACGTCCGATGACGTCAGCGCGCCGGCGTGGAACGCACAATGGAGCGCAGAAGAGACCTGGCCGCCGGCCTGGTCGGGTCGGCCACCGGAGACCACCGGGAGCCTGCGGAGCGGCGCCGAGGGCACCTCCTGCCTGCCACGGGCTGGAGGAAGCCCCAGGTAAGTGGATTCGGATTTTTATTTTTTACCAACTGTCCCTGAACC
This sequence comes from Hyperolius riggenbachi, assembly GCF_040937935.1. Lineage (NCBI taxonomy): Eukaryota > Metazoa > Chordata > Amphibia > Anura > Hyperoliidae > Hyperolius > Hyperolius riggenbachi. Next base: position 196,906,696 of record NC_090656.1, on the reverse strand, counting down.
TTCCCTTTAAAGGGAAGGTTCAAGCAAAATAAAAATGAGTTTCACTTACCTGGGGCTTCTACCAGCCCCATGCAGCCATTCTGTGCCCTCGTAGTCACTCACTGCTGGCAGCTTGCCGACCTCGGAGGTCGGCGGGACGCATTGCGTACATTTTTACGCATTCCTTCTAGTCAGGAACATTAACACATACATTTTTACGCGTTACTGGTTCAATGCGTAAAAATGTACGCATTCAACCAGTAATGCGTAAAAATATGCGTTAATGTTCCTGCACTAGCGGGAATGCGTAAAAATGTACGCAATGCGTCCCGCCGACCTCCGAGGTCGGCAAGCTGCCAGCGGGGGACTGGAGCAGCAGTGAGTGACTACGAGGGCACAGGATGGCTGCATGGGGCTGGTAGAAGCCCCAGGTAAGTGAAACTCATTTTTTTATTTTGCTTGGACATTCCCTTTAAGCATCTCGTGCGCTGCTCTGTCGTCAACCTTTCCCCCGCATGGCAATAGGCTAGTGATGCGTCTGCAAAGCCTCCGTCCTGCAACATAAGAGGGATAAAGTCCCGTACGTGAATGTGAGGCCGTATCTGGAAAATATCAGGTTTGTTGCCTGTGGACATCTCACTCCCATTTCAATGTCAACATAGGATGTTCAGCTATTTTGACTCTTCCCCTCCCTCCCCCCCCCCCCCCCCCCCCACACACACACACACACACACCTCTAGGCCAGTCCTAAGCATGGGATTAGAGTAGGGGTGTCAAACTCAAATACAAAGTGGGACAAAATTGTATACTGTGACCTAGTCGCGGGCCAACCTCAATGTCTACTGGCCACCTACCTCCCTTATAAAGTTCCCTAGTTTCTAGTGGGCCCTTCCCCTATACAGTTCGCTAGTGTCTAGTGGTCCTATCTCCCCCATATAGTTCCCTGGAGTCTAGAGGCCCCCATCCTCCCCTATACAGTTCCCTAGTATTTAGTGCTTTCCCCCTACCTCCCCATATGGCTTCCCTGGGGATCTAGGGCTTCACCTCCAATTAAGCTTCCCTGGTGGTCTAGAGTGGGCCAAACATAATGCACAGTGAGGAAACCACTTTGGGGCCAAATGTAATGGCTCTGAGGGCCAGATTTGGCTTGCGGGCCAGAGTTTGACATGTATGCTCTAGGGGTAAATACAGTTAACAACAAAGAAGCAGAGATGCAACAGCTTTTGGTTGTTTTTGTTCCCTGTGTACTTATATGGGCACATGGGTTCTTTATATTTTGCTTTTGTGTTCTTTTGCTGTTTTATTTTAAGAAAGCATTGTATCCTGCCCAGAAAACCATGAAAAATCTCAAGCTTCTTCTCAGGGCTGAAGTTCCTTCAGAAACGGAGGCGGAGATATTTATAAACACAATAATTTGGCCTAGGCTGTGCTGATTCTTTACTGATCTTGTTTTGTGTGGTTCGAAGGGATAACTGACAAGATGCGCTTGTTCCCCGCCCATTGTTTATTCAATACATGAGTTCTGGTGGTGTAATGATCTGTGTGTGGCAGCGTGCCCAGTGCTGCTTCTACCTCCGGGACATAACTTTGTCACATGGACAATCCAGTACAACTGGTTATATCCCAAGTAACGGGGATCAATGGAAATAGATCTGTGGAAACAGTTTTCTCAGACTGACAGGCAGCGCCGGCCTCAGCCAGTTCTAGTTTCTGTTATAACGCTGCATGCGAGGCAGAGATTTCCTCCATGCTAGCTTTTTGTACAGCAGTGTGTAATCAGATTATGGATACTACTTTATACTGGGCCTACCATGCTCTCTATTTACCATGTGAGTGATCTCTGTCCTCACTAGGAGTTCATATGCACACACGGGTGTGACAATAGCCCCCGTGACTTTAGGGAGCTTTGGGGGCCCATCCTCCTCCCCATCTGCATGCAGAGAAGTGTAGAGAGCGATGCTTTTGGTGTCACAGATCTCCGGGCATCACAGCAGCAGCACTCTGCTGCCATTCAGAGATGGATTACAATGTAATGGGGTCCTAGGCAAGGTATTCCTTTTGTGGTCCCTTTTGTAAGCTGAAATGAAGAGGTGAAAGAAGATGGCCCTACTCAGCAGGAGTATCAACGTTTTGAAAATGTGCCTTAAAGGACTCACAAGGCAAAAAAATAAAGGCTGGCGCACGAGCTTTTCTGAGCGCTTTTAAAAACGCTAGTGCTTGGAAAAGCGCTTGGCTAATGTATTTGGGATGGAGCACACCAGAGCGATGCGCCTTTTTCCCAAATGCAAACGCGGGTCCTGCAGCATTTCTGCTGATTTCTGAGGTGATTCACCCTCAATGTGAAGTATAGGAAAGTGGAAAATAGCTCTAAAAAGGGCTAGATCAGATCGATTTTTCCAAGCGTTTTTGTTACAGAAGCTGTTCAGTTACAGCTCTACTGTAACAAAAATAAAAAAAAGCTAAACCAAAAATGCTCCTAAAACCGCTAGGCTTACTTAGAATATCGCTAGGCACGTACCTAGAATCTACTTTAAAAAAATCACTTCAAAAAGCACTAAGCGTTTGCGATTACACCAGCGCTTTTTGGTGTGCGCTGGGCCTAAGTGTAGTTTTCCTTACCTGCAGCATCTTCCAGCCTCTAGAAGTCATTTGTCTTTTGTAGCACCTCCGATTCTCTCCAGGGTCCCACTGGCAAGCCTGTAACGATCAGACTCCTGATGGGTGTGCGCGAGACTTTCCCATGTCACCGGGAGTGTACAGCACTGGTGCAGTAGTACTGTCGGCACAGTACTCTCCCAATGACATGGGTGGGTTCGCGCACAGGTACTCTCCCACGCATGCACAGAAGGCGCCAACCCATCTGTGGTCGGTGATCTGTACAGGCTGTCAGCAGGACCCCAGAGAGCATCAGAGCTAAGGGGAGGGACCCTAATGACTTCTATGGAATGGAAGAAGGCCCAGGTAAATAAAACTACATTTATTTTTTGGCCTTGTGAGTCCATTAGATGCATTTTCAAAACTTTGATACTCCTGTTGAGTGGAGAGACTTAAAATGAGTTTTACCAGAGCAAGATCTTTGAGAGGTGTGCATACAGAGGCATAATTACTACCATGTATATGGGGCTGTGATGTTAAACAGGGCTGTGGAGTTGATACAACAATCATCCCACCCACTCGAGTTTATAAAACCTCCGACTCTAGGTACCAAAAAATGACTCCGACTCCTTAGTCTAATACTTACCAGGACTGTGGAATTTGCACAAAAGTCATCAGATTTCCAGCGCGCTTAGTTTATGAAACCTCTGACTCCAGGTACCCAAAGTTGCTCGACCCCCTTGACTCCAGAGCCCTGATGTTGAATAAAGTAATTTGTGGTGCCAAATCTTTTCCAGTGAATCATTAGTGAAGTCCTGTTGGTACTCGGGTGAATCCTAGTACAAACTCGGGCACTGGTTATTTGGGCACTGCACATTCTTATTTTTGGCTGCTTTAAAAACATGCATAGCATGATTTCACTCGGTAGAGGGTGATGGTGCAGCAATTGCGTCTCGGGTTGATACAGGAGACCATGTGATCTATAACAAAATCTCCTAAGAATTATTTTTAACTCTTGACATCCCCACACAACAGGCTTATTTATTCAGCTGTTTAGGTCTTGAGGCTTTAGACATAAAAATATCTGAGAATTCCAGCTAAGTAACACCTTTGTTCAGAGCTTCCTGGGGTGGTTGTACAACCTGTCCTGAAGAGCGTTCTCACCAGAGTGTCTGACTATGCAGACAGTGTTCTGTCACACCTGCCAATCACCTGTTCCAGGCCAGAGATTTAAAGCTTCCTGACCACCAGAATTCGGAATGTAATTCGTAAACCAAGTTCGTAATGTTGTGTGCTGTTGGGGTAAGTCTTTATCTCAATAACCTATGGGATGGCTCCCTCATCTCTACCTGATCAGCAGCATGTACCGGACTTTGTAGTTTCCAGCAGTGTTTCTTACTTACCACAATGCATGCTGGGAGATGTAGTTTGAGGGTGTACAGTGCTTGACACCATTCGAACCAAATAGGTTAATCTTGGTCTTATCACACCACAGGACATGGTTCCTTAAGGTACATGTAGCGATGTTGGCGACCAAGAGACAGATCGATCTCTGATCGGAGAGAAATCTTTTGGGTGCCATAAACCGCAAGCCGATTTCCGATGAACGTCAGCACGTTCTCATTATTTGCCTAAATGATTTGATTTGCATGAATGATATGCCTGTATAACATACTGCTTGTACGTGGCTGTCGAATGACTTTATTGTATGATCTTTTTGCATAATAGCTTTGCATTAAAGGTGCAGTTTGAGCAACACAGTGGGTGTGCAAGCATAATTGTCTTAGGAGCTTTAAAGTGTTCCTGAGATGAGGGAGAAATACGTTTTATACATACCTGGGGCTTCTTCCAGCCCCCATTGCGCAGATTGCTCCCACGCCGCGGTCTAAAGCCTGCTAGATCCTCCCGTAGCAGCCCCATTCTCCAGGATCAGTCAGCGCATGCACAGAGCAGTCAAGCTCTCTCCTGGCGACAGGAGCAGGGCGAGCAAGAGCTCAGTACGCCCAACTGGCCACTAAGAACGTGCCGCTACAGGAGGATCTAGGAGGCGCTAGACTGCGGGCGAGGGGGCCAGAAACTTATTTTCCCCTTGTCTTGTCCACTTTAAGGTGCCTATAGGCGCATCACAGGGTGGAAAATTAAAAACAATCGGGCAGGACTACAGCATTGGCAGATCGACAGGGTGTGTTTATAGCACCAGATTTTCTCTAATTGGCATCCGGGACAACACGAGATCCGGTCCCGCCCAGGATCTGGGGAAACATAACCCCAAGAAGATTAAAAGCCCCCGCCCTCCCTCCAACCTCAGTTAATCTGTGTTTCCGCGTCGGAAACACCTAAGAAGAAAGCTCCCGAGTTTTGTTATTTTTGCACTCACCATTCGGTGAGTGAGTCCTTCAGGAGGTAGCGTGGCTTTTGCGGAGCAGGAGGTGACGCGGGCTACTGTCCTCCGGTGTCGGTGTATGCGGCCTAGGTGTCTGGTGTTTCTGGCCGGCATTACGCTTGTCCCCCCGTCAGACGCCGGCTCTGCAAGAGGCATCCGCGCTCTGGCCGGCGCCCGGAAGTGACGTCAGTGGAGGGCGGCCGGAAGTGGGGCGGACCTAGGAGAGCCAGGAAGGAAAAGAGCGTGCTCCTGGCGTCTCCCTTGCGCTAACCAAACCTCCCGCACTATACAGTGGTATTGCGGGGGAGAGAGAGGATGTCACAGCCGAAGGGTGAGCAGCCACAGCAGCGGGAGGCAGAGGCTGTAGGCACACCTTCCAAATCCTCTGGGCAAGCGCAGCCATCGGGTACAAGTCTGGTAAGCCCTCCAGTGGAGGATGGACTTTGTGGTTTTTCTATGCTGTGTACCGATGGTTTATGGAGTCTGTTGTCTTTTCTTCTGTTTTTTTAGACAAAGACTGATCCTAAGACAGCTGGTCAAGTTAAAAATTATAAACGATGTGGCTTGTGTAATAGCAAGATAGCTTTGGAGGCCCCAAGGAATTTATGTCAGGGGTGTACCGATGCTATTGTAGCCTCACATTCATCTGATATATTGAAGGGGGTAATGGAGGCTGTTAATAAGAACATGCAGGAAACTTTGGATAAATTTAAAGAGTCTTTTATCCCACAAGCTTCTGAGCACCTCCCAGGCCCTTCTTCAGGCCTTTTATCCCAATCTTCCGCCCTATCTGATATCTTTGGAATTGGAGAGGAGGGAGAGGAGGAGGGGGAAGAAGAAGAGGAGGAGGAGGGGGTTGCCGTCTCTCAGGATGAGGGTGAACAGCCCCATTCAGAGGGTTCGGATAGAGAGGAAAAAGTTAACACACCAAGATTCCTTTTTACTCCAGATGAATCTTCTGAGTTGCTCAAAGCAGTGTATACTACGGAACAAATTAAGGAACCCGTACCTGAATTAACTCCTCAGGATCAGGTCTATTCGGGTTTAGGTCAATCCAAGGGGAGAGTTTTTCCTTTTCATAAAACCCTTAAGGATATTATTACTTCTCAATGGCAAAATCCTGAAAGACCTCTATTCATACCTAAGTCAGCAAAAAGGAAGTATCCCTTTGACCAATCAGAGATTGATAAGTGGACAAAATGCCCTAAATTGGATGCATCTTTGTCAAAATACTCTAAAGACTCAGATTTATCCTTTGAAGACACTGGTGTTCTAAAGTATGTAATGGACAAAAAGGTTGATGCTCTCCTTAAAAAAGCTTGGGAATCAGCAGCCTTCGGATTCGTCCCAGGTGTTTCAGCCACATGTATCGCACGTAACCTTAGAATTTGGATGGATAATTTATTCGAACAAATCTCTAAGGGGGTTCCACTCAAAGACTATTCTGCCTCTCTGCCAGTTGTACTGAGGGCAGTCGCCTTTTTAGCGGATGCAGTTACAGAACTTATTCGCATCTCTGCGCGTACTACAGCCCTTGTAAATTCAGCGCGTAGAGCAGTGTGGCTGAAAACCTGGGAGGGAGATCAAACATCAAGGAATAGGTTATGCTCAATTCCGTTTGAAGGTGATCTTTTGTTTGGCTCAGGCCTTGACGATGTTTTATCTCGCTCTGCTGAGAAAGGCAAACAGTTCCCCAACAAAAAGAGAAGTTCTAGAGGCAAAAGACCCTTTGTCCCTATTAAACAATCTCCCGAACAATCTAAGAAAAAGAACGTGCAGAGAAAATGGTCCTTTCCTAAAGGAAGAGGTAGGGGAGGGTTCACACTCGGTAGGACTGAACCCTCCAAGCCCACTAAATGACTTACCGGTGGGAGGAAGGCTGAGATTTTTTCTTTCAGAATGGGAGAAGTTAAATCCCGACCCCTTTGTGTTATTAATTATAAAGCGCGGTTACCGGCTTCAATTTTCAGTTCAGCCTCCTCCCAGAAGGTTCGTGAATCCCCTTCCAAAAGACCCAGAAAGTGCCAGGGGCCTACAAGTGGAGATCCAAAAACTTTTAGCCAAAAGAGTAATTTTGCCGGTGCCCCCGGAAGAGGTATTCCAGGTGTATTATTCCCATGTATTTCTGGTGAAGAAAGCAAACGGGGAATTCCGCTTTATCCTGAACCTCAAATCCCTCAATCCATTTCTAATTTACAAGAGGTTCAGGATGGAAAGTATTTTTTCGGTAAAAGCCCTATTGCAGGGCAAGGAATATTTTGTTTCAATAGATCTCCGCGACGCCTACCTGCACATACCGATTTTTCACAACCATCAAAGATTTTTGAGGTTTGCAATCAGGATCCAGTCTCAAATTCATCATTTCCAATTTCAGGCTCTACCTTTTGGGATAGCATCCGCTCCGCGGATCTTTACAAAAGTTCTGGCCGAGGTTATGAAAGCTCTGAGGATCCAGGGAATATCGATTATTCCGTATCTGGACGACCTCTTGATTTTTGCAGAGACAATGGATTTGGTGTTGCAGCACAGGGACATTGTGATCAACACCTTGACAAGGGTAGGTTGGTTAATGAACTACGAGAAGTCGAATCTAACTCCTGCCCAGGAAATCACATTTTTGGGATACAGGATAAATTCCCTAGACAGAAAAATCTATTTACCCTCGGAAAAAATTACAAAGATTCATTCCGAAGTAAACAGATTACTTTTTCAAGAGACTTGCTCGATTCGCCAAATCATGAGGGTGCTAGGTCTATTTTCCTCTTCAATTCCGGCAGTCACCTGGGCCCAATCCCATGGCAGGGATCTTCAATCCCTTCTCCTACTCCACTGGGACAAATCGCAGGGATCTTTGGATCTCGTGATCAGCATACCAGATCAGATCAAAGACAGTTTGGCCTGGTGGCTAAATCCACACAGTCTAAGCAGTGGGAGAATTTGGAGACAATGCGATCCGATAAAGGTTTTTACGGACGCAAGTGCCTGGGGCTGGGGCGCAACAACAGAGGGTCAGCATGCGCAGGGGGATTGGACCGATTCAATAAGAAGGAAATCGTCAAATTTCAGAGAGCTGCTGGCGGTTCAAAGAGCGCTCCTATTTTTTCAGTCCCTGATAGAAGGAAGACACGTACGAATTTTTTCGGACAATATCACCACAGTAGCATATCTGTCGAAACAGGGGGGCACAAGATCCAAGGATCTAATGCTTCTCTCGTCGGAAATTTTCGGTTGGATAGAACCGCGTATTCTATCAATAACGGTGATTCACATAAAAGGGACCCTCAATGTGGAAGCAGACTTTTTGAGCCGCCGGCAGATCAGTCAGGCGGAATGGGAACTACATCCGGAGGTTTTCAGTTTAATAACAGAGAAATTTGGAATTCCGGAGGTGGACCTGTTTGCTTCACCAACAAATGCAAAGGTGAAGCACTTCTTTTCCCTACACAGGTGTCAGGGCTCCCTGGGGCTAGACGCCCTAAGTCTGCCATGGGGATTCAAGTTGAGTTACGCGTTCCCCCCAATAACCCTTCTTCCACAGGTTCTAGTGAAACTTCAAAGAGAATCAGGGAATCTGATTCTCATAGCTCCGCTTTGGCCAAAGAGGCCATGGTATGCGGCTTTGCTGAGAATGGCGACAAGTCCACCATTTCTGCTACCGGTTCGGCCGGACTTACTGATTCAGGGGCCGCTGGTCCATCCCAAACCCCACTTATTCAGACTGGCTGCATGGATCCTGAAAGGGTCATATTAAGGAATAAAGGTCTTTCTGACAGTGTTATTGAGACTCTTCTTAAATGTAGGAAACCAGTAACTCAGAAGATCTATCGGAAAGTTTGGAAAGTGTATATAGCCTGGTGTATTTCTCACTCCAGGAATCAGGGCCTAACTAGCTCGGTATTAGAATTCTTACAGAGTGGGTTTGATATGAAGCTAGCACCCAGCACTTTAAAGGTGCAATGTTCAGCTTTATCTATCCTTCTAGACAGACACTTAGCTCAGGAGGATTTAGTAAAAAGTTTCTTTAAAGCTTTAAAAAGGTCTACACCAGTCAGGCAAAAGATTTTTCCACAGTGGGATCTCTCTCTTGTCCTTAATGGCCTCACGAAGTCCCCCTTTGAGCCAATAGAAGGGATTGACATTAAATTTCTGACGCTCAAATTAGCTTTTCTGATCGCAGTCACATCTGCGAGGCGGTTGAGTGATTTGCAAGCCTTATCAGTTAAAGACCCCTTCCTAATCATATGTCCAGATAGTGTCAGACTTAGATTAGATCCGGCTTATCTACCTAAAGTGGCATCCGAGTTTCATAGGTCTCAAGAAATTATCCTACCTTCCTTCTGTTCTAATCCTTCGGGGGAGAGGGAGGAGAGATTTCATTGTTTAGACGTCAGGAGATCCCTGTTGGTTTATTTAAAGAGAGCAAGGGAATTTCGAAAATCCACCAGCCTTCTAGTTCTATTTTCGGGGAAGAATAAGGGTCTTCAGGCATCAAGGCAAACCATAGCCAGGTGGGTTAAACAGGTTATTTCATTAACATATGAGAAAAGTGACTGTCAGGTACCAGATAATATTAAGGCACATTCTACCCGATCATTATCCACATCCTGGGCAGAAAGGGCAGGAGCCACCATACAGCAAATATGCCGAGCTGCAACATGGTCGAGTGCATCAACCTTCATCAGACATTACAGGGTGGATGTACTATCCCAACAAGATCAATCGTTTGGCAAAAAGGTGCTACAGACAGTGGTCCCTCCCTAAAGGTGAGTCTTTAACCTTATTAAAGACTTACTTGTTTATCTCTCGTGTTGTCCCGGATGCCAATTAGAGAAAGACTCCTATTAGACCTACCGGTAATGGAGTTTCTGATTGGCATCCGGGACAACGGCTATAACCCTTCCCTTTCCTATCTGGCACCTTTCCTTTCTGAATTAATTCACGAGGAGGATTTTTTATAATAGTCACGGGAGAGATCTATTTTTTTACTTCCTTCATCTTGGTGTTCGACTTAGTTTCCTTTAGAAGCACTGAGGTTGGAGGGAGGGCGGGGGCTTTTAATCTTCTTGGGGTTATGTTTCCCCAGATCCTGGGCGGGACCGGATCTCGTGTTGTCCCGGATGCCAATCAGAAACTCCATTACCGGTAGGTCTAATAGGAGTCTTTTTTTTTTTTTAACTTTTGCAGCAAAGCGTCAATGTCCTGCCTTTGGGGCTAACTTAAAAAATAGTCCGGGCAAGGGAGCACAGCCCGCCTACAGTTGAACAACTCTGGCCTGTAGCTTTGCTCTGCTTTGAACTTTTGCAAGCAAATATTTTTTATTTATTTTTTTTGAAGATTTTTTATTTAAAAGGAATTTTTTCAACAGAATGAGTTAAACAGAAAAAACGGGTACACCCATTATACAAGAAAACATATGGATCAGGTTAAAAAAGAGGTACAAATGGGTATAAAGTATACCATTGACTCCTCCAACAGAAGTAGGCACAGTGGTCCACGGATATAACCTACAATTAGGAAAAATGATTTATCATCTTATATCCATACATTTGCGAAATGGTAAATCAGCGTCCCATAAGACGCAAGCACATGGACTACCTGCATTGACATGGGACCTATCAGTTTCAGGAGGGAGCAGTTGGGTTTTCGAGCCAGAAAGATAGTTCGGATTTATAGAACTCGAGGGAAGAGAATAAAGAGGAAGTCAGTGGAGTGAGAAGGGGGACGTTACCAGCCAATGGGCACCTAGATGTAAAATGGCATGCCAGGGGTTCAAACGAGGGGGGGGGGGACTGCCACTTGACCACAAGGCACCATCGAGGAAGTTTTTGTTTAACCCGTAGAGGGCTCTAGAGCAGTGGTTCCCAACCTTTTCCGGCCCGGGGAACACTGTCTCCCCAAATTTTTCTCCGGGGAACGGCGCGCGCGGGGGATGTGGCCCCCGGTTGTTTGCGCGACCTAGTGGACAGTGCCATGCGCAGCAGGCTATGGGGGGGGGGTGGCTGGGGTGCGGCTGCATAGCTGGCATAGTTGCCCCAGTGTAGGGAGTTTAGTTGCCTCAGTATAGCTAGTATATTGCCCCAGTATAGCCAGAATAGTGCCCCAGTATAGTCAGTATAGTGCCCCAGCATAGCCAGTATAGTGCCCCAGCATAGCCAGTATAGTGCCCCAGCATAGCCAGTATAGTGCCCCAGTATAGCCAGTATAGTGCCCCAGTATAGCCCCCCAGTATAGCCAGTATAGTGCCCCAGTATAGCCAGTATTGTGCCCCAGTATAGCTAGTATAGTGCCCCAGTATAGCCCCCCAGTATAGCTAGTATAGTGCCCCAGTATAGCCAGTTTAGTGCCCCAGGATAGCCAGTTTAGTGCCCCAGGATAGCCAGTTTAGTGCCCCAGGATAGCCAGTATAGTGCCCCAGGATAGCCAGTATAGTGCCCCAGGATAGCCAGTATAGTGCCCCAGGATAGCCAGTATAGTGCCCCAGGATAGCCAGTATAGTGCCCCAGGATAGCCAGTATAGTGCCCCAGGATAGCCAGTATAGTGCCCCAGTATAGTGCCCCAGGATAGCCAGTATAGTGCCCCAGTATAGCCCCCCAGTATAGCTAGTATAGCGCCCCAGTATAGCCCCCCAGTATAGCCAGTATAGTGCCCCAGTATAGCCAGTATAGTGCCCCAGGATAGCCAGTATAGTGCCCCAGGATAGCCAGTATAGTGCCCCAGGATAGCCAGTATAGTGCCCCAGGATAGCCAGTATAGTGCCCCAGGATAGCCAGTATAGTGCCCCAGGATAGCCAGTATAGTGCCCCAGGATAGCCAGTATAGTGCCCCAGGATAGCCAGTATAGTGCCCCAGTATAGTGCCCCAGTATAGCCAGTATAGTGCCCCAGTATAGTGCCCCAGTATAGCCAGAATAGTGCCCCAGTATAGCGCCCCAGTATAGCCAGAATAGTGCCCCAGTATAGCGCCCCAGTATAGCTAGAATAGTGCCCCAGTATAGCGCCCCAGTATAGCTAGAATAGTGCCCCAGTATAGTGCCCCAGTATAGCCAGTATAGTGCCCCAGTATAGTGCCCCAGTATAGCTAGAATAGTGCCCCAGTATAGTGCCCCAGTATAGCTAGAATAGTGCCCCAGTATAGTGCCCCAGTATAGCCAGTTTAGTGCCCCAGGATAGCCAGTATAGTACCCCAGAATAGTGCCCCAGTATAGCCAGTTTAGTGCCCTCCCGCCCGTCCCCGCGGCTGCCGCTGTTATTACCTGAACAGCTGCCGCTCTCCCCTGTCCGGCGCGTGTATATTCAAGCAGCGTATCTCCGGCTGCTCTGTGTGATGCGGAAGGAAGGAGGGCAGCGGCTTCCTGTAACGGCGATATGTATCGCCGTTACTATGGTAACCGAGCCCTGCCTCCTTCCGCATCACACAGAGCAGCCGGAGATACGCTGCTAGAATATACATGCGCTGGAGAGGGGAGAGCGGCCGCTGCTAAGGTAATAACAGCGGCGGCCGCGGGGACGGGCGGGAGGGGGAGAAGAGGACGGCACACCAGGCAACGTTCCGCGGAACAGTGGTTGAAAAATGCTGCTCTAGAGAACTCTTGCATTTTAATAGATTCCTTGCTGGAATCTATTGGAAATGTATGTGAATCAATTGTTTTGGAACATTGGGGTGAAATTTATAAGTGTAAGCCAAGTTTAAGCTGGCTAGACACTCATAGATTTCGGTTCAGTGTTCCAAAACGATTCCTGCCACATACTGTACATTAATTTATAGTAGCTCCCAACAGGAAATCTATTCAAAATGAATTGAACTACAGCGTTGCACTGTTTGATGCAATGCAAAGCTATGGGACATTAATCTACTGCTGCCGTTGCCTCCTCCCTCAATCAACCTAACTTTCTATCCTGTCCCATCGATATTTGCAATCGGTTTTTGGTTTAAAATAATTTTAAGATCAATCTGATGTTTTGGTGTATCTATTACCAGCAGATGAATAGAATTTAAAGAGTCGTATGGGAAAATCGGTATTTGGCCAACTTAAGTCTGCTTGTCTTCAGCAAACTGTGGGCATTCTTGTGCTGACAGTGCTCTGAAGTCGGTACAAAAATCATCCGACTCCTTGTACTCAAAATTACTCCGACTCCACAGTCCTGCTTGTGCATCATCTTTAGAATACCCTTACTTCTGGGACGGCAGCCAGTGTGATGCAGTGTGCGGCGTATGGTCTGAGCACTGACAGACTGACTCCCACCCCTTCAACCCCTGCAGCAAAGCTGCCAACACTTGTACGTCTGTTTGCAAAAGACAGCCTCTAGGCATGATGCTGATCACATGCACTTGATTTCTTTGGTCGACCATGGTGAGGCCTGTTCTTTTAAACTGCTTGTTAGTCTTGGCCACTGGGCTGCAGCTCAGTTTCATGGTGTTTGCAATCTACTTCTATCCCAGGCCACCTTTATCTAGAGTAAAGTTTTGTTCTATTTTGCCTCAGAGAAGAGTTCTCTGCCATGAGGTGTGATGTTGAACTTCCAGTGACCATCATGAGTGAGAGAGGATAACACCCGACCTAACACGTCTGCTCACCATTGACACCCGAGACTTTAACATTGAGGAACATCTGCGTGTAATATAACGCAGGCCCCCTACCATGCAGAGTATGCATTGGAAGCCGTACCGTTACCATAACTACCTGTCATTGCTCGAGCGCTTGTGTCTCCCAGGCAGCTTCCTAGCCTGCCACTAGAGCTCCAGGCTCACTGCGGTCACATGACAGCTTGGAGCTCTTGCGGCAAGTTACAGACCTGCGGGGGAGAGACTATTTTAAGCTGGAGTGATGAGGTAGCTATGCTCTGCCAAACTTCAATACACACTCTGCACTGGGGGCCAGGAAAACATCGGGGGGCTTATCTGTGAGTATATACAGTAATTGACAGTAATATATATATGTGTATGTATGTGTGTGTGTATGTATGTGTGTGTGTGTGTGTGTACTTGGGTTGGGTCACAGAACTGCAGGCTTATGCTGAATACACACGGTACAATTTTCCATGCGATAGATGGATCCGATAGATAAAATTCATGTCCGATATTGCTCCCAATCGCTTCGCGCTCGATTTCTTATAACGGTGAATGGAAAAAGATAAGGAAAACGAATGAAGATAACAGAATCAAGTGCAGAATCGTGCCGAAAAAACGATCGGGTCGCAAAATCGCACGGAAAAAGGAACGTGTGTACCCAGCATTAGGCTGCTTTTTCACTAGGAAGCGTGACTGCATGCAAAATCACTCTGTAATGCTATTGCACAACTGACATTTCTCACTCGCGATCGTGCCATGAATTGTCGGGAACAGAGCATAATCGCACCAATAACCATGCAGGCCAACGAATGTGATTCAGGAAAATGGAAACCTGCTTATTGAAAAGGTGCGTTAGGATTTACGTGTTAATCGCAGTGCTATTGCAATCTGCAAAACTAGCAATCTGCGTTTTTTATTTTGAGCGGATCGCAGCAATTAATACAGCAGTCTTTTTCCAGGTTTGTGGATTGGTATAGGCTCCTGCAATTGGTTCACAAAAGGCATCTCTGGAATAACAGCCTTCCTTTTCCCAGACTCCAGAGCCTTGCAGAGTATGAGCATTGTGATAAGTGTTGGGATTCAGCTTGGAGGCCACTGATTTCATTAAGTGTAGTATTCCTGAGACACTCAGGCAGCTATTTGAGTTTTATGGAGAGGCTCTTCAGCCGGCCTGTGAAAGCACCTGGCCACAAGCTGTAAAAAGTGTGAAATCTGTTTAGTGTGCGTGTGACAGGCGTTTAGACAGATGCTTTGCTTAAGCCTAAAAACCTACTCATGGTGTTGCATTGGGGGAGGGAGAGGTATCTCACCGGGCCGTTGGGGTATAGCCAAGCCCTGCATGTAGCAAGCGGGTGATGCGTCCATCACCCCGACTGAATCAAGCAGGCGGTTTATCCCATTCCGCTCTGTCGCTTGGCCCTATCTCTATTGATCTGACATTCTGTTTATCTGATGCTGCACACAGTACTGCTTCGCCAGGGAAAAACACACAAAACAAGCGCCGTGCATCAGCACTTTCATTGTACCCTGCGCCGGAGCTCCCTTCACATGGTAACTAAACCCCCCCCCCCACACCATTTTTTTTAAAAAAGGGAACACAAACTTTTTTTTCTCCCCCTGTGCCTCTTCCCAGTCCATTCTGTCTGTCTTGTCCAATGCTGAGTTCACCGAGGACTCTGCTTGTCGTCTCCCCCTCGTGGTATTTGTGCTCCGGGGCTCGTGCTATGTCACCCCTGTCCCCCCACTCTGTGTAGTGTCTTCATCTGTTCTTTTTGGCGAGCCTGTCGGGACGGAGTTGAGCTCTGTCTTGCTTGTGTTTATTCCAGGGGGGCAGTTTAGACAGACCATGGCTTCATTTAAGCTTGATTTCCTGCCTGAGATGATGGTGGATCATTGCTCTCTGAATTCCAGTCCTGTGTAAGTGTAACTTTTTGGGCCGTCTCCTTCCGTATAGTCAAGAAGTAGCTCTGCTTTCCTTTTTTTTTCGTCTTTTTGTGCCTTTTGTGGCATTTGCTCCTCGTAACTTTTGTCATTTGATTCAAGTGTGATTTCACTTTTTTTTTGTTTTGTTTACTTTTAGCAGCTAATTTCACCTCCACCTGTCTCTGGGGTCATAGATCTGAGTGTCTGGTGCTGACTACATGCTGTTGTCTGATTTGGCAAGGGGGGTAGACGGCCATTTTTCCGATGGTGTTGATTTTTCACATTCCTGTGTGTGCTGTGTTTGTCCCATACGTAACACTGGATTAACTCCTTACGTGGAGCTTTCGTTTAACTCTGTGCACCGCTGTGAAAAGCATTTTTAACTCTCGTCACGCCTGTCTTTGCCGCTGCTCTTTTCCACCTTCTGTGTCTGTTGTTTTTTTTGAAGTATCCGTCTGTGCTTGTTGTAGATCCAAGAAGATGAACGGCACCATGGACCATCCAGACCACCCGGATCCCGACTCCATCAAGATGTTTGTGGGACAGATTCCTCGCAGCTGGTCTGAAAAAGAGCTGAGGGAGCTGTTTGAGCAGTACGGTGCCGTGTATGAAATAAACGTTCTGAGAGACAGAAGCCAGAATCCGCCACAGAGTAAAGGTGAGATGAGGCCGAGAAAGGCCATAGGCAATTTGTGTTTTTAGCGGCTGAGAAGGTCCAGCTGCTGGTGTGGTTGCTTTTTAATATGGAACCTACAAGCATGGTGATGGAACACTGATTGTTGTTCGCTGATGTTTTGTTCATAAGGGATCAGTGAAGTTAAATATGCAGTAATCTATCAATTTGCTCATCAAGAGACGCCGATAAGAGTAATTTGCAGCACGTAGGCCTGTGCTGTCATTGAAAGGTTCAGGAGACAGTGGCCCACTGCAATCCCCCCCCCACCCCCACCTTTCTCACTGAGTGGTTTCTGTTGTCCCAGCAGGCCATCTGGCTCCTAATGTGGATGTCTCCAATTTTCAAAGAACACCTAAAGGGAGAAGGATTTAGAGGCTGCCATATTTCCTTTTAAGCAATACCAGTTGCCTGGCTGTCCTGCTGATCTTCTGCCTCTAATACTTTTAGCCATAGATCCTGAACAAGAATGCAGCAGATTAAATGTTTCTGACATTATTGTCAGATCTGACATTAGCTGCATGCTTGTTTTTGGTGTGATTCAGACAGTACTGCAGCCACATAGATCAGCAGGGCTGCGAAGCAACTGGTATTGTTTAAAAGGAAATAATTATGGCAGCCTCCATACTCCGTTCACTTCAGGTGTCCTTTAAAAGCACGGAGTATGAGGATTTTTTTTCTAAATGAATCTCCCCTATAATGTAGGGGGGGGGGGGGGGGGGGGGGTTGAGTCTCACTTATAGGGTGCTGCTCTTCTGGCCCATATGGCAGAGTTCCCCAACCCTGTCCTCAAGGCCCACCAACAGTACATGTTTTGCTGGAAACCACAACCATGCACAGGTGAGGTAATTAGTGTCTCAACAGAAAAGATTAACTCCCTCTGTGGATTTCCACAAAACATGCATTGTTGTTGGGCCTTCAGGACAGGGTTGGGGACCACTGCAATGGGATTCGCTGCACACCAGCCGCCTCTGCCAAATTTTGTAGTTCCCAGCAGTGTCTCTGGGAGATGTAGTCCAAGGATGCAAGAAAATATTGGTACTCTTAATATACTGATGACCTCTCCCAGCATGCATTGTGCAGGTGAGAGAGACACTGCCGGGAGCTACAAAATCCTGCAGATGCGGCCCATCTGTCTAGAAGATGGCATATCCTGTACAGGCCGGGTGCCAGAGGAGCAGCACCCTGTAGGTAAGTCTTAAGTAGTGAGGCTCACCGTTAACTGCACACTTATGGGGAGGTTCTTTAAAAAAAGAAATCCTGCTACTCTGTTCCCTTCCCTTTAACATTCACAAAAAGATATGGTCACGCTAGTGCTTGCCTATAGGCAGGGCTGCAGAAAAGGGGAAGGATCTTTTTCTGCTCACACTACACTACATGTGATTCCGATGTCCGATTTTGGATTCCGATTAAAAATCTTAGCAGCATGCAGTATGTTTTTAAATCTGAATCCAAAATTGGATCCGATAAAAAATCGGAATTGCGTGTAGCGTGCAAGAGGCCTAAGTTTGAGCAGGAGGCAAAGCTTCTCCCAGCTGCTACTTCCAGCTTTCCTATAGATCAGCTGTTTTCTGCTGAGCGTGGGATTTCCAGGCTACAATATTGCTTAGTAAGGTTCATTGATGAGGGTTTAAAACATTGTTTTCAGATCTATATTCATAAAGTCTAGACCTCAACTCCATATTTTTTGGCTAGCTAAGGACGCACCCTGTGGTTGGGAAAACGGCAGAACTTAGATTGGTCAATTCACTTATTTAACTCCTGATGAATTTGTTGGCCTAGTTCATGAGCCATGACACCAGCTGCTGTAATAATGTGCCAGATGGAAATGGAGGACATTTGTGGACCTTGCCTGCGTCATCTGTGTACGGGTTGGGTTCACTGGCTGATTGTAAAGCCCAGGAGAATAGTGGGTGCATCATTTTACATGACTATGTGAAGTAATTTGCTTTGCATTAGTATGCCCTGAGTTGAACTGTAACTATGAAAACATATTGGTATATTGATTGGTTCCTCCCATATTGGAAAATGTTTGTTCTTAATAAATGCATTAACATTAAATTGACAATGAGTAATTTAGCAATGCCTTGCAACTCCCTAGTTTCCGTTAAGAGGTGGTGTGCTTAAATATACTAAAACCAAACACATGCATTACTGTTTAAAGAACAAGCGACACCCATGCTAACCTAGAAATAAACACATATACAAGCAGATAAATACTACTTCTACTTGCATAACAGATGTATTGTGCTGTCTACGTAATGATTCCTGTGAATTTAATAAAGAAAAAGCAGAGAATCCTATTCTAGGCAGTGGCCATCCTGCCAAGCTAATGCTGACATCATATCCTCTCCGCCTCTTGTTTTCCCCCCTCCCTTCTCTTGCTCATTGTGTATTCATTAGCTGCCCTCTTCACAGAGTGTGTTTTTTGTTTTTTTTTACACATCCAATCACTGAGTCACCTCAGCCTTGCTTGTAAACGCAAGTGAGCAGAGGCGTTTCAGATAAGAAAGGTAGGCAGGGAAATGGAAGAGGAGGAATATATTCTATATAAAAAGAACTCCCAGCATTCAACTTTTTGGCACTGTTTGGCACTAGTGCCAGTGCTCCTAAAGTATGCGATAACTACAAACCATAACAGCAGAAAAAGTTTTGAATGCAGGATTAGCATCTTTATCACTTATTACACTCAGACCAGTTGCTATTGAAATTTGATTTTTATGGTGACAATACCACTTTAAGATACTGCTAGGTTACCTCTATTGTTTACAGTAAGAAATGACTCATGGCTCTCCTGTATTCAGAACCTGCTTAAAAGGAACCCGAGGTGAGAGATGCATAGAGGCTGCTGTGCTTATTTCCTTTTAAACAATACCTGTTGCTTGACAGCCCTGCTCATATTTCTGGTCAGTATTGTCTGACACACACCTGAAACAAGCATGCAGCTAGTCCAGTCAGACTTCATGCAGAGCACCTGATCGGCTGTATGCTTGTTCAGGGTCTATGGCTACAAGTATTAGAGGCAGAGGATTAGCCAAACAACCAGGCAAAGTGCATTGCTTAAAAATAAATGTCAGCCTCCATATGTCTCACGCCTCCGTTTCCCTATAAAGAGGCACTGTAGTGACATATAGTAGAATGCAGTAAGTTATTCAAAATACCCACTTTTATGGTAATTTATCTGGTTTCAGCCTCAGAAATCCTTTCTATATCTATATAGATAGATAAATCTATATAGGCAAGTAGCCTGCGCAGTAGAGCGGACCCGACAGAGATCGACTATTTCCGCCTATCTCCATGCTGAGAGCCGCAACAGCGCCCCCGCTGGAGCCAGGGAAGGTAAATATGTCAAGCCTTGTCAGGCTTGTCTAGCCAGGATTGCTAGACCCGTCAGGGGAGCCAGTGCTGGATTGCCTGCAGCTACAGGGATGGGTGAAGCCTCATTGGGACCCTGAGGCTTCTCCCTCCCATGGCAAGTACCCCCCAGGGGAGGTTTTTTTTGGTACAGGGTCCTTTAACAGTTCCTTTAACCACTTAAGGACCGGGCTATTGTGGCTAAATCTGTGCTGTGTGGGCTCTCTAGCCCACTGCACAGATCGGGAACCACGCAGGGCGATCAGACTTTACCCCGCCCCCCCCCCCCCCTTTTTCCCCCACTAGTTGGATAACCTGCTGGGGGGGGGGGGGGTCTGATCGCCGCCACTCCATGTGGCCGAGCGCTGGGCTCCTCAAAGCCCCCCTCTGCAGCGATTTCCGCCCTCTGTTCCTCTCCCTCCCTCTCCCTTTCTTTATGGGCTGCGCAGGACGGATATCCGTCCTGCGCCGCCTAGGATAGGCTTCAGCCTATCAAATGCCGGCGATCCCCAGAGATCGCTGATCTCCTTTATGTCGCTTCCCTGCGTGTTTACAATTAGCCTGCGAGCCGCGATCGGAGGCTCGCAGGCTATTCACGGAGACACCCTCCGTGAAGTGACATGGATCGGCCGCTAAACGAGCGGCCGTTTCCATGTAAAACCACAAACGACCAGCCGCCTTTAGGCGTTAGCTGGTCGTTAAGTGGTTAAAGCAGAGTTCCCCAACCTTTTCCTCACGGCCCACCAATAGTACTTGTTCTGCAGGTAACACACATAATCACAGGTGGGGGTAATTCGTGTTGCAGAAGAGATAAAGTACCTATGTCGTGAAAATCTTAAACATTTTTAAATACATGTAAACATGCAAATAAGTATGGTTTTACCAGAGTAAAATGATCAATAAATTACTTTTCTCCTATGTCGCTGTCACTTACAGTTAGTAATAGGAATCTGACATTACCGACAGTTTTTGGACTAGCCCATCTTCTCATGGGGGGTTCTAAGAGTTTTCTTATTTCTTTTTTAAAAGCACTTAGTGAATGGCAGTTTATTGGTCTTACTGCCCCAAAAAAGTGTGCAGGGAGGCTGGCCAGCATCTTTGTATAAATCTTTTTCAGGGAATGTCTTTATAAAGAATAAAGGCCATGCTGAGAATCCCCCATGAACAGATGGACTAACCCAAGATCTGTCAGTAATGTCAGATTTCTACTACCTACTGTAAGTGACAGCAACATAGGAGAAAAGTAATGCATGGCTCATTTTACTCTGGAAGAAATGTATTTCTTATTCGTATGTGTTTTTAAATTTTAAGATTTTCGTGACAGTTGCTGTTTAACTACCTCTGTGGCTGTATACAAATCATGCAGTGTTGGGGGACCTTGAGATCTGGGTTGGGTAACGCTGCTTTAAAGGACAACTGAAGCAAGAGGGATATGGGGGCTGCCATATTGCTTTCTTTTAAACAATACCAGTTGCCTAGCTATCCTGCTGATCCTATGCCTCGAACACTTAAAGACACAGCCCCTGAACAAGCATGCAGCAGATCAGGTGTTTCTGACATTCTTGTCGGATCTGACAAAATTAGCTGCCTGCTTTTTCTAGTGTTATTCACACTCCTGCAGCCAAAGAGATCAGCAGGGCTGCCAGGCAACTGGTATTGTTTAAAAGGAAATAAATGTTATCCTCCATATTCCTCTCGCTTCAGCTGTGACTTTTACAAGTTTGGTCTTTTCTTTTTTCAGTGGGAGAGCTATTGGTTATGACAGATTCAGTGATGCTATGACAAGAAGATAGAGCTTTAGTACACTTGTTACTGTAATCCTCAAGCTACAGAACAGTGATGGCTAACCTTGGTAACACCAGCTGTGACAACTACAAATCCCATCATGCCTCTGCCTCCTCGAGTTATGCTTAGAGCTGTCAGAATGTTGCAATGCCTCATGGGATTTGTAGTTCCACCACACCTGGAGTGCCAAGGTTAGCCATCACTGCTATAGAAGAAACCAGTGGAAAGTCTAGTGTGCTACAACTCACACACCATTATCTGAAGGGGTATTGATTGCTACTTCCGCCATCCCTGTCCTCTACCAATGTACCATACTAAAGCAGGCCTGGCTAGTACAGGTTCTGAAGTTTCATTTCATTTGAAGAATGTCAGTACAGTACTTATTGTCCTAGTATGGGGAGAATAAGCTCCAGGGGACTGCAGGTAAGATTGCTCAGCAAGTCATAAAGTGACAAGTCAGAATGAATTAATGCTCCGCAACCAATCTGCCTAAAGGCCGTTTATAACATCCGGGATCGCGTGACCAGTCATTATGGTAAATGGGGCCTCAGTAAGATTTAAACCTACTGCAGGCATTTTTGCGGTGCTTCCTCCTTCAGCAACAATGCAAGTGAATGTGGAACAGGGTTGGACACATTTTATGGGAAATTCAGGAACTATTCTGTCCAGGTCAGGAGCCAGTTGTTACCTTTTGGTTGTTTTAGCAGCAAACAAAAGCTTGAAAGTGGAGCACCAGCTGAATATTTCAAAGCATGCATCTGCCTTGGCAAAATACAGAAATACACCTTATTATCTCTAGTTTTATTGTAACAAAATGTAATACACAGACATGCCTGTGGTTTCTCTCAGGTCACTGCTCAATTGCTTTGCAGATATCACTGTATATGTAATCCCGTAATACACACCACTACGGTGCATCCAAAACGGCCCACAAAAAATAAGTTAAATATTGAGGTAGAGGCAAGCCTCTGGATAGTCCAGAGAGCGCCCTTGTACTCCTCGCCCCCACTGTTCACACACATGGACCCGCTGAACATATCCAACAAGAGCTTGTCTAATATGTTCTCATAGCCATATCCCACATTGTTTTAGGTAAGTATGTACGAGTTTTGCTATCTTATGGGGGGGGGGGGGGATTTAGGTTTAAGTCCTAATGCAGAATGCAGTGAATGGATGACTGGAGGTGGTCTCCTCAGGTCCTGGTGCACCCTCTGCATCATCGCTGTATTACCACTGGTATGAGACACCACCTCCCCATAGAGTGTCATTGCAGTACACCCCACAAAGCTGATAGGTGTGTAAAGAGATGAAAAATGTTTCTCTGCTGCATGCAGAATCATTAACAAGCGAGTCTGAGAGTGGTAAACCTGTGGGTATCTTTAAGCCATATACTGTTGCCATGGTTTCTAGCAAGTTTCCTGAAGTTATGGCTGCTGAAGATGAAAGAGAAACATTAGTGGAATACAGTTACAAAATGGCTTATGTTAAGTTATAAAAGTATATAAGTGTAGTGTTCTATAGAATTTTTTTTTTTATGCTGAAGTGGGATAACTGTTAGTGATTAGTGATTTTATAGCGATTTGGTGAGAAATCTCCCAAAGTATTTTATTGGTAAAGTGCTTTTCAAAAGACTGGAAAGCGCTGGCGATCAGAAAAGCTTTTTAAGGGCCCATTCACACTTGGGCATTAGCAGGGGTTTACTGATAACGTCAGCAATTGTGTTTTTTAAAGCGCTAGTGCATTGTTGGGTGTATGGCAGTGATCTCACTGCCTCGATCACCGGCGATTTGCAATTAGCTCGAAAGACGCAAATGTGCTACATGCAGCTTTTTTCTGTCTTTTGAGCAATCAGGATTGCAATGTATTTCAGTCGTAACTGCTCAAAACATGAAAATGTCCAGTGAAAAATACACGTTAATCGCGTAAAAATCTCCCAACGCAAAATGCTAGTGCTAATCGCTAGCGTTTTGCGATCTCAAGTGTGAACGGGGCCTAAAGTTGATCTAAAGGGGTAATAAGTGCCGGGAGGATACTTGCCTCAGGAGGGCAAAGCTTCTGGATCCCAAAGAGGCTTCCCCTGTTGTCCAACTCTGGCACCCCCAAAAGTCTCTTTGTAAGACAAAAAAAATTTTTTTAGATGATTGCCAAGAGGGAAGGCTCTTTCCCGTTCCTTCCTGTATACCCTCGTTTCACTGCCGGCCCCCAGTTCCAGCCTTCCGACTTCTAATGTCGAGGGAGGACTTCGGATCTCCTCAAAAAGGTCACGGAAGTACCCAGGTGCTTCCGAAGCCTAGCGACTCTGTAGTACCGTACTTCTGAAGTGGTGGCCGGCAGGAGATTTGAACAGGGGCCCGACAGTGGAATGAGGGGACACAGAGGGGAATGGGATGGCTCTAATGCAATGTTCCCCAACCGTGTCCTCAAGGCCCACCAACGGTGCATGTTTTTGTGGAAATCCACACAGGTAGGTAATCAGCTCTGCTGAGACACTAATTACTCCACCTGTGATTGTGTTTAGTTTCCTGCAAAACATGCACTGTTGGTGGGCCTTGAGGACAGGGTTGGGGATCTCTGCTCTAAGGCATCCAGATTCTTCCCTCTTCAGTAAGTAACTTATTTATTAGGTTATGGTTGTCCTTTATAAATAAAGAATTCTGTTAGGCTTGTTGTAATGCTTGTACTCTCCACTTTCCTGTAGCAATACTCGGGGCTTTTATAGAAATGAGAAATAGGGACTTGTGATCTTGTCCACCTGCCCTCCGGCTAGACGGTTGGAGTTGGTGAAATACTTGCGTGCTTGAGTGCTTGTTCTCTCAGCCGCTGCATGTTGTGGAACAGGATTGTTTTGATTTGTGGACTGGCGTCACTGGAGCCTCATATACTTGAGATTTATTGCAAACATCTGTCTGCGCTGGAACTGACTTGTTTTTCTCTCCCACCTCCTCAGGATGCTGTTTTATCACTTTCTACACACGAAAGGCCGCGTTAGAAGCACAAAATGCTTTGCATAACATGAAGATTCTTCCCGGGGTGAGTAGAGGAACGCTTTGTGGAAAAATGATTGAGCGTTTGCCTGTGAATGCACCATCGGGAATTGTAACCTCCAACGGGCCTATTTTTTCCTCTTCTCTTTTGTACTCAGATGCATCATCCGATCCAGATGAAGCCAGCTGACAGCGAGAAAAATAATGGTAAGTCGCACAGTTCTAAGAATGTGTTCTCAGGTACCTTCTGACAGGTGCGATTGTGCTTTTCACACATCGAGGGTGGCTAAAGTCTCCCTCCTTCCTGTTTGGCTTCTCTTCCTTCCTGTGTGCCGCATACTCCGCACTCTACCCACAAAGCTCATTACTCGCGCTCTGTTGCCGTTGTCACTTGTCTCGTTATTTGACACCTTTTCAGTTACAATAATAGGGCTGCCTTTACTGGTTCAAGCTGCGAGATAATATAACCTGTTTGTTTTTTAAATGGGAGCCATTACTGTTGTGTGTTTTAGCGACTAGGACTGTCTCATTTTTCATTCATTCTCTTGCTTGGGTGTGTTGGTAAAGCTGCATTCACATAGAGGTCAGCTGGTGCGACACTGAAAATTGTTGGTTTGCTTGTTAATTATTAACTGTCCAGAGATTTAAGGTGAACGTATCATTTTAAAACAGGTGTCCGGGGAGTGATTCTAACGTTGAAGACGTGCATTTTGAGCGAGTTTTTTATTTTAACCTTTTGAGGACTAGTGGTTTATACACCCCTATTGACCAGGCGATTTTTTTTTTTTATTTTTTTTTTTTTTTTACTACAATTCAGCACCTCTACATTTTACCGTTTCATTGCTCGGTCATACAACTTGGCACCCAAATGAATTTTACCTCCTTTTCTTGCCACTAATAGAGCATTCTTTTGGTGGTCTCTGATTGCTACTGCAAATTTTTTTTTAATTAAAATTGATGTAAAAAAAAATCCTCCTTTTACTAACCCCCCCACCCCACCCTCCCCCAGTTAGCCCTAGACAGCGATCCATACACTACCCATATATAGGCAGCAGCCTATATATGGAATCAGGTTGTGAGCCGTTGGGAGGGATAGAGATATATATATATATATATATATATATATATATATATATATATATATATATATATATATATATATATATATATATATATATATATATATATATATATATATATATATATATATATAATTTTTTTTTTTTTTTTTCAGCCTGCCAGCTCTGATCCCCGCTCTGTTTATCCGCAGGGAACGCGCGTTCCAGTGTTCCATGCTAATCCCGCCCATTGCACTGATGCCAATCTGTGCTAGGTGGTCCCTAGAGAGCTACTCCCATCTGTGTTAGGCGGTCGGGATAGGGTTAAAACGCCTGCATTGCAGTAAAATTGCAGCGACCACAGTTTTGCAGAAAATCACGAAGTCGATGGGAGCGGTTTTTATTTTATTTTTTTTCCTGTTAAAAATTTCTATGCCTACTGGTGGTTCCATTACAGAATAAAATGCTTGATAAGAGAATTGACTGCAGAATCGAGCGGCAAAAATGAACCATGTATTCCCAGCATAAGTCAAGCGTATGTACATGAAGATAAGATCCAATGTCTTTACCATTTACTTATGGCTGTAGCGCTGCCAGAGCTTATGGCTGTAACACTGCCAGAGCTTATGGCTGTAGCTCTGCCTCTTAGCGCGTCGATACCCACTGATCGCCGCCTCTCCCTGCCCCTCTCCATCTGCCTTCACAGATAGGGGTGGGGAGAGGCGGAGATCCGCGCGGCTGAAAGACATGCATTGGGGCAGAGCTGCGGCTCATAGCTCTGCCTCCATGAGCAGCAAAATCCACCACCAAGAAAGTCGTGAATTTTGCAGAGGGCATTTGGGGGTATAAACCCCTTGTTTTGCTGCGGGATAGTGGCAGTTTAGCATGCCCTATACTGGTTTACATAAATACTATTTAAAAAAGGGAATAGAGACTTACTTCAGAGTCTCTTTAAGTTGGCATCCCTGCAGGAATGGTCATTTACTGGCACAGCTCTTTGTTGGGCCTGCATGGTTTGCACTACAGCGTTTGTTCATGCGTGTATAAACATGGTTCTTTGCTGTGCATGCTGGCATCATTTGAAGGAACACTCTCTTTAGAGCGTGAGCTCAGTGTGATGTATAGTGTGAATGCTACAGTGGAGTTCAATCGCAAATTGCATGTTTACAAACTGAGCATACAAATGCCTCTAGTGTGGAAGCCAACCTTGCTTGTCGCTAGGGTCTGGGACCCACTTACAGCATTTTTCCAGTGGGTCCTGGGCCTCAGGCTTGATTCAGACTGGCTTCTTCGGGACAGCTGGCGGCAGCTTATTTAACCAATGCTAAATGCTTTGAAAAAATTGGAATTGGCTAGGGGCGTTTCGGCATGACTATTTGAGCCCTCTATGGGGGACACAGAACTGATTGCGTGTAGCCTGCTTATATGCCACTTGTAGAGTCCAAAACAAGACAACGGGATCTACTGCAGAATTAACGGAAATGAGGCAAAAAGCTGTACACGTCTTTTTGAAAGCTCTTCCATTCACTCGAATGGACAGCCTAGGTCACTTTTCAATGTCACCGTTATTTACCACTGCACAGAAGCCTGTCTAAAAGGGACGCTATGGCGAAAAATTGTAAAATTTAAAATATGTGCAAACATAAACCAATATGAAGTACGTTTCTTCCAGAATAAAATGAGCCATGAATTACTTTTCTCCTATGTTGCTGTCACTTATAGTAGGTAGTAGAAATCTGACAGAAGTGGCAGGTTTTGGACTAGTCCATCTCTTCAGACAGGATTTTCAGCAAGGCTTTTATTCTTTATAAAGATATTCCCTAAAAAGGATTTAAAGAGAAACTCCAACCTAGAATTGAACTTTATCCCAATCAGTAGCTAATACCCCCTTTTACATGAAAAATATGCTTTTCACAAACAGACCATCAGGGGGCTCTGTATGACTGATTTTGTGCTGAAACCCCTCCCACAAGAAGCTCTGAGTACCGCGGTACTCTGGGCAAACTGCCACAATGTAACAAGGTTCACAGACAGGAATTAGCTGTTTACAGCTGTCTCTAACAGCCAAAACAGCTAGGAGCAGCTACATAACCTGCCCACAGTAAAAATGTCACCATGTAAGAAATGTCAGAATGTAAATTAGGGAGAGGAAAGATTTTACAATGAGCAAACACTGACTAAATCATTTATACATAATTATGGTAAAAAATGAAGCACTTTTTTTTTACTACATTATTTTCACTGGAGTTCCTCTTTAAGCAATGATGCTGGCCAGCTTCCCTGTTCGCTAGTTTTTTTGGCAGTTGGACGTTGCAACTGCCATTGAGGTTGCAACTGCCATTCACTAAATGCTTTTGAAAATACATAAGTCCTTGAGACTCCCCCATGAAGAGATGGACTAGTCCAAAACCTGTCGCTTCTGTCAGGTTTCTACTACCTACTGTAAGTGACAGTAGCATAGGAGAAAAGTAATTATGGCTCATTTTACTCTGGCAAAAAAATGTACTTATTTGTATATGTTTGCACATATTTTAAATGTTAATATTTTCAACAGAGTGCCCCTTTAACCAAGCCTTATGCTAGGTACACACCACTTTTCAGGCAGATTTACCTGCTAGATTATTTCTAACATGTCCGATCTGAATTTCGATTGATTTTCTGATGGGTTTCCATAGAAGTGAAAGGAAATCTATTGAAAAATCGATCGAAATTTACAGCGGACATGTTGGAAATCGATCTGGCAGGTAAATCTGCCAGAAAATTGTATGGTGTGTACCTATAATTAGGCTGCATCTAGTTTGAAGTTTCTGAAACAATGACCTTTATTCAAAATTTGAAACTGACAACACGCATCAGTTTTTCTGATTGATTTCTGGCAGATTTGATCATGTTTGTCAAATCTGCCAGTAACCTGTTGCTCCACCATCTCCATTTAACTTTCAATTGACTTGCGGTTTATCAATCCAATATCTGACCAGGGATGTTGGGACAGTGAGGGATGGATGCACTGAATGAAACGATAAAAAGCTTGCAGCTCGACCGATGCTCAATAGATTTCTGCTAAAATTTGTGTTGATTGAGTTTGACGTATATGGTAGAGATTGAATTTGAATTGGACAGGGATTGATTGGCTAGGTGTATTGGGCCATATACTGTAAACTATCTGTGTAAAGCTTATGTAGTACAAATCTGTTATCGGTAGATTTACAGGCCTCAGGGAAGAAGAGGAATACTGGATGTAGTAACATAAATATTTATCAAACTGCCTTATCTACATGCCACAGTCTTTCACCTGTAGTGCCACCTGCAGGTGAAGCAGAAACACTGCAGGTGTGTAAGGTCACCTTGATAACTGATGGAATAAGGATCTCACTGCAGTCTGAATAGCAGCCACTAGCAGATGGGATCCCCTTTTTCTCAGTTACTTTATAGACACCTGGGCATTAGTACTTTTTCACCTTATGGACTTCAGTCTTGTTGGTATATTATGATTAAAAGCAGAGCTAAGGAAGATATTGCACGTTTTGTGATTAACCTTTTTTTTTTTCTAGTATTTTCAAATTAACAAGAGGAAGCTTTAAAGCAGGGGTCAGGAACCTTTTTGGCCGAGAGAGCCATAAACGCCACATATATTTTAAAATGTAATTCCATGAGAGCCATACCATATGTTTCAAACTGAGGCAGTGCGCATGCGCAGGGCTCTCGTCCCTGTAGCCATGGTGATGTGTATACAGTTGATCCGCCGGGCAGCGGAAGTGTCACACACGTCTTCAGCTTCTCTTTAGTTTTAGCAACATCAGCAATTTTCCTGAGACAGGAGAAATGCAGAGTAATAGCTTGTACAATTAACTAGCTGACTTGGGGGTTTATTCACTTAGTAGGACAAGATCCCTGCACTTTGGACCAATAAGCTGCTTGTCAAGTAACAGGCAGCCTATTGGGCCAAACGAAGTGCAGGGGTTTCGTCCTACAAAGTCACTGGACCTGACAGGGTCCAGGGTGGGACAGTTGGAGCGGTTGTTCATTTTGGAGGGAGTGCGAGTAAGTTAGTAGTGCATGCTATATCAGTAGTGTGCCTACTTTGAAATTTATACTTGCGCTGTCACACTAAGCTGCGCTACTTGAGCAGTGTAGCTTAGTGAATCAACCCCTATGAGCCAGATGTAGCCATCAAAAGAGCTACATCTGGCTCCCAAGCCACAGGTTCCCTACCCCTGCTTTAAAAGGAACCTTAACTGAAAGGGGGGTAAAGAGTTTCACTTACCTGGGGCTATTACCAGCCCCCTGCAGCAGTCCTGTGCCCTCAGAGCCGCTCTGGAATCCTCCGGTCCCCCGCTGTCACTTAGTTTTGTTTTTGACGACTCACCAGTCGGCCGGCCGCCCTGCGTATTATTGGACGCATTCTCTATTGCAATTAGCGCTGTTGCGGACCGCAACGCGTACAAAAATATGCGTTGCCGCATAGATAGGCGACAACCCCCGTTCAGTTAAGGTTCCCTTTAACTTCATAGGGGCAGTTAGCTGTCAATGGCCAAACCACTATTTACTGCCTTTTTGGACAAGCCCTTACTGTGCAAACACCAGAAAGTTCTTTTCTCACAGCTGGAAACTGTTGTTTCTATTTTCGGGCATAGTTATGCATTCCTGCTTGAGATTTAAGTTTGAATTAGAAAATAACTTTTATAGTACTGAAATTCAGCATCTCAGCAATATTTAGTCACATTTCACTTTAAAGGAAACCAGAGACGAGTCTAAAAGTTTTATACATACCTTGCGCTTCTTCCAGCACGGATCACTCCCGCGCCGCCGTCCTCAGTTTCTTCCTTGTCGATACCGGGTCCTGTAACTTCCTCTAGTCGCAGCCAGTCTGCGCAAGAGAAGGGCGCCCTCTATGTACCTCTCCGGCATCTGGCTGAAGTTACTGGATGCGGTACCGAAGAGGGAGAAGACTGAGGATGGCGGCGTGGGAGCGATCCGTGCGGATGGGGCTGGAGGAAGCCCCGGGTATGTAACATTTTAGTTAGACTCGCCTCTGGTACACTTTAAGCCAGGGGTAGGGAACCTCTCCAGCTGTTGAACTACAAATCCCACAATGCATTGCAGGAGTCTGACAGCCACAATCATGATTAATAAAGGCAAATGCATGCTGGGATTTGTAGTTTCATCACAGCTGGAGAGCCAAGGTTCGCTACTGCTAATCTAAGCTTTGAGGTGAGCTCAAGACAGGCTGAAACCTTTGTTCTTGAGACTATTCGTCAAGCAGTGAGGTACCCGTTCCAGATTGGTGACTGTGTGTAGCAGGTTTGTATGACCTCTCCTTGGTTTCTTTGCCTTACAGCCGTGGAAGACCGAAAGTTATTTATTGGAATGGTGTCCAAGAAATGTAATGAAAACGATATCCGGGTCTTGTTCTCTCAGTTTGGACAGATAGAAGAATGCAGAATCCTGCGAGGCCCCGATGGGTTGAGCAGAGGTAGGTGGGACTATAGGTCGCCTGTGCTGGCTTGGCGCTGTGGAATACCTCGCTTTACAGGGGACACTGTTTCAGTCATTTTTTATTTTTCTCTTTAGGTTGTGCATTTATTACATTTTCAACTAGGTCAATGGCACAGACAGCAATCAAAGCCATGCATCAAGCACAAACCATGGAGGTGAGTTACGGGAAGCTGACCTTTTGGCGCTAGTTCATTTTAGGGGACCCAGCAGGAAACCTCAGTGGCAATCCGGCTAACGTGATTGGGTGGATGGCACCTTCTCAAACTGCTAGGTTTCCAATAGGTGGTTAACTACGCCCACACTATTCGGCCAATCACAATGCTTTGTGATGCTGTGACTGGAGAGCTGTTCCCTATGAGGTTTCCAGCTGGTTCCCCTAAAGTGAGCTAGCGCTGCTCTTATAGCTGCTGCCAACCACTTGGTGGGCTACAGGAGTTGGTCAGGTTCTGTATTAATGATCTGACTTTGCCGTTTCCTTGCAGGGATGTACCTCTCCAATTGTCGTTAAGTTTGCAGACACACAGAAAGACAAAGAACAGAAGCGAATGACACAACAGCTCCAGCAACAGATGCAGCAAATAAACGCAGCCTCTGTGTGGGGGAATCTAGGACTGAACAGTCTGGCACCACAATACTTAGCAGTAAGTAGTGCTCGATCTTTACTCCGGTTTGCAGTGCTGTTCACCTGGCAGAAAGCTGCTGTGGATGCCTGCTATGTTTTGGGCTGGACATGCAGAGTGAGGTTTAAGATGAACAGGCTCGAGAGGGATTTTCTACTTTGGAATTCAAATTTTCAGTTAACAAATCTGAATGGGTTTGTGAATGCTACATTGTTTCATGATGGGTTCTAAACTTAACCAAAAAGCAGCTGTCTGCACCCTCCTCCCGGTCTGCTGCCACACCTCCCTATTAGAAGTTGATTGGTCATTCCTCCAGCTGTCTGCTTACTTTCTTCTCCCAGTCTGAAGCCACATCTCTCTACTAGAGGTTGATGGACTATTTTTCCAGCTTTCTGCTTACTCCCTCCTCCTAGTGTGAGGCCACACCTCTTTACTAGAGGTTGATAGGCTATTAGTCAAGAGGGAGGCAATGATTCAGACTGGGAGGGGCTAAACAGCTGAAGCATTGAAGATATTTGAATCAGTGCAGCAGGTGTTTTCAATTGACTACACTAAAGGTAACAAATTATGAAAATATTTTTTCATTCTATAAAACATTTTGCTGGAACCCTGCTTTTTAACTATAGTTAATCAAAGATGGTCATTCCCACCGGCATAAGCTCAGATTTTTTTTTTGCCTTCAGTTCTATGTAGTATTCAACCACCTCTACATGTTCAGTTCACTCCTGCAGGCATCGACAAAACATAAGAGATTGATGAATTCTGTTATAAGAGTCTAGTTAAAGCCCCAAAGTAGCTATTTTAGCTCAAAATATTATAAAAAAAATATTTTACACATGGAATAGTACTATAATCAGGAAAATGTGAAATATTCCAAGCTCCCTGCACACTTGTTTCCAAAGCAGGTGCTGTAGGGAACAGCAGCCTTAGTGGACACTCGCTTTGAGTATTTATTTTCTTCAGAATTCATAAATCCACTCCACAGAACTGTTTTTCTATTGCAGTGTGTGCTGGTTCGGTGTCACCTAACCCTTTATTTTTGCTGTGATTATTCAAAATACAATTTTTGATACTTGTTTTATCCTGTCTAGTGACTGACTGCCCTTTGTTTAAAAGATATAGCAGCTGTTGCCCTTCTCCGCATCGATTTACTGGCTCTTGTATACCATTCCACGGGCCAGGCACAGTGGACACCCCTCATTCAACACCCTCTAACTCAGGAACGGCACATCGAACCAACACGGGGCATGGTGCAAATGAAAGCCAAGACTCTTGGCTATCCAACAATATGATTTCCAAAGAGGGCTAAATATCATTTAACCAGTGGGCAGTCAAAAGTCGGTAGACTGGATATTATGCAAGTACCACTTTTTTGTTTTGTTTTGCGGTTTCCGTCCTGGTTTCCTCAGCCCCTCCCCCACTCACACTTAACGTTTTCTCGTCCACCCCGTGGATGTCTGTGGTGTGTAGTGACTCTCCCCAGACCGGACCGAGCCCTCACTCTCCTTCTTGTTTTTGTTTTGGTGTAATGTCTAGCTTTATTTGCAGCTCCTCCAGCAGACAGCCACCTCCAGCAACCTCAACTCCCTGAGTGGCCTCCACCCCATGGGAGGTGAGTACTTCACCGACAGTACATCAGGTGTGTGCGCTTTTTATTTTACTTCTCTACCATCTATCCTTCCTCTCCTTTTACCTGCTTAGAACTTCACCCATTGATAAGTCAGTGATAAATGTTCCGTCTCCTTTTTCTTTCAAATTAAAACAAAATATGATGTAAGCGGAGTTGGCGGTGAATGGCTAATGCGTGTGGCGTTCTCTTGCCTATGTTGCGTGTTTCAGGACTCAGTGCCATGCAGATACAGAACTTGGCAGCTTTAGCAGCTGCTGCCAGCGTTGCACAGAACCCAACCAACGTGGGCTCAGCACTCACTACTTCCAGCAGTCCCCTCAGCGTCCTGACCAGTTCCGGTGAGCTTACTCGTGTTTCATGTCTCTTGTGTCCTTTGCTGGACTGTCTTCTGCAGGTTCTACTTTGCGGCAGGCATTGTGTCAGAGGTAGAAGGGCTTGTGTCAGTAAACTAACATTTATAAGCCAGGTACCCACGTGAAGATGGATCGGGGATCTGTGCTGACAATCCTTCCCCGATCTACCTTCACAATCGCACAAACAATGGGAACAATAGTTTTAACGATTGTGGTAATATTTTCGTGGAGGTCAATTGGAATCTGAACGATCGCTGCATATCGTTAAACATTGACTTCTCCTTTAACAGTTACACAATATCAAACGATCATTCGTTGTGAAAAAATCTCTCTGGGTCATGGAAAAGTTGCCACAAAAATTGCATTATGGGTACAAACCTGTAGAGTTAGAGGATCTGTAATGTTAACAAAAATTTCCTCGGGGGGGGGGGAGGGGGGTACTCGCCTCAGGAGGGGGAAGCCTCTGGGTCCTATCGAGGCTTCCCCCCGTTCTCCTGTGTCCCATGGTGGTCTCGTTGCAGCCCACTGAACAGCGGGCATGTCAATATTTACCTTCCTGGCTCTAGCACAGGCACAGTAGCGGCTCTCTGCTCCGAAATAGGCGGAAGTAGTTGATCCCAGTCGGGTCCACTTTACTGCGCAGGCGCATGTCGCCTGTGCAGTAGAGCGGACCCAACTGAGATCGGTTATTTCTGAGTGGAGAGCTGCAGCAGTGCCCCCACTGGAACAGGGAAAAGTAAATATTGCACAGCCTGACAAAATGGCTGTGCATTCAGTGGGCTGCAGTGAGGCAACCATTGGATGGAGGGCCACGGGGGGGGGGGGGGGGGGGGGGGAGGGGGGTAGGAAGCCTCAATAGGATCCAGAGGTTTCCCCCTACCGAGGTGAGTACCCCCTAGGGGAACTTTTTTTTTTTATTTCGTTTCACCTCCGGTACTCTGAGTTTAATGTCTAGATAATGGTGGTTGTTACATTGAGAAACAACTGTAGTGAGAAGAGTATGGAGGCCACCATATTTATCTGCTTTTAAACAGTATCAGTTGCCTTGATAATGATGGTAGCTACCAGTATGTAGGTACTCGTAATTTAAATTAGCTCCGCCTGTTGGGGGGGGTGCGGTTACTTATGTATGCCACAGCCTATAGCCGATACGGTCCTTGTATCTCTACTGCTTTCTCCTTCAAACCCGGAAGTAGAAAGTAGTGTCATTACGTGGTGACATAGGTAAGTAAACCCCCCGTGGGCAGCGCTATCTCATTTAAATTTCTATTATGAGTAGCCACATACTTGTAGCTACTTTTTAGCTAACATCACTATGCCTGGCACCCCTGCTGCAGAAGTGGCTGCAGAAGTGGCTGCAGAAGTGTCTGAATCACTCCAGAAACAAGCATGCAGCTCATCCTGTCAGATCTGACAAAATGCCAAACGCCTGATCTGCTGCATATGCTTGTTCTGGGGCTATGGCTAAAAGTATTGGAGGCAGAAGATCAGCGGGACAGTCAGGCAACTGATATTGCTTGAAAGGAAATGTATCCGCTTCCACACACCAGATCAAACCTGCTTGAAAATATGAATTGAAATATCAGCCATAGTTCCGTGTGTATGTGCTTTCGATAACCAGTTAGAATTCTGATCGGAATTTCAATAAATGGCATACATGTGTATGTTGGCTTTCTTGGTCAGATCTGAATATTGATCTGATCACTGGCTTGAATAGGATGTGAAGTAAGCATTGCATGGTGTGTGCCATGCTTTAGTGTGGTGTTATAGTCATGCATTCGTTTTCTGAGCTGGAAGATTTGTGCTCTGTGCAGAGCTGAGCTTCTGGAGCTGTGAGGTAATATCCCTGCCATCTGCCTTCTCAGCAGATTAATATATTCTGTTAGGCCTGCAGAGTTCCTGAAGAAACTTCTCTGTGGCTGTCTCTAGTGAAACGCCCGACTTTCTTTGTTTTAACTTAGAAAGTTATTTGACATGTTTTTATGCTGCTTGTGTCACTTATTTCTTCCCCCCTCCGTACTCGTAGGATCATCCCCCAGTTCAAATAACAGCTCCTCTATGAATCCCATGGCTTCTCTTGGTGCACTGCATACTCTGGCGGGTGCCACCGCTGGCCTGAATGTTGGCTCTTTAGCAGGTAAGTTTACATTGTGGCTCAGAGGAGCTGATGTGCAAAGGGAACTGATGACAAATGTGTAACAGTTGCCAGAGCAACCAATTATAATCCTGATGTCATTCATCAGTTCGGACTTCAGTGTTTGTTTAAATCATAACCAGAAGTATTGATACAGATCGCTATCTGACCTCTTTCCTCCTACTTAAAGGAAACCTAAGATCTTAAACATAGGTGTATTTATACTTACCTGGGGCTTCCTCCAGGCTCATGAGGTGGGTGGGCTCCCTCGCCATCCTCTCCGGCCACTCCATTGTCTTATCACCACCAGTAGTCTCGCTGGCTGCTCTCTTCTGCGCATGCCTGTCCGCGCGCCCTGGCGGCTTGCGCAGAAGCACACGACAGGCCCGATTACCAGCGTCAATAAGAAGACAATGGAGCGGCCAGAACGAGAGCCCACCCACCTCACAGGGCTTTGAGGAAACCCCAGGTAAGTTTAAATACACCCGTATTTAAGATCTCAGGTACACTTTAACCACTTCAGGACCATAGGCTTACACCCCCCTAGTGACCAGGCAATTTTTTTTACAATTCAGGCCACTGCAGCTCTAATGCCTCGCTGCAGAGCCGAACAACTCGGCACAGAGTGATTTTTCTACCCCCCCCCTTTCTGACCACCAACTGAGCTTTCGGTTGGTGGGCTCTGATAGCTGCTGGGTTTGTTAACTTTTAAAAAAAATATTTGTTTTTTTTAAATAGATTTTGCCATTTTTTTTTTGTTTCCCACCCTGCCTTCCCTCCCCATTGCTCGCCCAAAGTATGTTGTAATGGTACGTTCTCATCGACTGGTTAGCAGTGTGATGGGTCCATTCTCATAACGCAATGCATGCAGTGAAGCACATTTCCTGCCATATGGGCCACATCGCACGTATAACATGCAATGCAACTTTTCTCCTCCGTAGCAATCCCGTTTTTTACAGGGAATACAACACTTCTACCCACTCTGAACGTAGCCTATGAGCTTGTGTCTTAAAGGATACCCGAAGTGACAAGAGATAGACATGTTTGTACAGTGCCTAGCACACAAATAACTGCTATGTTCCTTTTTTTCTTTGTCTGAAAGCGTTAAATATCAGGTATGTAAGTGGCTGACTCAGACAGGAAGTGACTACAGTGTGACCCTCACTGATAAGAAATTCCAACTATAAAACACTTTGCTAGCAGAAAATGGCTTCTGAGAGCAAGAAAGGGGTAAAAAGAGGAATTTCTTATGGGTAAGGGTCACACTGTAGTCACTTCCTGTCTGAGTCAGGACTGAGTCAGCAACTTATATACCTTATATTTAACTCTTTCAGGCAGAGAAAGAAAAAAAAGGAACACATCATAGTTGTTTGTGCTAGGCACTGTACAAACCCATGTCTATCTCATCATGTCACACGTCACTTCGGGTATCCTTTAAAACTTGATCTGAATAGAAGGTTCTCTTTTTGATAATAAAGATGTCTTCCTCCTCTTCCTCCTCCTCTAGGGATGGCGGCATTAAATGGTGGTCTTGGCAGCAGTGGTCTCTCCAATGGGACTGGTAGCACAATGGAAGCTCTGAGTCAGGCATACTCCGGAATCCAGCAGTATGCTGCAGCTGCACTGCCGTCACTCTACAACCAGAGCCTGTTGTCACAGCAAGGCCTGACTGCTGCGGCGGGGAGTCAGAAGGAAGGTGAGCTTTGTGTGGGGTTTTGGGATAAATCAAGATATCAAAGGGAACCTGAAGCGTAATTTAAATTTGCCTAAGGAGAGTGCGTTCGTACACTCACACATGCGCAGTATGGAGCAGCCTGTCTTCTGCAGCACTCGGGCTCCTGAAGCCTCCCAAGGCAGGAGACTTAGGGCCCTTTTCCACTATGAAATGTGATCGCGATTCCAATCGCGATCGCAATCTCGTTTCAATTTCCACCATGCGATTGCGATTGAGCTACTATACTCATTATAGTCCAGCTCAATCGCATACAAAACGCGGCAGGACGACGATTGCGCTTTGACCAAAATCGCATCGCAATCGGATCGCACTAATGGAAATTGCTGCTGCAGTTTCCATTAGTTTAATGTACCTTGCGATTTGCGATCAGAAGCAAATCGCAGGCTAGTGGAAAAAGGCCCTTAAACGGAGGAGACAGCACTGGAATGAGACCAGGTGAGGAATGGGAAGGCTCTATAGGACCCAGAGCCTTCCTTCCTCCTTAGTAAGTATCCTTTTTTTTTTTTATTTAAATTAGGCTTCATGTTCACTTTAGGGCCTGTGGCTGGTGTAGACTTTCTCCACAAGTTCTCAGAAGCACTCTTACAGAAGTGATGCCACATTTGATACAATCACTGACAATCAGCCAAGAAAGTAGTATTGTAAACCGTGCATTGCTCCAACTCTAAACCAATAGAAATCTGAGCTGGCTTGACCCGTAATGGCAGTAAGGAGAATGAGACGGTAAAAGGATGTAGTTATAGACTTAAATTTCTCTGGATATAATAGATGAGCTAATGAACTTTGATAAGTGCACTTATTCTTTAAAGCAAAAGTCTAGATTGCTTTCAGACTGCCGGTCTACATGCATCTGGGCATTTGACTTGTCTGTGCAGAAGTAAATAGAACAGTGATGGCACTGCTTCCTGCTTCCTCACTGCTAATTTATATGTTCAGTGATGGAAATACATTAGTTATTGTTTAGGCCCTCATTTTAAGTCCTTTTACTTGATATAGGTATAGATGATTAGGGTTTGTAACTTTATTGTGATAGTCTTCCACAGACATCGTCATCATCTTATTGGACGTCCCTTTTAGGGCCTGTACTCACTGAAAATCGCCAAGTGCGAACGCAATGCGATTTTTGAAATCGCATACGGTGCAATTTTAAAATCTCATGCTTGCATTTTTGCGTTTTTCAATGCATTTGTTTTTCTTGTAACTGGTGATTGGCTAAATGTCCTTCAGCAACAAGTTGCAAGTTCTCCTGGGATATTACCTTAAAGAAAAAAAAAAAAAAATCATTGCGTTTTTTTTGTATGCCTTTTTTTTCACACCCAACGCTCGGAAGCACAGCAGTCGCTGTGATTGCTTTTTCCTAAAATTGCATCGCAGGTCTACAACGGTTAAAATAAATCTAAAAAGGAGAGATTTGATTGGCTGCTTTACCACAGGAGAGGTAAGCCAGTGTAGTGATTATAACTCAATTGTAGATTTTAAGACCTGTATTGCACAAAAAAGGTAGGCTTCAGACTACGCATTTCTTGGGTTCTTTCCTGCTTCATCAGGTCAATATAAACCAAAAAAGTGTCTAGGAAACAGAAGTTTAAAACAAAGTATAAACAAGCACTCTTAATATGTCTACATATGCTGTGGTAAGCAGACCACACTTCTGTGCAGTCTACGTTTTGTTTTTCCTGGAGAGCAGATGTTTCCCATGTAGGCTGTGGGTGAAACGCATCTGCTCTGGACACCAACAGGCCCTTCGGAGCACAACTACATTGTAGCGGACACTACGCTGACTATTCGAGGTCTGATTCAAGTGGGTATCTAGTCTCTTAAGCGTACCTAAACTGACAATCAATGTGGTTAATCATATGGAGCTGTACACTTTTTTTTTTTATATCTTATACTGTGCATGTGTAGTATGCTCATGTACAAATAAGGAAAGTACACTGATTTTGTGGGGAATGTCTTGGTGGAACCATATTGCTTGATGAAACCTGTAAAGTTGAAACTGTGTCCTTCTCAACACCGCCACTGGCTGTGACCCTCTGACAGTTCATGGCCATGCTCCCCTTCCTGAACTATTATGGCTGTGCCTTCACAAGAGCACGGAGCCGCTCACAAATGAACGGCTTTGGCTTACTGTGCATGCACAGTCGTACTAACGCAGGCGCTCATATATGAAGTAGTGTGACCGTGTTCTCAGAAATGCTCAGAGGGTCCAAGTGCAGCAACGGTGGGGTTGAAGAGGACATGAGAAAAAGTGATGCACAATGTGCAGGGAAGCACTCTACTGCATTCTGCTGCCGCACTCCTCTCCTCCTCGCTCTGGTCCTGCTTCCATATGGGGGGGGGGGGGGGCAGTAATGCAGAAGTACCACCCGACCAGGAGGGAGGATCGAATCTGTATTGTGGCAAGCGGCTGCAGTGTACTAGGATATCTGGAGATGCAGATGCTAGAGGAGCATGGCAGCAGGATGCGGTAAGAGCGGACCCACTGCAGTGTAGCTTAAAGGGGTTCTGTGGTTTTCTTTGTTTTTTTTAAACAAAATAACATAAAACACCCCTGCACCATAGAAGCGCCAGGTTTAATACCCCCCCCCCCCCCTCTGGTTTTTGACCGCTAAACCTAGGTGCATCTTAAATACAGTATTTAATAAAACTTTTGGCTTCTTCTGTTCACTGGCTGTGGACCCTGCTCTTGCTTTTTATTCAACCATTGCTTAGATTAATTAGCCAAGCTGTTCAATTGGAACCTTTCAGGTGACAAAGGGACATAAATCCAACCCTTAGCCAAGCGTACAGACAAGGGATCAAACACCCGAGTTCAACCAAATAGGATGCATTCCTCCTTCCTAACACCTTAGGAGAAAGCTATTGTTTGAGGCTATTTTGAATTGCCATGTTTTGTAGGTGCATTTTTAGTAGTTTGTTTTTCTTCCTTACCCATCTACATTGCTATCTGTTGTATCTTAGGTCCAGAGGGAGCAAACCTCTTCATATACCACTTGCCCCAAGAGTTTGGTGACCAAGACATCCTGCAGATGTTCATGCCATTTGGAAATGTTGTGTCCGCCAAAGTTTTCATCGATAAACAGACGAACCTCAGCAAATGTTTTGGTAAGCTTGTTGGTTTCATTGGCCTCTGAGAAGCCAGCCTCATCTTGGCTTTCTCTTCCAC
The DNA here is from genome assembly GCF_040937935.1 of Hyperolius riggenbachi. Taxonomy (NCBI): domain Eukaryota; kingdom Metazoa; phylum Chordata; class Amphibia; order Anura; family Hyperoliidae; genus Hyperolius; species Hyperolius riggenbachi. The sequence continues at coordinate 196,866,259 of NC_090656.1, read as the reverse complement.
GTTGCTGTATGTTTTTTACATGTACAGAAGAGATTTTTTTTTTTAAGCGAAGGGGTTGATACCATCTGGAAATATTTCCAGACCTGCCAAGAACACGGCTCATGGCATCGCAGTGAAGATCTGTGTGATCTTAGTTTGGCTGCATTGTATTTAAATAGAATCAGAGGTGGGGTTCTGACAATGAAATCCGCATACAGTGGCTGGGTCTGCTTATACAGCCCAGCCTCTGTTGTCATCCAGATACCCCCTAAGCCCCCCAGTGTGTCACAGCGGGCTGTGTTTAACTCTGTACTGTCAGTCTGCTGCTTCCCCCGCCTCCTGCATAGCTCCAGTCCTCGCCCACGTCCCTTCCCTCCCCGCTGATTGCCTCCCGCGCGGCTGTTATTTATGGGTGATTGCAGAGCGCAGGTGGGGGCTTAGGGGGGGATCTGGATAGCAACAGAGGCTGGGCAGTATAGGCAGACCCAGCCTCTGTATGCGGATTTCATTGTCAGAACCTCACCTCGGGTTCTCTTTAATGATGCACTGAACAGTTGGCTTCATATATGAAAATCTTTAACCAAAAAGGGGAAAACCGGACCTCTCACAAAGTCCTGTCATTGCATGTAAACTTTTTTCGAAGACCAGTTTAAATGTTAAATTTTTGTATAGGTTTTTTTTTTTTGTCAAAAGCAACATAATTTGCTGCTTCAAATGCCCACTAAAAAACAAAACTTTACAGACAAGTTCTGCAGTGCTTGCTGATCCCCATCGACAGGAGTGTAGCTGGACAGTTTGGGTAGTTTCTTTGCTATGCTGCTGTTCCCAGTCATGGCTGCACTTATTTAAATGCATCCCCTTAAAGGATAACAAAGGCAAAAAAATTCTTAGAATGGGGGGCACAGGTATGTATAGGAAGCAGTCTCATGCCCAAGGAGAACCCCCATACACCTCTGTCCATCTGTTGTCGTGTAGGAGCAACCAGAAGCTGCTTCCGGGTCTGCAGCCGTGCACAAGCGCTAGGCCCGGTGGTGCGTGTCATTGATAACGCTATGGGAGAGTGATCAATGACGCGCTGCTGTGCTTAGCGCTTGTGCACTGCTGCTGACCTGAAAGCAGCTTCTGGTGGCTCTTTCGAGAAAACGGAGGGGGACAGAGGTGAACGGGGAAGACATGGGCATAAGGACTGCTCCCTATACATGCCTGCTCTAATCATCTTCCCCTTGGGTATCCTTTAACATCTCACTGCTGTACCCAAGGCTGACACCTCTCTTGCCTTTGCCTTCTCAGCCAAGCCATAACAGTCTGGATTTCCACAAAACACCCTGCTGATCAGCTCAAACTGATAGTTAAAGCACATTGCTGACACCATAATTGTGCCATCCTTATGTAGTAGAGGTTTACTTTAAAGCACACCTGAATTGTTGGGAAAAACAGGTTACCTCAGTAGTGGAAAGCCTCTGGATAGTTCAGAACATACCCTTTCAGTCTACTGATCCAGCGTAGGGAGCCTGTTCACCTATTCGACTGTGTGCAAGGGGAATAGGTTTCTTCCGGCCACACTCAAGGCTGTGGATGAGCGCATCTGTACTGGGAATGCATGAGTAAGGATATACTGGGCAGATTGTGCACAGATGAAAGTCCATGGCTGGAAACCTAGTCGAATAGTTAAAGAGGGTCCCTATGCTGGATCAGTGGGCTGCAGGAGGATTCAGGAAGCCCTTGGACTGTCCAGAGAACAGGAAGACAAGACAAATAACATTTATATACTGCGCTTTTCTCCTGGTGGACTTGAGTGCCAGAGCTTCAGCCACTAGGGCACGCTCTATAGGCAGTAGCAGTGTTAGGAAGTCTTGCCCAAGGTATGCTACCTCGAATAATCTAGGAACTGTCCATATTTTTCAACCATTTCTCACCTATCCTGTCTTTGTGTTTGGCAGGCTTCGTAAGTTATGACAATCCAGTTTCCGCTCAGGCTGCTATCCAGTCCATGAACGGCTTTCAGATCGGAATGAAACGTCTGAAAGTCCAGCTTAAACGCTCCAAGAATGACAGCAAACCGTACTGAACTTTACTGCCCTGGGGAGTGAGCGAGAAGGAAGTTCTGGTAAGTGTGGGATGGAAAGGCCAAAAATACCAGGATGTGTGGCTGGAGGAGAGCACTTAGTAAGAACATACGACTCTGCTGTCTCTCAGCAGCCCCGAAGCATCTCCGTGTGCTAAAAGCCAGAAGCCTCTTTCCCTCTTAAGACTCTGGGTACAACTCTGTCGTGATTTCTTTTTATTTTGCTTCGTATGGAAGAACGGCTCGTACTACTTGTTCCAAGTGTTTTATTTTGGAGTTTAGGTGCCATATCAGTGAATTATTTTTTTTATGATTATTTGGAATTTTTGCTGTGTTTGTACAAATGTGTGACAAGTACCAGTGCCAGAATCCTTGGAAAGGGAGAGAAGAGCCCCTGCTGTTTTTTGGGGCTTTCAAAAGCCTTGAAAAGCTCCTATTGGTCTGTCCTGCGCTCCACTTGCTATTGTCCCGTGCTCCACTTGCCATTGTCCTGCGTTTAGACTATCAACAAAGATTGACTATCTGACCCTTGGTCCATTAAATGCACAATGCATGTTTACAAAGCACAATATAGGTATTAGTCAATGACCGTAGAGCTTCTCCGTAACCCTTGTTTGAAGTGAACCTGCGACATACCCGAGCAGGCCCGTTGTAACCGTAACGCACCTTGTAGTATCCACATGCACGACAATCCACACTAATAGTCTCTCGGCACCTCTTCAGCCCACCCGCTGCAGTCTGTACATAAAAGCTTTATCTCTCGTGACTCTGGTAAAGCCCATCCCCTTCTGTTGCTAATAGTCTACAAAAACAATCAGAACCTCGCTAGAAAGTAGTAGAGGCATTGGACTGTTAAAAACCAGTTTCTAGGAAATATAAAATCTTCCCCACCAAATATTTTATACTGAGTATTGCTATTCATTTTTACTTTGACTTGCAACCTTTTTTGGAAAAAAAAGTCTCTGCTTCTCTTAAAGGTTTTGAATCCTGCAGTGAGTAGAACAGCCCTTGTCTTGGTTTTTCCTTTCACAAGCAGAATAAGCAGTTGTGGGGTCCTTTCACACTGTACAGGTTGCCTTGCAGCAAGATCGCAACAGTGCAGAAAAGTTGGATCGCACATTAGACTTTTTAAAAAGTCTAATTCTCATTCTGTGTCTAGTCCCGTGAAACTTCATGGAATCCATTGACTGTGGTGGAGTTTAGCTGGAGGCCATATCTTCTTGAATGTGTGTATAGAAACCAACCTAGGGTTATGCAGCCAGCAATGTTTTTTTGTCATTTGTGATGGGGTCATCTTTAAAAGGACGGTGAATAGCAATGATGTGAAATTTTTATTGGCTGATTTGTAGTTTTTAGATTTGTCCAACCACTTAAATGACATTTATTGTAGCTTTGGACTTTTTATAGCTTGTTTCAAGTGTCTGTTTTCATTGTTGAGCCAACTGCTTAGCTGCTCTGTACAGTAGGAACTTGGCGGAACTCTACCAGACAAATGTAAAAATAAAAAGGCCCCATATTTGTAAACGTAAGCAATATTGTGGTATCTAACCATTATGAATAGTAGACCGCAACGGCCTTTACTAGTAGGCTCGCTGCCAGGATAGTTCAATGGAGCTAAAATGATAGTGCCATCAGAATTCTCTACTCTTATTGTCTTTGCAAACCTTATTTTTCAAGTTTTATTTTGGAGGGATCTAATAATGGTGAGCTGGGTAGGTGTATGGAAGATTTTCTAGGAAGTCAGAGTTAACACCAAGGGCTTAAGGGGTATACACTCACAATTACTATCACCTGTAATTTCCGGGGCCAAGTAGTTTGTGACTTGTACAAGCACATACCGATGTGTGGCGAGGGGACGACTGTGGCACGCGATGGTTGCATAAAGAGGGGAACAATGTGCTTGTTGCTGCCACTTATGGCATGCCAGATCTTTAAGCATTGGGGCAGCTGTATACATGCTAGATAATTGTCCTTCCCGACCCCAGTCGGCTGCCTTGGCTGAGTTCACTCTAGTGTATACAAGGCTTAAGACAAAATCTATGATGGTAGGTGCTGTTTTGTGGAATAAACCACTTTAACGTAATTAAAATTTGGTTGCATTGTTCAAGCTTTGGTTTCTTATGTGTTAATTCCCCCATAAGCTGTGCTACATTAGTTGTATTTACGGTTTATACACTGCCCAGGAAAATCATTAGGTTGAATAGCGCAGCCGTGAAAGTAGCTTGTTCCCCTAGTGCCAGTGAATGGTGCAGCCCAGGTAGTAGCTTGCTCCCCTAGTGCTGTTGAATTCTATGGTTCCGAGGGATGCTGCTGGTGCCCAATGGTTTGCTGGGCTGAAAGATCTGCAGTCATAAAATATCCCTCCAGATAAGCAAAAAAACTTTGATTGGGAATTGCATGAAGTCTCATTAGATTGTTTCAGAATAACATTTCAAATTTTGAGTGTCTTCAGTTATTTCTTCACATCAAGTCTTAAAGAGGAACTCCAGTGAAAATAATTTAATATAAAAAGGTGCTTAATTTTTACAATAATTATGTATACATGATTTAGTCAGAGTTTGCTCATTGTAAAATCTTTCCTCTCCCAGATTCACATTCTGACATGTATTACATGGTGACATTGTTACTGTGGGCAGATTATGTAGCTGTTCTGGCTTTAACAGACAGCTATAAACAGCCATTTCCTGTGTGTGTCATTGTTACATTGTGGCAGTTTGCCCAGAGTACCGTATGGTACCAGAGCCTCTTGTGGGAGGGGTTTCAGCACAAAATCAGTCATACAGCGCCCCCTGATGGTCTGTTTGTGAAAATCATTATATTTTTCATGTAAAAGTGGGTATCAGCTACTGATTGGGATAAAGTTCAATTCTTGGTCGGAGTTTCTCTTTAAAAGATACCATGCCTCTGTGTTCAGCTGTCCAACTTCCTGCATTTGAAGAAGCCAGAGAGATGCAGGCGAAACAGGTTGCTTAGTTACAGCTCCAAAGATTCTCATTCTCTTTAAACAATGAAAATGCCTGCTTATTAACATGCCCTCCTTCACCTACCTAAAATTAATTTTAAACTTAAGCCATGACACACAATAACTAAAAAGACTGTTTATAGCAATCTTTTAATTTAGGTAATAACTATGAAGAAAACTAGTTTCAATAACTGGTATAACAATTCCATATAAGCACAGCACAACAATTTTTCCTGTCTTCAGACATTTCTAATACAATCAGTTGGTAATAAGCACAAATGACACATTTTGAAGTACAACTTTCTAAAACAATCAGTCTTGTTATTTTTGTAAAGTGTTTTTTTTTTTTTTTTCAATTTTTTACCAGACTTGTAAATATTTACAGGCAATATTTTTCTACCTACCGACATACATGGCAAGTGGGGCAAGGCAATGGCAGATGACAAGGGGGAATTCTCTCGAATGTTCTCGGACTGGCGTCCGGTGTTGCGTAGTAGAATAGACAAGTATTTCATGTGCCTGTGTGTGTATGTACCCTTTAGTGCATACTTACATACATGTATCGTGACATGCTGAAGAACTGCTAAAACTTGAATATTGTATACTCAGAGAAAAACAAAAAGTGTTCAAAGTTTCTTTTTTTTTGATTTGGTATAATGTGAAACGTATTGAGGCTTCCAGGCTCCTGATATGATCTTTTATACAAGTGTATAAAAAAATCAAACTGAAAAAAAGATGATTGAAGGAAATAAGCCTGTTAGAATGACATTTCTATATTTTTATAGAGGTTTTATACAGCTCGGATGAGTGAGCAATATTTATTGCCTAAATTATTTCAATGGGAAGAGATTTTGTAGAATTCGGAAAAGACAGTGATTTTATTTTGTGTTTTATATACAGAGTAACTCTCTGCATTGTTTATAAGGCATCTTTTGGTGTGTTTTTTTGTGGGGGGGAGGGGGAGCATCAGTTTTGCCCAGCAGAGAAGCCTGGGACATAAATGTGAAAAATAGTCTCTTCCTGACTTGTCATTATTCTCTACAGCCCAACAGGTTTGTTTACTTGCGGGTTGCACAACTCTGCTTTTCAGGCCTTTTAATAAGATGGTTAGCTGGACTGTAATGGGGTCCACATCAACCCCTAAGGTGCAAGTCCAGCTGGACTGTAATGGGGTCTGCATCAACCCCTCACATTTTTAAGTCCAGTCTTTCTGTGATTATGGAGCCCTCGCATGTAAGTCCGGCCTTCCTGATTTGCAGCACTGCCATGAAATGTAGAGAGCATTAATCATGTTGCCTATTGCTGTTTTTTTTGTTTTGTTTTTTTTTTCCAAATTTCTGTGGTGGCAACGGCTAAATCCACCCCTAAATTAAACTGTTTTGCATGAACATTTTTGTTACTGTTAATTATGAGATTGGTCTTAAGGTTTCCATACATGAAACAATCCATTTGTTAATTTAATCAGAACAGCGTTCAAAAAATGTAATCTCTGCATGCCAACTTGTTTCACTTATCAGTGCATTTACTCATGGAGCTTCTTAGTATGGGTAGTCCCCGGCTAACGAACAAGATAGGGACTGTAGGTTCGTTCTTAAGCTGAATCTGTTCTTAGGTCAGAACCTTGGGCCATCTCTGTCCCCAGTTCCTCTTGAACACCCAAATCCCCCCCCCCCCCCCCCCCCCCCCCCGCCTCCAGTGTCACCTCTACCCTCTGTACCTGCTTATACAAGTTTAAAAGCCATTTTTTCTTTGAATTCTTTAAGATCGATTTTCTCAAACTACAAGTTCAATTTGAAAATTTTTTTGACTTGTTCCCATGGAAACACAATCCATGCCGTTCGTATTGGCGGGTTGTATGTCGGGGACTACCTGTACTCTAAAGTGCCAGAGGATATTAAATGCATTAAAATGTCTTCTAAGCACTGTCCATGATGAAGCCCTGTAAGAACTGTTGTGGGCCTTGAATTCGATCATGTCTTAGGGCAGGTGCACACCAGAGGAGTTTTTCTGAGCGGTTTGAGTTTTTGAAACCTCCTGCTAATGTTATCCTATGTGTCTATGCACACTGGAGCGATGAGGTTTTGTAAAAAAAAGAAAACCCATAGCATTACATTGGGAAGAGCTTTTGAAACCTCTAGCGTTTGGGGAGCTTTTCTGGTGTCTCAGCCCTGAATGAGGCAAGCCTGAGCAGGCTTTGTGTGGCAGTTTCTGGATGACCGGTGTTTCATGTCCTGGTTTTCCTAGTTGTGTACACTTATTTAGCCAGTTGACTGAAGATGATGTTGTAAGTTAAACTTACGATGGCAATAAACCCTTTAGGTTAATGAATCTTTGCACCAGCATTAAATGGATGTTGATCAATGCGTCCAATAATTATTTAGATGTCAGTTAATGGCTACCTTAATTCAGTCAAAAATGGCCGGGTTTAATATGACCAGTTGGATTGCTAAGGGTATGGATCGCCTTCAGTCCTGCAGGATGCTTTGTAGGGATGGTCAATGAAATGCAAATAATTTCAAGTTCATGCAGCATTATGCAAATTTATGCAGCTGGAAAATGAACCAATCAAATCTCGTTGAGGTAAAATTAGATTGGTCCATTTTCAATCTGCATAAATGTGCATACAAAATTTGCGCAATCCTGCATTAACTCAGAATTTGCATCTCAATGACCATCTTTAGTGCTTAGTATGTTTTGATCACTTGTATTTAAAAAGTAAACAGTCTTTTAGCAGATTTTTATTGTATGCAGATAATGTTCCCCTTTTTTAGAATAACAATTTTGTTAGGTTGAGGTAAGGTACTTGATAGAACTTGCTACACAAATGGTGGTTTTGTCAAGAAATAAACCTCTAAACCACCACCACTGCCATCTTTTATAGCCCCTTGATGGGTGCTCTGGTAAGAATTCTTGATGAAGCCACCCCCATTTACCATGTGTGCTGAGTTTCCGCTGAACCCTCAGCATTTGTGTATGAGGCTGTCTGATCTCACCTACGTCATTTTAGTTAAACCGGTGTGGGTACATTTGATTGGTTCTTGCCAGAGAGCATCATGGGCAAGTATTAGAAGTCATGAAAGCCTAGAAGTTTAGGTTTACTGGTGTTTAGAAGTTCAATTACCCTTGTTTTAGATAATTACCTCTGGAGAGGGAAGTCTCTGGGTCCAAAGTCTTTGTCAGCCTTTCTCTGCCAGGCTGTTCTAGCGCTTAGACCTCCAAAGATCGCCCCTGCGCAGTAGCTCAGGCCTGTTTGGGCTCTGCCTTTTCTTACGAAGCCCAATCGGGTCAGTGCAACTGCGCATGCGTGAGCCGCCTACAAGCACCTTTTTGATGGTTTTGCAGATGGCACATCGCTGAAACGGGCCAGTGGAGGAAGACAGGAGAAGCCTCTGGAAGGCTCAGAGGTTTACTCCTCCCGAGGCGATAACCGTTTTTGGGCACTCTTTTCCCCCTTCAGGGTTACTTTAATGCAGATGTTTAGCAGTTTTCAACTAGTATTTCACCGAAGAGAAAAGGCTCACTGCAGCTCAAGCACTTCTAAAGGGAACCACAGGTGATGGGGATATGAAGGCTGACTTGTTTCTTTCCTTTTAAATAATGCCTTTAATACTTTGTTATAGACTCTGAACAAGCATGCAGATCAGATGTATATGACAAATATGACAAGATTGGCTGCATGCTTGTTTCAGGTGTGTGATTTAGACTCAGCTGATCAGAAAGCAGAAAGATCAGCAGGACTGCCAGGTCTAGTTTTAAAAGAAAATTAATATGGCAGATTCCATTGTCTCACACCTAGGGTTCCTTTTAAAGACTTGAGGGAGAGTAGATGGGAATTATGGAAATTGAGTACAGTTGGTGACCGTTTTTTCCATCTTTTTTTTTACAAAATCTCCTATTGCTTGCTATGTATTAGAATTTTTTTTTAGTGGTGAAAATAAACTGAGATATTGTATATATTCTCCTTTTCCTAAAAATGTTTTTTTCCCCCCCCACTGATATCCCACTGTTTTATTTTGTATTTAAATCTACCTTTTGTTTTTATGGTTTCTCGGTCTCTGCTCAATGACACATTCATTGATGTATGCCAGAGCAAAATCTATGATCTTTTGACCCTTTTTATCTCTTTCCTGCTCTCAGGAGCCATTTTATGCTAGGAAAGTGTTTTATAGCTGTAATTCCTTATCAGTGAGTGTTATGCTATATAGCCCAACCCAACCCAGACAGAAACTGTCACTCACATACCTGATGTTTAACTCTTTCAGGCAGAGAAAGAAAAAAAGGAACACAGGCTAGTTATTTGTGTGCTTGGCACTGTACATATACACATGTATATATCATGTCACGTGTCACCTCGTGTACCCTTTAAATATTAAAATTGTAATATTTCTGATTTTCCTTCATATAAGCTTATGTGTGAATGGCAAAGGTGGCATTTCAGGCTGGTGGACTGGTTATTGTACATGTATGGGGGACCCAGTCATTTTCCATTGATGTTGAAAGTCTGGAATGTAGAAGTCTGAAGAGCAGAGTTCATTTTTTTTCCACCCATTTGCAAATTTCTTCCTGACACGTTGTTTCTAGGAACTTGCAATCAAGTTGACAGGTTTCCATTGGACATTTTAAAGAGCCTTTGTAGCCAACGACTGGGCAGCCTGTCTAACACAGCTGTACGGAGGAACACCATTTTGTACCATGAAAATGGTTGTGAAGATGCTTCCTGTGTGTTGCCAGATACAACTTCATGGGAAGAAAAATAAACCTGCAGCTGGGTGGATCAGAAAAACAAAACATAAAAACAAAAAAGATGCCTAACCACTTAAGAGGTTTGCAATACAACATTTGCTTGTTGCCAAACTGAGCAAATAGTTTTTGTAATTTTTTTCTTTTTACCTTGGCCTTAGGAAAGGCCATGGGGTTGTTATAGGACTACTGAGAAGAGTGGTTCTATGTAAAAGGGGGGGCGGGGGGGGGGGGGTTACCACTTGTCACGTCATCTCAGTTAGATTTCTGAAACTATTTGTGCCATTCATAGAGCGTAGATGTCATCATTGTTTCAGAGGTGCTAGTAAATGTGACCACAAAAACACAGTGTTTACATGGAGCGGTTTGGGTTTTTGTCGGTCTTCACTCTGCCGCTCCTGTCCCATTTGTGTTCGTGCGGGTTGCTGGGCTTGACTTCTTCTACTGGGTTCCCTTTTGCATGGTGATTCTAGTCTCTAATTTTATGTCTGTCGGGTGTTGTGTCCCTCCCAGATCCTTTCACAGTTGTGTGTACATGCGTGTGACATCATGTTGTCTCCCTTCGAGACGCCGAGGTTCACCAAGACTAGTAACTTTGGTCCTCTGTGTCTTTGCATGTCTACCAAGCTAGGCCCCCGTGTCTAGCTGTGTCCTTTTTTTTGTTTTTTATTTTTTTTCTCTCTGTGATTTGATGTATTGCGTGTAACTCAGTGCTTCTCCCTGTTTCTCTGGTTTGTTTTTGTTTTCTAGATCCCTTCCTGCCATTTGTCCATCATTGTGCCTCTAAAGCATGTCGGTGTGGCGTTCAAGTTCATCGTCCAAATCCTTGTTTCTTCAGCTTCTTTGATGCTTGAACTCTCACCTCTGAACTTGTGTTGACCTTTTTTGATGCTAATGTGTATATTTTACCATGTTGTTGTGTTTTTTTTTTATTTTGTTTTGTTTTTTGTTTTTCCCCCCTTGTGTGTTGCCAAATTGGCTTTGCTTCAAAGACTACGAAGAGGGACACAATATTTAAAAAAAAAGAAAAAAACCTTGCATTTGATTAAAAGTATATATAAATCTATTTTTCTAGAAATTCATAAAATAACCACTTAATTTTGGGACGATACTTTGTACCTATTAATCTTTTGAGCAGGCCTAACTGGCACACTGTTTAATATTTGTCCTTTTTGTGTTTCTACCAACCACAATTCAGTCTTTATGTGCTCTTTCCTTAGGGAGGGCGGGGCTAATCTGTGTTTTTATTTTTTAACTAAACCTTTGTAACTAATTGGAATCTCTCCGTAAGAGTCACATGTTGCTGTTTACAAAGATATAATGGCTTATGCTGTCATTAGTTAAACAAAAAATGTTTTATACAATATGGAGCTTAGCAACTTTTGTATTCTATGGCCCCTCCCCTGAGCACCTTGCAATTATCCCAGAATTTGTGTTCAGCTCCGCCTAGTAAAATTTATTTTCCTTTTGAAATTGCTGTACCAAACTTCACAGCAAAATGTGACCACTTTTTGTTTTCTCCTTAAACTGTGCCAAAAAATTAATTCTGCCTTGTCCTGTACATTTCTGTCTATCATCTGTGCTCAGTTCAGTACACACAATATTGCCCCTCTAAGGGGTTCACTGAACTCATAAATGTTGTGTTTTAGAGGTAAAAAAAAGTACAAAGCAGGGGTGTAAACATCATTTTTAAAGTTGTGTAGCTGTTTCCTTTTAATTTTTGTAATTTTTCTTTTGTGTGACTAGATGTGCAGTATAAGGTAACTTGTGTATTCAGACTGCACTGTGGATTCCCGCCCCCTTCAAGCAGGGTAGCTGTGCTGTGTAACAGTGTGGCATTCGGTTGGCACCACAATGATTGGATAACCGGTGACCTTTTTAAGGTATTTCAGAAGCTACAATCTGATAGTTGCCTTAGAACAGTCTGTTTTTACAGGCTAAGGTATAGCGCTGTAACTCTACAAGGGATTGTGTTCACAAACTGGAGGTCCGCTGCCCTATAGTACCAACCGTGAAAGAGAGAACCTAATGGGTTGGTTTTTGGGTATCGGAAACCTTACGGTGCTACAGTTTATGTTCAGGAGTCCTGCTATCCTCAAATTGAGGATGTAAAAATTGAAATCTATTTTTTGCTTTGTGACATGCTATAAGAATCTGGCACCTTATGCGTTGCTCATTAAAAGGTTGGTCCACTCTAAACCTAATAGCTTTTTCTTGCCGTGGGTTCCTAGCTCCACCTATCTTGACCAACCTCCCAAAAGCTACTCACGGTCTAGACTATTAAGGTGACTCCATACTTGTCCAGGTGTCTCCTAAGGTTAACGCCTTCATTTTCAGAGTCTGAAGACGTTTGTCCATATAGTGTCCCGTTATTCCTCTTGTTTAATCAAAACCCTCCCTCAATTAGGTTCCTAGAGCAAGAAATGCTTCTTGGCAAAGAGCCCAGCACGCATATCTATATAGCAATAGTTGCTAAGATTGTTTTGATGGTTTTGGGAGACAGAATTCTAACATGTAGCTTGAGTGAAAGATAAATGCAGTGCAAAGAATAGGCAGAGCTAAGAACTCCAGTACAAAGGTGACCTCCCGAAGAGTCTAGAAGATAGTCTAGCCCACAATCTTCTACTCATACCTAAATGTCAACAATGGGTGGGGTAAGAGGAATTTATTACTATAGTGGACCTCTGATATCAAGTGACTAGACTGTGTTGCCTGTAGCAAACAATTATTTTTTCTTTCCAAATGTGCCGAAAACAATTATATTGTCTGGTCTTCTACCAGACACTCTATAAATGTAGGCCTGCATTGTCACAATAGGTTTTTTTTTTTTCCTGTTACAGCTGTGAGCCAGGGTTTGTCAGTGTCCCAACTCAAATCATTCTGGGAAATTGTCTCCAGCCTTTTCCCAGCTCACAAGGAGCAGTGCTGTGGTAAATTGGCCACACTTTGGTGCTTCTTTGTCCACAGGGTCTAACCCAAAGTTGACTTGCGCCCAGGAGCTTTATAATGAAGCTCTGTTACACTTATATTTTTTTTTAATTCTTCTGTGAGGCAGAAATTCCCATCGGTGCAGTCTGACACACAACTCCTATGTAGGGCTGCTCACAGCATATAGGTCCACACAGAAGGGCATAACTCCTTCTCTTCCTCACGACCTGTCTCTTTAGTGAAGCTCAGACTTCTGAAAACATCCTTTCTGGATCAAATTTAAATGCCAAAAAAAAGGCTTTCTTCTGACTACTTTTTAAAAACAGAGTTCTGTGGTGATTTTATGCCTTGTCATAATATTACCTCAGCCTTCCTAAATAATATCTGCCTGCTTTTTGTGAATAATTCTATATAAAGTTGCAAAAAACAAAAAAACACAAAAAAAATCTTTTGGAGACAAACCTGTGGGCTTTTTTATTGGTACAAATTGATTGTAGTTAACACTAGGATTTTGTACAGTTTTTTTGCCTTTTTTCTACTAGAAAACAATGTAAAGTGATTTATTTCACAATGTGAAGTCGAAAAACAAAATATACGAAGTTGCCACTATATGACCAAGATGTCCTTCTGTGCTGCCGTAATAAACAGGACTCATAAAATCTCCACTATCCCCTCCTCACAGACGCTATTCTTAAATGTCTTGAATTAAATTTGTTGTTTTTTTTTTTTCTGATTTGCAAAGCAAAAATAGTTTTTGTTTTTGTTTTTTTTTTCTTTGTTTTTTTGTTTTGTTTCTGTGTGAAAAATTGTGTTGTAAAATGTAGAAACTATGGATTTTCTTTAATGGTTTAAGAAGATAAAAGGTAACCACTACTGCATAGCTGATCGCTGAGTTTGTGGATTAAAATGAACTTCTGTTTAAGTTTGAAACCAGTGTGTCTGTGTTAAATGATTAACCCTTTGTAAACTTTATTTTCAAGACCCCCTCCCTTCTCCTTTCTCGGATATTTGCCGATGTTTTAATTGTGCACAAACGTTACACCAACATACACGCAGTTCTGACTAGAAGTCATTTTGTAAACAGTGTGGTACCTTCCTTTGTTTGTTTGCTATTAAACTGTTTGAGAAGATGGTGTGTTGCATTTATTTAACGGCTTCAAGGGCAAAAGGAGTTGAGAAGGTAAAATCGATGAGTCATGGCTTTGCTACTAATATTTGTTAAAGCCATGCCCATGTTATGTTTTTCTAGTCCCATGTAGGCAATCGGTGGGCAGAGCATGTATTCATGAGGGTATAAACTTCTTGATGGAATCACTCTAAAGCAAATCTGAAGGAAAAAAAGAAAACTTATGATAAATTGTATGAGTAGTTCATTCAATTTCTAGAAAAGGAGTAGCAAAGAAAAGTTTTATATTTTTATTTTCCGGTACAGTATATAGCTTTTCTTTCTCTTTTTTTCTTTTTTCTTTCTTTTTTCTTTCTTTCTTTTTTCTTTCTTTTTTTTTTTTCTTTTTTACACCTTGCATCGTTCTCACCATACTCTTTTGAGCTTTGAGCATAAATAGAAAAAATAGGGCTATTTAATTTTTTTTAATATTTGCAAAAAAAAAACCCATCCTGGGAGCGATCGTTGTCCACCAATAGAGAGCTCTGTTGGTGGGTGGAAAGGGAGGGGGGGATCACTTGTGTGCCGAGTTGTGCGGCCCTGCAGCGAGGCCTTAAAGCTGCAGTGGCCTGTTTAGTAATAAAAAGGCCTGGTCAATAGGGGGGTTTAAAGTGAATGGTTACCGATTAAAAAAAATAGTCAGATACCTAAGGAGAGGGAAGGCTCAGTCCTAATGAGCCTTCCCTCTCCTCTCCTGGTGCCCTCAGGATCCTCCGTTCAAATCCCCCACTGCGGGGGGACTTCGGAAGTCTTCGGGAGCACTCGGGCTCCTGAAGACTGGCCGCTCCATACTGCGCACATGCGAGTATGTCATAGAGGGCGCTCGCGCATGCGCAGTATGGAGCGGCCCGTCTTCAGGAGCCTGAGTGCTCCCGAAGACTTCCGAAACCTCCCTTCGGCAGTGGAAGTGGCAGTATTTGACCGAACTGGTCGAATACTGCTATGGGGGATCCTGAGCGGGACCAGGAGAGGAGAGGGAAGTCTCATTAGGACCGAGCCTTCCCTCTCCTTAGGTGAGTACCTGACTTTTTTTATTTTTTAATTGGTACCCATTGGCTTTAAGACTGCGATCCTGAGGAGGTTAAAGAAGCACTGTAGCAGTGTTCTCCCCAGAATTTTTTTCCAGCCGGGTGGCATGGAATACTAGCCGGGTGGCATGAAAAAGTAGCCGGGTGGGTCGAGATGGAAATGCAGGGCAACTCTGCTTACAGCATAGGAGGAGGTGAGAAGGTGAGCTGATGACAGCCGGGTGGTCACCAAATCTAGCCGGGTGGAGCACCCGGCTAAAAGAGCCTGGGGAGAACACTGCTGTAGTGATGTAGAATGCAGTAAATTATTCGGGATACCCACTTTTATGGTAATTTTCCTGGTTTCAGTATCAGAAACACTTATATCTATATTGCTGTATATTGGTATCTATTCCTGACCTCTGTGTTGCTTAGGCTAGGCCTGGGCTCTTCAACTCCAGTCCATGAGAGCCAGATCCATGCCAGTGTTTACAATGTCTGCTGATTATTCAAGTCTCTAAACCACATGGGACCCAAATACATAGCAGATCTATTGGAACTTTATTCCCCTCCATGCACTCTTTGCTCTGCCAACAAGATGAATCGGGTTATTCCCAGGATGCACTTAACATTTGGTGCTCGGGCCTTTTCCTATGCAGCCCCTACTCTATGGAACTCACTTCCATAATCAGTGCGAGAGGCTCCTTCTCTGGACAGCTTTAAGAAAAGGCTAAAAACTCACCATTTCCTGAGCCTTTGAGACTGGATAATGCAGGGCACAGCGCTTTACGTCCCCAGGGGGAAAAGTGCTATAAAAATATTATTATTATTGTTACAATGGGTAGAGAGAGGTTTTTTGATGAACCACACCTTTCCTAATTCTAAGTCCATTATTTAATTTGAGCTGTGCCAAAAAATGTGTGATGACTTTGGTCCTCAAGTTCGGAGGGGGACAGCATTGGCCTAGGTCAGTGATAGCTACACTTGGCTCTTCAGTTGTTAAGGAACTACAAGTCCCAAGTTATGATTCATAAAGGCAAATGCATTGTGGGAATTGTAGTTCCTTAACTGGAGAGCCAAGTCTGCCTACCACTGGCCTCAGCTGTTAAGCCCTATCTACACCATACAATTTGTTCTCCGACTTGATTCATCAATTTGATTCAATCTGATATGTCCGATCGCGCAAAAAATTGTATGGTGTAGAATGGGGCTTTAAAGCTGAATATAACCCAGCATTTCTTCTTTGCACTAAAAAATCCTTTACAGTATATTATATTCTACCAGCATTTTTTTTACTAGACCAGCATTCAAAGGGTTACACACAGAGCTTTAAAGTTCTGTGCTGGGAAATGTGGACACATCAGAAGGTGTAGATAATATTATCTTCTGTTTACTTAAATGTATCAAGTGAGGAATGTGACACATTCTCTAACTGTGGAGAAGCTGCTGGACACACACATTCAAAGCATTTCCGAATTTAATACATAATTAATTAAACCATTTATTAAAATGCAAATTCAGCTTACAATGCAAAAAACTACTTTTAGGAATGTATACTTTCTAAATGAATAATACTTAAACACAAATGCAAATATGATAACTGTATGGCAAATAAAAAGTAGGAAAACATGGTTTTATTGAATATTATGTCAGGGTTTTAAACCGCTTAAACCTTGTGGAATTCTCCTCCTGGAGGATACAATAGCACTGGTTTTGGAATTCTAAAACATTCCCCAGAGCTTCACCTGATGGGACTAAAGACGTCACCACCTGTAAACAATTTCAGAATGTAAATCAGGGTGATGAAAGATTTTACAATGGGCAAACACTGACTAATAAATGGATATTGTAAAAAAAAAAGAAATATTACTTTTTCACTAGTTAATCTTTAAAGGATACTTGAGTTAAAAAGACAGTGTCCCCTTTTACTTACTTGGGGTTCCTTCCAGCCCTCGTAGTCTTGGATTCCTCGTTATCCTCCAGGATTTACTTGATCTACTGTGTGGGTGGATAAAATGTGAAACTTGGGCAAGTTGCACACTACTGCGCATGCGCTGGTCCAGCAGCATGACTCCTTGATCATGCTCCTGTTTCTGGGAGCATTTTGTGCATGCCCGGTTACTAATCTTAAAGTACTGTGCATGCACAGAATGCTCCCAGCCATGGGAGCATGATCAATAGAGGCCAAATAGTGTGTTATTTAGCCAGGTTACATGATTTACTGGCCTACACAGCGGATCAAGGAAGAGGACAGTGATGGAACTGGAAGAAGCCCAAGGTAAGTAAAAGGAGACCCTTTTTTACAACTCTAGTATTGTTTAATGGACAACTGTAATGAGGGGTATTTGGAGGCTGCCCTATTTATTTTCTTTTAAACACTAGTTGCTTGGCTGTCCTACTGATCCTCATTTAATACTTTTAACCATTTCCTCTGATACATGCAGCTAATCTTACATCTGACAATGTAAGAAACATCTTATCTACATATGTTCAGATACTACTGCAGCCAAACATCAGCAGGGCTGTTGGGCAGCTGGTGGTGGTTTACAGGAAATAAGTATGGAAGTCTCCATATCCCTCCCACTTCAGTTGTTGGAATTTGTTTTTGATTGCTTTGAACTTCGTGGCTGACTTGGATCAAATGTATTGCAATCACTTGACATGCAAGAAAGGGATTTGTTTAAATTATTCCATATAAATGTACATCTGTACTACAAACAAGACACACCCCTGAGGGAGACCTTACTACAGAGAAGACACACCCCTGAGGGAGACCCTACTACAGAGAAGACAGCCCCTGAGGGAGACCCTACTACAGAGAAGACAGCCCCTGAGGGAGACTATACTGAGGAAGGGTTGTCTTGACCTCAAAATGATTATCTGTGATACAGATGTGTGTATGGAACAAATCACTGTCTGTGGGGCTACCTTTCCACATGCTACATTCTTGACTGTGATAGGTCGCTAACATCCACCCTAAATGAGTTCAGTCTAGCATGTACAAGGTGTAAAGGTCAGTTTCCACTGCATGCAATCCATCCAGCTTTTCTGATCATGTGTAGAGTATTGCTATGCCATGAACATTCTCCTTTAAGGCCCAGATTACTGTTAACTTAATGCAATTTTTGCTGAACTGTTTGCTGCATTTTTGGTATGACTAAATTTCTTCTGCATTCAAACACAACTGAATGGATTCCCTGTCACATCACAAACTAAATAGCAAATGCATGCAGAAGATGGTAGCTTTCTTCCTGTGCACTCTATCCTTTTGGAGGGTGATATTTTCTCATGGATGTCAGTAACAGTGAGATGGCACCCCAGTTACTCAAGAGACCACACATTTGCAGCTCCGGTCAGGTGAGCTGGCAATGTGCATTAGTAAAACAGTGTTAAAGCAACAGGGACAGCCATACTATCCCAGGGAAAAAAACACATCTAAGATGATTACTTGTTCTAAATATATATCCTGTATTATACAGTCCATGGTTTGATTTTAGTGAATTTTATACAGTAAAAGAAAACTTCCTGAAATGTTCCATCTTGACTCCCTCTGACTGGGGTCAATCCTGATGTCATTTCCTCATATAAAGTTCACTATAAAATCATAATTAGCTTGCTTCATGAACAGCTGCACAAAGCATAAATCATATTTCAGCAGCTCACTGAACTGCCCTCAGCCAATCAGTGAGGAGCAGGCATGTGGGAGGGGTGATGACACGGTTCCATCTCTTGTCGGCAATGTACAAAATAGAGCCAGCTTTTTTGTGTGTCTGCTTCCTTGCTCCACTGTGTTAAAGGACAACTGAAGCGAGCGGTACATGAAGGCTGCCATATTTATTTCATTTTAAGCAATACCAGTTGCCTGGCTGTCCTACTGATCCAGCCATAGATCCTGACCAAGGATACAGCAGGTCAGGTGTTTCTGACATTTTCAGATCTGACGAGCTTGTTTCTGGTGTGATTCAGACACTACTGCAGCCAAATGGATTAGTAGGGCTGCCTGGCAACTGGTATTAAAAAGGAAATAAATGACAGCCTTCATATCTCTCTCAATTCAGTTGTCTTTTAAGCCTGGTAAACCCTTTCAATTATGATTGGCCAATACCACCTCCATGTAGTGTGAAGGTCAAGAAATATTGAATACTATGTGCTGATTGTGTAGGTAACACTCATGTTACATGGAGGTGGAAAAATTGGTCAGTGATTGGCCAATCGTAATTGAAAGTGTGTACCAGGCTTTATGCAAATCTAAATTTCAGCTCAGTGTTCCTAAAATCACATTATCACAGCAAAGAGTAAAAGAAACGTGAGACTAAGGGCTCGTTCACATTGCGTTGCGTTCGCATGGTCGTCCGAGTTGGGAGGGTTTTGTTCCCTTTTTTTTTTTTCCTGATTCTTGGTGATTACCTGCGGGCTTTTTTTTTTTTTTTTTTTAAACCCGCTTTTCTAAAAGGTTTTGAAGAGAGTGTGATTTTTCACTTTCTGGCGTCAGTGAGGACAAAGCAATTTTGTGAGCGTTTTGCGTTTCTCGTGTGCCTTCCATTGAGGCGGAATTGCCCTTAAAATGGTCCGCATATCATCTTGTTGTCCGCCCAGTGCACGACTCGCGCTATGAACCTTCTCATAGACATTCCTTGCACAAGTGTTCAGGGGGTGTTTTTAAAAAGCGCACATGGGTGAATAAAAGGCTGAAAATGCCTGCAGTATGAACGAACCCTAAGGTAAAGAAAAAATGTATACATACCTGCGGGCTTTCTTCAGGCTGATCGGCCTCTTTCTGTTTTTCCAGGCTGCCTGGATCCTTTGCTAGGCAGCTTGGTAATTCTGCCAGTTAGGGTGTATTGGGTAGGTGCTCCATTGTGCGCCTGTTGCTGGGAGAGTTCTACACTTGCACAGAACTACTGCACGGGCGCAAAATGCTCCCAGCCACAGAAGCAAGGCAGAGGGTCACCTCAAACATACTAGCTCTGACGTGTGTGCCTCTGTGACCAGCACCTCCTCTCTTCTTTGAGTTTAATTAGCTCTCAGGACAACTGTCCAGGCCGGTAATTCTCTAATCTTTTCAAACCCCTCCTGTGTGCTTTCCTGCATGTAGTAACCGGCCATGATGCGCTGATCCTGCCATTTGTAATGGACAATGGATTCTGCCTGTTACTAGCTGCCTTTGAGTCTTGGAATAATACCTTCACAATACAAATGGACGAGGCACTGAATGATGTCATTTGGCAGGTTAGGGAAAGTCTAAACACAATTGCATAGTATGTACTACTCTGATGCTGGGCATACACGGCGTCGAGGGAGGCTTAAAATCGAGCCTGATGGCTCGATTGATAATATCCAATGTGTCCAATCACCGCGGGGATCGATTCCGCGCTCAATACCCACGGGCGGACAATAGCGGCGAATCGAGCGGATGAGCGCCAGTGGGGCCGAGCGGTAATCGATCTGAGCGCACGCGGGGACGCGGCGGGAGTCGATCCGTTGGCTAATCGGCTGCCGGATCGACCCATGTATGCCCAGCATTAGGCCCCGTTTACACTTAATCAGTTGGTACGTGGTTTCCCCCCCCCCCCCCCCCCCCTCCATAGCAGTGCATTGTTAAAAAGATTTCAGTTAAAGAGGAGCTGTCAGCCATACTATCTGAGGAAAAAAAAAATATGAGTAGATAAATACTTGCTCTACTTACATAACATATGTATTGCACTAACCACGTTTTGATTTAAGTGATTTTTCTCCAGTAAAAAAAGAGTGGCTATTTTGAAGCCAATTCTGATGGCATTTCCTCCCTTAGGCCTCAATTCACAGAGCTTTATCACACACTTTATCAAACATTTGATAATTTTCCTCATGGGTAAAATCTAATTTTGAATTCACTAAGGTGTTATAGATTTATTGATCATTTCATCGATAAAACATTAGATAAATCACACCTTAGTGAATTCAAAATTAGATTTTACCCATGAGGAAAATTATCAAACGTTTGATAAAGTGTTTGATAAAGCTTAGTGAATTGAAGCCTAATTAGTCTCCTCTGCCTGAGTTGCCTGCCCTTCACTATAGAAAGTGCATTGTCTCAGCATGAGAAATATTGGCCAATCAGAGAAGAACAGAGGTGTGGGAGGAGAAAACAGGAGGGAAAGAGGCTTCAGTCAATCAGGCGCCATTAGTTAAGTCTTAGGGCTCGTTTCCACTGTAGCGGTGCGGAATTGCCTGGATTCCACCGCTGAAGAAATCGCATGCGGCTGCGTTTCCGCATGCAGATTTACCCGCGATTTAGCATGGCAAGGAGCCATGCGAATTTAACCATGTCACTGCCTGTGTTAAGTTCCATTGGCTTGCATGCGAAATCGCGGGGAAATCCGCATGACAAAGCCGCATGCGATTTCCCTATTGAATACATTAGCGGCGATTCGCCCGCATTCCTGCCGCACGCGAATCTGCACGACCCTGTCGTGCAGATTTTCCCCGCACCGAAAAACGCCGCCGCCGCCGCACACGTGGAAACAGCCCCATCCACTAACATTAAGTATGCGAATCCGCATGCAGTGCCCGCATGCGGATTCGCTATAGTGGAAACGAGCCCTGAGGGGAAGTACAGAATCAAAAAAAAGGACAACCCAGCATGCCCTGCAACTTCCTTTTTGTGTATTAAATAAGAGTTAGGTAAACTGGGGAATGATCATTTATCAACAAGAAAAGTAATAGAGATATTTGGATTGCCTGGTTAGCATCCTTATTACTTGGTTACCAGATAAAAGTAAATGATTTTATGCCCGACAGTTACTCTTAAAGAGAACCTGTACTGAGTAAAAATATTTAAAATAAACACATGAGGTAACTTCAAATGAACATTACATAGTTACCTTGCCATCAGTTCCTTTCAGAAGCTCACCATTTTCTTCTGACAATTATCCCTTCCAGTTCTGACAATATTTTGTCAGATCTGAAGTATATCTGCTGCTGTCAGTAAAATATCAGTTGCTGACAGTTAAAGCTGAGAGGAAAACTGATGTACCAGGTAATGTCCATGTCTCCCTATGGCTCAAGTGGGCGATGTTACAGTTTAGCAGTGTGCTGACCTGGAAGCGGTTATGGGTAATGACAATTTTCAAAATGGAGGACAGAAAATTCCCTTGATCACAGTGAACAAACAGGATGCGGGACAGGAGTAAGACACTGAGGAGTAGACTACATGGAAGGCAAGTATGACTTGTGTATGTTTATTTTGACTTTTATTTTCAGTTCAGGTTTTCTTTAAGTGAGAACTGTGCCATAGGAAAACAGGCATTACTTTGAAAATCAGTTGTCCTTTCAGTTATAACTGCGAGCAACTGATTAAGGGCTTGTTTCCACTAGAAGCAGTGCGATGCGGCTATGCTGAAACATGTACAGCAATGGAATAGTTTCCACATGTTGAAAAGGAATAGATTTCTCATGTAAAAGGGGGTATCAGTTACTGATTGAGATAAATTTAAATTGTTGGTCGGAGTTTCTCTTTAACGTGTGTTAACTGAAATCTTTTTCACAATACACTGCTATGGAAAAAGGTGTACTAACACACACTAACGCATACCAACACATTAAAGGGAAGGTCCAAGCAAAAAAAAAAAAAATGAGTTTCACTTACCTGGGGCTTCTACCAGCCCCATGTAGCCATCCTGTGCCCTCGTAGTCACTCACTGCTGCTCCAGTCCCCCGCTGGCAGCTTTCTGACCTCGGAGGTCAGGGCCGCATTGCATACATTTTTACGCATTCCAGCTAGTGCAAGAACAAAAATGTATGCGTTGCACCACTAACGCGTAAAAATGTATATGTTAATGTTCCTGCACTAGCGGGAATGCGTAAAAATGTACGCAATGCGGCCCTGACCTCCGAGGTCAGAAAGCTGCCAGCGGGGGACTGGAGCAGCAGTGAGTGACTACGAGGGCACAGGATGGCTACATGGGGCTGGTAGAAGCCCCAGGTAAGTGAAACTCATTTTTTTTTTTTTGCTTGGACCTTCCCTTTAAGTGTTAAAGCAGGGGTAGGGAACCTATGGCTCGGGAGCCAGATGTAGCTCTTTGGATGGCTACATCTGGCTCACAGACAAATCAGTAGGGGTTGATTCACTAAGCTACACTACTCAAGCAGCTCAGCTTAGTATGGCAGCGCAAATAAAATTTTCAAAGTAGGCATACTACTGCTCTAGCATGCACTACTAACGTACTCGTGCTGCCCCCAAAACGAACAGCTGCTCCAATTGTCCCACTCTGGATCCTGTCATGTCCAGTCACTTTGTAGGACAAGATCCCCACACTTTGAATGGCCCAATAGGCTGCCTGTCACTTGACAGGCAGCCTATTGGGCCAAAGTCAGCTACCTAATTGTACAAGCTGTTAGTCGGTATTTCTCCTCTCTGGCTCTCGGGGAAATCGCTGATGTTGCTGAAACCCAAGAGAAGCTGGAGACGTGTCTGACACTGCCGCTGCCCGGCGGATCAACTGTGTACACATCACCATGGCAACAGGGACATCCCTATACTGCGCATGCGCACTGTCCCAGTTTGAAATCTATTGTACGGCTCTCACTGAATTACATTTTAAAATATTTGGTGTTTATGGCTCTCTCAGCCAAAAAGGTTCCTGACCCCTGTGTTAAAGGGTCCTAATGCTTGCACTGATGGATCTTGTGATTGGAACTATAAGTACGCTCTCCCATGTAACATTACTGTTTTGCCATTGTGGATCAAAGCAGCTCATCACACACCATTGGATAACACTGAAGGAATTGCATGTAGCACAGAACCTATGCTAAGTTTTTATTGCAGCTTGGATTCATGGGATAATTCTCCTTATTTCCTGGTGAGTGCATTGGGATCAAAGGACAGGAACCAAGAAGAACTCCACAAGAGGGACAGTCTACAACCTAGGATCTCAACCCCAGGGGGCACTCCGGATGGGTCCAGGGCATACTCTGGCTACATCTAGTGATGTATAACAAATTTTGAGTTTCAGAAAATGATAAATCTATTATTTATAAAAAAAAAAAGAAATTCCCATGTACTGTTAACCACTTCCCGACCGCCTAACGCACAGCGGCGGCCGGGAAGTGGAGCCCTGAAGGACCGGCTCACCCACAGAGGCGGCGGTCCTTCTAAGGGCATGGGCGGAGCGATCGCGTCATCCGTGACGCGATCCTCCGCCGGCGCCTGTCACCGCTCGCCCGCCGCAACATCCTGCCGGCTATACGGAAGCGCCGGCGGGATGTTAACCCCGCGATCGCCGCATACAAAGTGTATAATACACTTTGTAATGTTTACAAAGTGTATTATACAGGCTGCCTCCTGCCCTGGTGGTCCCAGTGTCCGAGGGACCACCAGGGCAGGCTGCAGCCACCCTAGTCTGCACCCAAGCACACTGATTTCTCCCCCCCCTGCCCCAGATCGCCCACAGCACCCATCAGACCCCCCCCTGCCCACCCCCCAGACCCCTGTTTGCACCCAATCACCCCCCTAATCACCCATCAATCACTCCCTGTCACTATCTGTCAACGCTATTTTTTTTTTATCCACCCCCCTGCTCCCTGCCCCCTCCTGATCACCCCCCACCCCGCAGATTCTCCCCAGACCACCCCCCCCCCCCCCCTGTTTACTGTATGCAGCTATCCCCCTGATCACCTGTCAATCACCCGTCAATCACCCCCTGTCACTGCCACCCATCAATCAGCCCCTAACCTGCCCCTTGCGGGCAATCTGATCACCCCCCCCCCCCCACACCAATAGATCGCCCACAGATCCGACATCAGATCACCTCCCAAATCCATTGTTTACATCTATTCTCTCCTCTAAACACCCACTAATTACCCATCAATCACCCCCTATCACCACCTGTCACTTTTACCTATCAGATCAGACCCTAATCTGCCCCTTGCGGGCACCCAATCACCCGCCCACACGCTCAGATTGCCCTTTGACCCCCCCTTATCAATTCACCAGTGCATTAATTACATCTGTTCTTCCCTGTAATAACCCACTGATCACCTGTCAATCACCTGCCAATCACCAATCACCCCCTGTCACCCCCTGTCACTGCCACCCATCAATCAGCCCCTAACCTGCCCCTTGCGGGCAATCTGATCACCCACCCACACCATTAGATCGCCCGCAAACCCGCCGTCAGATTACCTCCCAAATGTATCGTTTACATCTGTTATCTTCTCTAAACACCCACTAATTACCCATCAATCACCCCCTATCACCACCTGTCACTGTTACCTATCAGATCAGACCCTAATCTGCCCCTTGCGGGCACCCAATCACCCGCCCACACGCTCAGATTGCCCTCAGACCCCCCCCCCCCCTTATCAATTCGCCAGTGCATTAATTACATCTGTCCTTCCCTGTAATAACCCACTGATCACCTGTCAATCACCTGCCAATCACCTATCACCCATCAATCACCCCCTGTCACTGCCACCCAACAATCAGCCCCTAACCTGCCCCTTGCGGGCAATCTGATCACCCACCCACACCAATAGATCGCCCACAGATCCGACATCAGATCACCACCCAAGCGCAGCGTTTACATCTATTCTCTCCTCTAAACACCCACTAATTACCCATCAATCACCCCCTATCACCACCTGTCACTGTTACCCATCAGATCAGACCCTAATCTGCCCCTTGCGGGCACCCAATCACCCGCCTACACGCTCAGATTGCCCTCAGACCCCCCCTTATCAATTCGCCAGTGCAATATTTACATCTGTCCTTCCCTGTAATAACCCACTGATCACCTGTCAATCACCTGCCAATCACCTATCACCCATCAATCACCCCCTGTCACTGCCACCCATCAATCACCCCCTGTCACTGCCACCCATCAATCAGCCCCTAACCTGCCCCTTGCGGGCAAACTGATCACCCACCCACACCAATAGATCGCCCGCAGATCCGACATCAGATCACCACCCAAGCGCAGTGTTTCCATCTATTCTCTACCCTAAACACCCACTAATTACCCATCAATCACCCCCTGTCACTGCTACCTATCAGATTAGACCCCTATCTGCCCCTAGGGCACTCAATCACCCGCCCACACCCTCAGAATGCCCTCAGACCCCAGCCCTGATCACCTCGCCAGTGCATTGCTTGCATCTATTCCCCCCTCTAATCACACCTTGAGACACCCATCAATCACCTCCTGCCACCCCCTAGCACACCTACCCATCAGATCAGGCCCCAATTTGCCCCGTGTGGGCTCCTGATCACTCGGCCAAACCCTCAGATCCCCCTCAGACCCCCTTCCGATCACCTCCCCAGTGCATTGATTGCATCTATTTTCCCCTCTAACCACCCCCTGAGACACCCATCAATCACCTCCTGTCACCCCCCTAGCACTCCTATCCATCAGATCAGGCCCAATACAACCTGTCATCTAAAAGGCCACCCTGCTTATGACCGGTTCCACAAAATTTGCCCCCTCATAGACCACCTGTCATCAAAATTTGCAGATGCTTATACCCCTGAACAGTCATTTTGAGACATTTGGTTTCCAGACTACTCACGGTTTTGGGCCTGTAAAATGCCAGGGCGGTATAGGAACCCCACAAGTGACCCCATTTTAGAAAAAAAGACACCCCAAGGTATTCTGTTAGGTGTATGACGAGTTCATAGAAGATTTTATTTTTTGTCAAAAGTTAGCGGAAATGAATTTTTATTGGTTTTTTTTCACAAAGTGTCATTTTTCACTAACTTGTGACAAAAAATAAAATCTTCTATGAACTCGCCATACACCTAACGGAATACCTTGGGGTGTCTTCTTTCTAAAATGGGGTCACTTGTGGGGTTCCTATACTGCCCTGGCATTTTAGGGGCCCTAAACCGCGAGGAGTAGTCTAGAAAACAAATGCTTCAAAATGATCTGTGAATAGGACGTTGGGCCCCTTAGCGCACCTAGGCTGCAAAAAAGTGTCACACATGTGGTACCGCCGTACTCAGGAAAAGTAGTATAATGTGTTTTGGGGTGTATTTTTACACATACCCATGCTGGGTGGGAGAAATTTCTATGTAAATGCACAATTGTGTGTAAAAAAATCAAACAATTGTCATTTACAGAGATATTTCTCCCACTTAGCATGGGTATGTGTAAAAATACACCCCAAAACGCATTATACTACTTCTCCTGAGTACGGCGGTACCACATGTGTGGCACTTTTTTACACCCTAAGTACGCTAAGGGGCCCAAAGTCCAATGAGTACCTTTAGGATTTCACAGGTCATTTTGCGACATTTGGTTTCAAGACTACTCCTCACGGTTTAGGGCCCCTAAAATGCCAGGGCAGTATAGGAACCCCACAAATGACCCCATTCTAGAAAGAAGACACCCAAAGGTATTCCGTACGGAGTATGGTGAGTTCATAGAAGATTTTATTTTTTGTCACAAGTTACCGGAAAATGACACTTTGTGAAAAAAAACTATTAAAATCAATTTCCGCTAACTTGTGACAAAAAAATAAAAACTTCTATGAACTCACGATACTCCTAACGGAATACCTTGGGGTGTCTTCTTTCTAAAATGGGGTCATTAGTGGGGTTCCTATACTGCCCTGGCATTTTAGGGGCCCTAAACCGCGAGGAGTAGTCTTGAAACAAAAATGACCTGTGAAATCCTAAAGGTACTCATTGGACTTTGGGCCCCTTAGTGCAGTTAGGGTGGAAAAAAGTGCCACACATGTGGTATCGCCGTACTCGGGAGAAGTAGTATAATGTGTTTTGGGGTGTATTTTTACACATACCCATGCTGGGTGGGAGAAATACCTCTGTAAATGACAATCTTTTGATTTTTTTACACACAATTGTCCATTTACAGAGGTATTTCTCCCACCCAGCATGGGTATGTGTAAAAATACACCCCAAAACACATTGTACTACTTCTCCCGAGTATGGCGATACCACATGTGTGGCACTTTTTTGCACCCTAACTGCGCTAAAGGGCCCAAAGTCCAATGAGTACCTTTAGGATTTCACAGGTCATTTTGAGAAATTTCGTTTCAAGACTACTCCTCACGGTTTAGGGCCCCTAAAATGCCAGGGCAGTATAGGAACCCCACAAATGACCCCATTTTAGAAAGAAGACACCCCAAGGTATTCCGTTAGTAGTATGGCGAGTTCATAGAAGATTTTATTTTTTGTCACAAGTTAGCGGAAATTGATTTTAATTGTGTTTTTTCACAAAGTGTCATTTTCCGCTAACTTTTGACAAAAAATAAAATCTTCTATGAACTCACCATACTCCTAACGGAATACCTTGGGGTGTCTTCTTTCTAAAATGGGGTCATTTGTGGGGTTCCTATACTGCCCTGGCATTTTAGGGGCCCTAAACCGTGAGGAGTAGTCTTGAAACGAAATTTCTCAAAATGACCTGTGAAATCCTAAAGGTACTCATTGGACTTTGGGCCCTTTAGCGCAGTTAGGGTGCAAAAAAGTGCCACACATGTGGTATCGCCGTACTCAGGAGTAGTAGTATAATGTGTTTTGTGGTGTATTTTTACACATACCCATGCTGAATTGGAGAAAGATCTCTGTAAATGGACAATTGTGTGTAAAAAAAATTAACAAATTGTCATTTACAGAGATATTTCTCCCACCCAGCATGGGTATGTGTAAAAATACACCCCAAAACACATTATACTACTTCTCCTGAGTACGGCAATACCACATGTGTGGCACTTTTTTGCAGCCTAACTGCGCTAAGGGGTCCAAAGTCCAATGAGCACCTTTAGGCTTTACAGGGGTGCTTACAATTTAGCACCCCCCAAAATGTCAGGACAGTAAACACACCCCACAAATGACCCCATTTTGGAAAGTAGACCCTTCAAGGTATTCAGAGAGGGGCATGGTGAGTCCGTGGCAGATTTCATTTTTTTTTTGTCGCAAGTTAGAAGAAATGGAAACTTTTTTTTTTTTTTCTCACAAAGTGTCATTTTCCGCTTACTTGTGACAAAAAATAATATCTGCTATGAACTCACTATGCCTCTCAGTGAATACTTTGGGATGTCTTCTTTCCAAAATGGGGTCATTTGGGGGGTATTTATACTATCCTGGAATTCTAGCCCCTCATGAAACATGACAGGGGGTCAGAAAAGTCAGAGATGCTTGAAAATGGGAAAATTCACTTTTTGCACCATAGTTTGTAAACGCTATAACTTTTACCCAAACCAATAAATATACACTGAATGGGTTTTTTTTTATCAAAAACATGTTTGTCCACATTTTTCGCGCTGCATGTATACAGAAATTTTACTTTATTTGAAAAATGTCAGCACAGAGAGTTAAAAAAATCATTTTTTTGCTAAAATTCATGTCTTTTTTGATGAATATAATAAAAAGTAAAAATCGCAGGAGCAATCAAATAGCACCAAAAGAAAGCTTTATTAGTGACAAGAAAAGGAGCCAAAATTCATTTAGGTGGTAGGTTGTATGAGCGAGCAATAAACCGTAAAAGCTGCAGTGGTCTGAATGGAAAAAAAGTGGCCGGTCCTGAAAGGACTTCCGAGGCCAAAAAGATGAAAATTACACAATACCTTTTATATATCTGAATCCACGGAGGACGTCCAGCGCGTCCTCCGCACCGTACCGCCGTCATTGCTGCCTTTCTCTTTCCCCCCTGGCTCGGCCCGACCCCACTGAACGGGTCGCATAGGCTTTCACTACTAAGATGGCCGCCGCCTTGAGCCGCGGCTGCGCAGTACGCTTTGCCCTTAGTGCGACTGCGCAGCCTTCAGCCCGCCTCCCGCAGCGTACGGATTCCGTAATGCTGCCCAAGCGTATGTCCGTACGCTGCGGGAGGCGGGCTGAAGGCTGCGCAGTCGCACTAAGGGCAAAGCGTACTGCGCAGCCGCGGCTCAAGGCGGCGGCCATCTTAGTAGTGGAAGCCTATGCGACCCGTTCAGTGGGGTCGGGCCGAGCCAGGGGGGAAAGAAAAAGGCAGCAATGACGGCGGTACGGTGCGGAGGACGCGCTGGACGTCCTCCGTGGATTCAGATATATAAAAGGTATTGTGTAATTTTCATCTTTTTGGCCTCGGAAGTCCTTTAAGGGGTAGAAAGCCCTAGGTCCTCAAGTGGTTAAAGTGTACCTGTAGAGAGAAAAGTACCTAATTTACATACTCCAAAAGAGGGAAGCCTCTGGATCCTGGATCTACCCTTTTTGGCCTACATTTGAAAAGGGCTTCTGATATAGACAAAAAAAGCCAGTTTAGGCTACAAAGGGTGCCTGGTGTAGCCCATGTGCCAAATTTGGCTTAAAAGGGTGCCTAGTGTAGCCCATACATAAAATTTGGCTACAAAGGGTGCCTGGTGTAGCCCATACATGAAATTCGGCTACAAAGGGTGCCCTGTGTAGCCCATACGCCAGATTTGGCTACAAAGGGTGCCTGGTGTAGCCCATACACGAAATTCAGCTACAAAGGGTGCCTGGTGTAGCTGAAAAGCTAGTTTTAGTTTATAAAAAGGATGCTGTTATATGCAAAATTTGTTGGGCTACTATAAAAGCGTTCTGGATATAGCCAAGAAAAGTGATTACTATGACCTAACTTCCCTCTACTTTCACACAGAACCCTCCCCTAATGGTGCCTAACCCTAAGACCCCCCTGGTGATGCCTAACCCCTCCCTGGTGGTGCCTAAGCCTATCCCCCTTTGTGGTGCCTAACCCTAAGACCTCCCCCCCCCCCCCTGGTGATTACTATGACCTAGCTTCTCTCTACTCTCACATAGAACCCTCCCCTAACCCCCCCCCCCCCGGTGGTGCCTAAGCCTAACCTCCCTTGGTGGTGCCTAATCCCTCCCTGGTGGTGCCTGACTCAAAGACCATCCTGGTGATTACTATGACCTAACTTCTCCCTACTCTCAAACAGAACCCTGCCCTGGTGGTGCCTTACCCTAACACCCCCCCCCCCCCCCGGTGGTGCCTAACATTAAGACCTCCCTTGGTGGTGCAGAACTCTAATTCCCCTTGATGGTGCCAAACCCTAAGACCCACTAAGAGTGGCCAGGCTTCTCTCTACTCTCACATAGAACCCTCCCCTAACCCCCCCCCCTAACCCTAAGACCCCCCCCCCCTGCTTGTGATGCCTAATCCTAACCTCCCCCCCGCCCCCCTTGCACCCACGTATCAAAAATCTCGGCTATAAAAGGGCGCCCTTTTGTGGCAGAATCAAAAACCTTGTAGCTGAATCAAAAATATGAGCTACAAAGGAGTAGAGATGGCTCGAACCTCTGATTTTCAGTTCGCGAACCTCTGCAAAAAGGTCGGTTCGTGCGAACTTCCGCGAACCGCAATAGACTTCAATGGGGAGACGAACTTCGAAAATTAGAAATATTTATGCTGGCCACAAAAGTGATGGAAAAGATGTTTTAAGGGGTCTAACATCTAAATTTGCACGGATGAGTGGGATACACGCCAAAAGTACCCGGGAAAAATCTGAATTTGACGCAAAGCAGCGTTTTAAGGGCAGAAATCACATTGCATGCTAAATTGGAGGCCTAAAGTGCTTTAAAACATCTTGCATGTGTATACATCAATTAGGGAGTGTAATTAGTGTACTGCTTCACACTGACACACCAAACACACTGTGTAACGCACACCGCAAACAGCTGTTTGTGTAGTGACTGCCGTGCTGGACTGGTGCGCACCATGGCGAGAGTGCAGGTGATGGCGGCTTTCCAGCCCATATGGTCGCCGGGCTGAGGTAGCTGAATGACAGAACAGTGACTGTCCAGCTGATCGAATTTGGTCTGACCACAATGAAGCAACGACCTTATTATCTTTGGTGTGCCAACCCCCGAGACACTCATATAGCCGGCGGTCATTGCTTCATTGTGATACGCAAGCCCCTTCACCGCGGCAAGGTAATGATCACGAAGAGTAATTGGCACATGTGCATGCCTTTTGTTTTGTTGTTGCAGCTGCAGTGCAGCCAGAAAAATTAGGCAGGCATGTACCCGCACCAGAAAAATTACTATAGCGGGCCTTAAAATTCAGGAATCCGCCTGGAGTCCTGGTGGACCCTGTTGGTGGTGGTGGCGGAGAAGGCAGTCAAGCAGCCTGCAGAAAGAGATGTGTGAGGAGCGACTTAGTCTTGGGGCAGGCAGTCACACAGTGTGCAGGCAGAGATGCTGAGTGGGGGGACTGACTTAGTCTTTGGGCAGGCCTGACCCTGCTTTGCAGACCACATGGTCAGATGAACCCTTGACCCAACGCTGTGTGCCAGAGATGACACCACTTGCCTTTCAACATCATGGTACAGTTTGGGTATCGTCTTTTTTTACATAATTGCGGCCTGGTATCTTCCACTGCGGTGTGTGGCTTTGCATTTGTGTGCTGCTTTTCCTCAGGTGGTAATCCCATTGCAGTTTGTGCTTTGTCATCATGTGCCTTCGTAAGGAAGTTGTCCATACGTGGGTCTTGGTCTTTCCACGGCTCAATTTTTGGTGGCAGAGTACAGATGGCATTGATCTCATCTGAGGCAGACACACACAAATTTCCACACCGCTGAGCCCTGAGATGATGGCACTTTGGTGGTGGCGGCTGACTGAGTGTTAAGTGGGGTGCCAGAATCAGAGCAGTAGAAGGAAGATATGTCATGCTTCCGTGCGGAAGCTGAGGTGTTCTGTGTTAAATAATCAACTACGTCCTGACAATCTTGGGGGTTGATGGCACGCGCCTTCTAAACACTATACTTTGGTCCAGGGCCGCACGAAATCACAAAAGCACGACCTCGAACAGACCTGCCGGGTAGCCTGCCTCTGCCTGTTTTGCCCATATTGGGGGAGATGAAGTGAAAGGTATGTGCACTGACTAATACAATGTGCATTTATATAGAAAGGAAAACAGTAGTCCCCTTAGTATCTATCAATAATAGTGTTCAAACCACAGTAATCTTAGATAATAATAAATCTTTATTGCTGGATTCAAGCGACATAATGGTTAAAAACAATTAAAAACAACAATGAGGATCCCCTGGCCTCTTGCCATCCAGTTTCCCTTGTAATGTAATACAATAGAATCACAGATCCGCTCAGTAAAAGTGGGACCTGGGATAGTTGGTATGTTGATCAAATGGGCTTGTTCAAATAAACAGCCACTTGTAAGGTATCAGATTATAAAGTAAAACAAGTTAAATAGCTGTATCAGCATAACCAACGTCCTAGGGAGCCACAAGGATTATAAAGTAGCATGACAATTACTGCTGGTTAAGGAACTGTGCAAAAATACAAATGCATAAGGTGCTGTGCAGTATAATTGATATAGGTCATATAATAGACTAATGTGAACCAAAATGAGTGTGAACAATGTTAGAAAAAACAGCAAGGTCCAAAAAGGACTGAAACTAGTAATAGATGATCAATAGGGGGTAGTGCAAGAAGAAAACCAGTGAGAAAATAAGTGAGAAATGGTAAAAACGAAACTGGGAGTGATCCCAGACATACCAGAGTCAAATGACCACGTGTAATAGACCCAAGCCCGCAGTATATAAAGATCAAGCAAGCGTATGACCATATAAAGAAAGCAATGATTCAAACATCTGAGCAGAGCTTACCCTCGTGTGGGGAATGTGATGGGGCCGTGGGGATCCAGATCCTACCGGTTGCGCCAGAAGCTACCTCAGGGATAACACTATCTATCAGCTGGTAGCTTAAATACTAAACTTCCGCAATGGACGCGGCCGCGTCATCAGCGTGATCAGGCGCGCCGTCGCCATAGCAACGGCGCTGCCGTATCCGCCTCTAAAACTACGGTGGCTCCTGTCAGACATAGTTCATTGGAATGTATGGGAAACTCAAAGCGGTCTCAATAGAGACATCTAATACAATGTGCAGTCACACAGGTGCAGTGAACAGGTAAACAGTGACTGGTATCAATACAATGTGCAGCTGTCACACACACAGGTACCGTGAACAGATGCAGCGACTGACTGGTATATAACAGTGCGTGCACTCACGTAGGTAGGTAGGTGCACTGAACAGGTGGGTATGCAGTGATTGGTATTTAAAATGTGCAGCTGTCACACACACAGGTACTGCGAACAGGTGCAGTGACTGGTATATAGCACTGCTTGTGGTCACGTAGGTAGGTGCACTGAACAGGTGGGTATGCAGTGTTTGGTATTACAAATCTGCAGCTGTCACACACACAGGTAGTCACTGAATGTGCTGGGCCTGGCAGTGACACAGTAGGAATTACCAAGGGGCCAAGGTCCAGCAGCTGCGACTGACTGACAGGGCTGTATATGCAACACAAGTGTCTGTGGGACACACACACACACACACCAAAAAATAGATTACAAGAACAACATTAGCTCTCAAAAGAGCTGTTGAGGATGAGGAGTGCTTTTTAGCAATAAGATCAGCAAGAAGGAGCAACCTAACAAGCCTAACACAAGAGCCGAACTAAGCTTTCCCTATGTCAGCAGGTTCTCTCCCTTCTCTAATTACTGCAGCCACACGAGTGAGTGAAAAGGCTGACATTGCCTGTGTTTTTTAAGGGGGGGGGGGGGGGGGGCTCCAGGAGGGAGTGTAGCCTGATTGGCTACCCTGTGCCTGCTGACTGTGATGTAAAGGGTCAAGGTTGACCCTAATGATGTATAATGGGGGCAGGTTGAACTCGCATATAGTTCGCGGTTCACCGCGAACGCCAACCACCGAAGTTCGCGCAAATAAGTTCGCAGGCTAACTGTTCGGGCCATCTCTACAAAGGGGCGCCCTTTTGTAACAGAATTTAAAACCTTGTAGCTGAATAAAAAATATGGGCTACAAATGGACACCCTTTTGTAGCCGAATAAAAAACCTTGTAGTCGAAAACCTTGTAGCCGAGTCAAAAATATGGGCTACAAAGGGGCGCCCTTTTGTAGCCCAATCGAAAACTTTATAGCCAAAAGAAAACTTAGGAGTCCTTTTCACCAGCTTGTAGCCCATATTTGAAGAAATAACATTGAAGTCTATGGAAGAGCCCTTTTAACCACTTCCCGACCGCCCACTACACAGGGGCGGCGGGGAAGTGGAGCCCTTCAGGACGGCCTCACCCACAGAGGCGGCGGTCCATTTAAGGGCATGGGCGGAGCGATCGCGTCATCCGTGACGCGATCCTCCGCCGGCGCCTGTCACCGCTCGCTCGCCGCAACATCCCGCCGGCTATACGGAAGCGCCGGCGGGATGTTAACCCCACGATCGCCGCATACAAAGTGTATAATACACTTTGTAATGTTTCCAAAGTGTATTATACAGGCTGCCTCCTGCCCTGGTGGTCCCAGTGTCCGAGGGACCACCAGGGCAGGCTGCAGCCACCCTAGTCTGCACCCAAGCATACTGATTTCTCCCCCCCCTGCCCCAGATCGCCCACAGCACCCATCAGACCCCCCCCCTGCCCACCCCCCAGACCCCTGTTTGCACCCAATCACCCCCCTAATCACCCATCAATCACTCCCTGTCACTATCTGTCAACGCTATTTTTTTTTTATCCCCCCCCCTGCTCCCTGCCCCCTCCTGATCACCCCCCACCCCTCAGATTCTCCCCAGACCCCCCCCCCCAGACCACCCCCCCCCCTGTTTACTGTATGCATCTATCCCCCTGATCACCTGTCAATCACCTGTCAATCACCCGTCAATCACCCATCAATCACCCGTCAATCACCCCCTGTCACTGCCACCCATCAATCAGCCCCTAACCCGCCCCTTGCGGGCAATCTGATCACCCCCCCACACCAATAGATCGCCCACAGATCCGACATCAGATCACCTCCCAAATCCATTGTTTACATCTATTCTCTCCTCTAAACACCCACTAATTACCCATCAATCACCCATCAATCACCCCCTATCACCACCTGTCACTTTTACCTATCAGATCAGACCCTAATCTGCCCCTTGCGAGCACCCAATCACCCGCCCACACGCTCAGATTGCCCTCTGACCCCCCCTTATCAATTCACCAGTGCATTAATTACATCTGTTCTTCCCTGTAATAACCCACTGATCACCTGTCAATCACCTGCCAATCACCTATCACCCATCAATCACCCCCTGTCACTGCCACCCATCAATCAGCCCCTAACCTGCCCCTTGCGGGCAATCTGATCACCCACCCACACCATTAGATCGCCCGCAAACCCGCCGTCAGATTACCTCCCAAATGTATCGTTTACATCTGTTATCTTCTCTAAACACCCACTAATTACCCATCAATCACCCCCTATCACCACCTGTTACTGTTACCTATCAGATCAGACCCTAATCTGCCCCTTGCGGGCACCCAATCACCCGCCCACACGCTCAGATTGCCCTCAGACCCCCCCCCCCCCCCCCCCCCCTTATCAATTCGCCAGTGCATTAATTACATCTGTCCTTCCCTGTAATAACCCACTGATCACCTGTCAATCACCTGCCAATCACCTATCACCCATCAATCACCCCCTGTCACCCCCTGTCACTGCCACCCATCAATCAGCCCCTAACCTGCCCCTTGCGGGCAATCTGATCACCCACCCACACCAATAGATCGCCCGCAGATCCGACATCAGATCACCACCCAAGCGCAGTGTTTCCATCTATTCTCTCCTCTAAACACCCACTAATTACCCATCAATCACCCATCAATCACTCCCTATCACCACCTGTCACTGTTACCTATCAGATCAGACCCTAATCTGCCCCTTGCGGGCACCCAATCGCCCGCCTACACGCTCAGATTGCCCTCAGACCCCCCCTTATCAATTCGCCAGTGCAATATTTACATCTGTTCTCCCCTGTAATAACCCACTGATTACCTGTCAATCACCTATCAATCACCCCCTGTCACTGCCACCCATCAATCACCCCCTGTCACTGCCACCCATCAATCACCCGCTGTCACTGCCACCCATCAATCAGCCCCTAACCTGCCCCTTGCGGGCAAACTGATTACCCACCCACACCAATAGATCGCCCGCAGATCCGACATCAGATCACCACCCAAGCGCAGTGTTTCCATCTATTCTCTACCCTAAACACCCACTAATTACCCATCAATCACCCCCTGTCACTGCTACCTATCAGATTAGACCCCTATCTGCCCCTAGGGCACTCAATCACCCGCCCACACCCTCAGAATGCCCTCAGACCCCAGCCCTGATCACCTCGCCAGTGCATTGCTTGCATCTATTCCCCCCTCTAATCACACCTTGAGACACCCATCAATCACCTCCTGTCACCCCCTAGCACACCTACCCATCAGATCAGGCCCCAATTTGCCCCGTGTGGGCTCCTGATCACTCGGCCAAACCCTCAGACCCCCTTCCGATCACCTCCCCAGTGCATGGATTGCATCTATTTTCCCCTCTAACCACCCCCTGAGACACCCATCAATCACCTCCTGTCACCCCCCTAGCACTCCTATCCATCAGATCAGGCCCAATACAACCTGTCATCTAAAAGGCCACCCTGCTTATGACCGGTTCCACAAAATTCGCCCCCTCATAGACCACCTGTCATCAAAATTTGCAGATGCTTATACCCCTGAACAGTCATTTTGAGACATTTGGTTTCCAGACTACTCACGGTTTTGGGCCTGTAAAATGCCAGGGCGGTATAGGAACCCCACAAGTGACCCCATTTTAGAAAAAAAAGACACCCCAAGGTATTATGTTAGGTGTATGACGAGTTCATAGAAGATTTTATTTTTTGTCAAAAGTTAGCGGAAATTAATTTTTATTGTTTTTTTTTCACAAAGTGTCATTTTTCACTAACTTGTGACAAAAAATAAAATCTTCTATGAACTCGCCATATACCTAACGGAATACCTTGGGGTGTCTTCTTTCTAAAATGGGGTCACTTGTGGGGTTCCTATACTGCCCTGGCATTTTAGGGGCCCTAAACCGCGAGGAGTAGTCTAGAAAACAAATGCTTCAAAATGACCTGTGAATAGGACGTTGGGCCCCTTAGCGCACCTAGGCTGCAAAAAAGTGTCACACATGTGGTACCGCCGTACTCAGGAAAAGTAGTATAATGTGTTTTGGGGTGTATTTTTACACATACCCATGCTGGGTGGGAGAAATTTCTATGTAAATGGACAATTGTGTGTAAAAAAAATCAAACAATTGTCATTTACAGAGATATTTCTCCCACTTAGCATGGGTATGTGTAAAAATACACCCCAAAACGCATTATACTACTTCTCCTGAGTACAGCGGTACCACATGTGTGGCACTTTTTTACACCCTAAGTACGCTAAGGGGCCCAAAGTCCAATGAGTACCTTTAGGATTTCACAGGTCATTTTGCGACATTTGGTTTCAAGACTACTCCTCACGGTTTAGGGCCCCTAAAATGCCAGGGCAGTATAGGAACCCCACAAATGACCCCATTCTAGAAAGAAGACACCCAAAGGTATTCCGTACGGAGTATGGTGAGTTCATAGAAGATTTTATTTTTTGTCACAAGTTAGCGGAAAATGACACTTTGTGAAAAAAAACTATTAAAATCAATTTCCGCTAACTTGTGACAAAAATATAAAAACTTCTATGAACTCACCATACTCCTAACGGAATACCTTGGGGTGTCTTCTTTCTAAAATGGGGTCATTAGTGGGGTTCCTATACTGCCCTGGCATTTTAGGGGCCCTAAACCGTGAGGAGTAGTCTTGAAACAAAAATGACCTGTGAAATCCTAAAGGTACTCATTGGACTTTGGGCCCCTTAGTGCAGTTAGGGTGCAAAAAAGTGCCACACATGTGGTATCGCCGTACTCGGGAGAAGTAGTACAATGTGTTTTGGGGTGTATTTTTACACATACCCATGCTGGGTGGGAGAAATACCTCTGTAAATGACAATCTTTTGATTTTTTTACACACAATTGTCCATTTACAGAGGTATTTCTCCCACCCAGCATGGGTATGTGTAAAAATACACCCCAAAACACATTGTACTACTTCTCCCGAGTATGGCGATACCACATGTGTGGCACTTTTTTGCACCCTAACTGCGCTAAAGGGCCCAAAGTCCAATGAGTACCTTTAGGATTTCACAGGTCATTTTGAGAAATTTCGTTTCAAGACTACTCCTCACGGTTTAGGGCCCCTAAAATGCCAGGGCAGTATAGGAACCCCACAAATGACCCCATTTTAGAAAGAAGACACCCCAAGGTATTCCGTTAGGAGTATGGTGAGTTCATAGAAGATTTTATTTTTTGTCAAAAGTTAGCGGAAATTGATTTTAATTGTGTTTTTTCACAAAGTGTCATTTTCCGCTAACTTGTGACAAAAAATAAAATCTTCTATGAACTCGCCATACTCCTAACGGAATACCTTGGGGTGTCTTCTTTCTAAAATGGGGTCATTTGTGGGGTTCCTATACTGCCCTGGCATTTTAGGGGCCCTAAACCGTGAGGAGTAGTCTTGAAACGAAATTTCTCAAAATGACCTGTGAAATCCTAAAGGTACTCATTGGACTTTGGGCCCTTTAGCGCAGTTAGGGTGCAAAAAAGTGCCACACATGTGGTATCGCCGTACTCAGGAGAAGTAGTATAATGTGTTTTGTGGTGTATTTTTACACATACCCATGCTGAGTGGGAGAAATATCTCTGTAAATGGACAATTGTGTGTAAAAAAAATTAACAAATTGTCATTTACAGAGATATTTCTCCCACCCAGCATGGGTATGTGTAAAAATACACCCCAAAACACATTACACTACTTCTCCTGAGTACGGCAATACCACATGTGTGGCACTTTTTTGCAGCCTAACTGCGCTAAGGGGTCCAAAGTCCAATGAGCACCTTTAGGCTTTACAGGGGTGCTTACAATTTAGCACCCCCCAAAATGTCAGGACAGTAAACACACCCCACAAATGACCCCATTTTGGAAAGTAGACCCTTCAAGGTATTCAGAGAGGGGTATGGTGAGTCTGTGGCAGATTTCATTTTTTTTTGGTGCAAGTTAGAAGAAATGGAAACTTTTTTTTTTTTTTTTTTTCCTCACAAAGTGTCATTTTCCGCTTACTTGTGACAAAAAATAATATCTTCTATGAACTCACTATGCCTCTCAGTGAATACTTTGGGATGTCTTCTTTCCAAAATGGGGTCATTTGGGGGGTATTTATACTATCCTGGAATTCTAGCCCCTCATGAAACATGACAGGGGGTCAGAAAAGTCATAGATGCTTGAAAATGGGAAAATTCACTTTTTGCACCATAGTTTGTAAACGCTATAACTTTTACCCAAACCAATAAATATACGCTGAATGGGTTTTTTTTTATCAAAAACATGTCTGTCCACATTTTTCGCGCTGCATGTATACAGAAATTTTACTTTATTTGAAAACTGTCAGCCAGGGGTGTCTCTAGTCATTTTGTCACTCCAGGCGAGAAAACCTGTGCCCCCCCCCCCCCCAGCCCCTTCCCCCCAGGAAAATAATCATAATGCAGCATCGTTTCACCAGAACATAATCATAATGCGGCAGTGTTTCATCAGAAAATAATACTAATTATTGTAATTCAGAATCGTAATTCACCAGAAAATAATCGTAATGTGGCAGTGTTTCACCAGAAAATACACTTATTGCAGCAGCATTTCACCAGAAATTAATCATAGGGCAGCAGCGTTTCACCAGAAAATAATCGTAATGGGGCAGCGTTGTCAGAAAATAATCGTAATGTGGAAGCGTTTCACCAGAAAATACACATAATCCGAGCAGAGGGAAAGAGTAGAGAGGGAGAAGCAGCATAAGATGTAAGAGGGGGGTAGAGAAACAGAGAGGGGAGAGGGAGAGACAGCATAAGATGGAAGAGGGTGCAGAGAAACAAAGAGGAGTAGAGACAGCATAAGATGGAAGAGGGGGCAGAGGAACAGAGAGGGGAGAGGGAGAGACAGCATAAGATGGAAGAGGGGGCAGAGGAACAGAGAGGGGAGAGGGAGAGACAGCATAAGATGGAAGAGGGTGCAGAGGAACAGAGAGGGGAGAGGGAGAGACAGCATAAGATGGAAGAGAGTGCAGAGGAACAGAGAAGGGTAGAGACAGCATAAGATGGAAGAGGGGGCAGAGGAACAGAGAGGGGAGAGGGAGAGACAGCACAGCACTAAAGCACAGGTTTTTACAGCTTTACCAGCCTACAGCCTAACCAGCTTTCAAAGAAAACTCTAGTATCAAAAGAGCAGGGCACATTCTAGCAGTTATAACAGTACTGGGAGTCTGCACACAGGACAGGAAGTGTTCTTAGCAGCCTGCCTGCATACCTTCTCTTCTGCCTGTGCATGCAGCTTATCATCTCTGGAGTAGTGATGGGTCGTTCGCGAACGAGCCAGCTCTAAGAGCCGGCTCTTTGCTGCGAACGACAAGAGCCGGTTCTCAGTTTTGAAAGAGCCAATGCCTCAGCCGCCCCACAGAGCTCTGCTTTGCTCTGCAATAAAGGGCGCTGAGGCATGTTGGGAGATGTAGTCCTCCTCTTGCAGCTTGTAGGAGTGTATGGGACAGAGCAGAGCAGTAGCAGGAGGAATTGCCCCAGTCAGAGAAGCAGTCTGGAATTGTCATGGAGACGGGGGTGGGGCTTTTACTCCGATTCTGAGTGGTGTTTAGTGATATTTAATGAAGAGCCGATTCAGAGCCGTAAGAGCCAGCTCTTTAATGGGAGCCGATTCAGAAGAGCCGATTCTCTGAAAAGAGCCGGAATTCCCATCACTACTCTGGAGCAGAAACTTCCCTTCTCCCGGGCTGTGTTGCTGTCTTGTGCGGGGGCGGGGCTCCAACACGGACACATCACATTCTTCTCTCTGTGACTGCATCTGTCCCCTGGCTGTCTCGCTCCAGTGTCTGTGTGCAGCCAGTGACACAGGTGGGGGGTCAGACTGTCGGGGGCATAAGCTGGCTGGCCGCTGGCTCCTGGTTTGACTGGCGTGGGGCGGAGTTAAAGGCTGGGCCACACAAGGTAAACACTTTACCTGTGTGGGTACTGAGAAGAAGGGGCACGGCTTTAAAGAAGGAGCCTGGCAGAGAAGAGCAGTATTGATTGCTCTATTGGCTGGGGAGAAGTGGAGGTGGAGGCACTGCTGAGCACATGGTAGCGTGCCGAGCACCGGGGACTGAGTCGGGAGGTAATATAATATAAAAAAAAAAAAAAAACATGGTCACGGTAGCAGCAGCGGGGGAATGCGCCTCACCACCTCATGGCGCCTCACCACCTCATGGCGCCCCAGGCAACCGCCTATACTTGCCTGGTGGGTGAGACGCCCCTGCTGTCAGCACAGAAAGTTAAAAAAATCATTTTTTTGCCAAAATTCATGTCTTTTTTGCTGAATATAATAAAAAGTAAAAATCGCAGGAGCAATTAAATAGCACCAAAAGAAAGCTTTATTAGTGACAAGAAAAGGAGCCAAAATTCATTTAGGTGGTAGGTTGTATGAGCGAGCAATAAACCGTGAAAGCTGCAGTGGTCTGAATGGAAAAAAAGTGGCCGGTCCTTAAGGGGTAGAAAGCCCTAGATCCTCAAGTGGTTAATACAGATGGCTGAGGAGCCCTTTTCAACTGATTCCCCTTTTTGTGCTACTGCACAGACACCATGCCTCTTGCTTCACTCGTCCAAGGACTGGAAAGCGGACCTGAACTTGCAGTGTCTCGGCGTCCTGCGGTGGTCGGGAGGAGATTATGGGAAGCGTCTGGAGCATTAAGAGGCTTCCCTATCTGAATGTCTCTCTCATTAATGATAAAGGTTTAATTTAAAATCAATGGGAACCTTTAAAAAAAAAAAAAAAAAAAGAAGCCAGGTACTTACCTAGGGAGAGGGAAGGTTCTGGTTACTATAGAGTCTTCCCTCTCCTCTCCCGGTGCCTGTTCCAGTGCTGGCTCCCCCGTAGCAGT
The DNA here is from genome assembly GCF_040937935.1 of Hyperolius riggenbachi. Classification (NCBI taxonomy): domain Eukaryota; kingdom Metazoa; phylum Chordata; class Amphibia; order Anura; family Hyperoliidae; genus Hyperolius; species Hyperolius riggenbachi. The sequence continues at coordinate 196,823,556 of NC_090656.1, read as the reverse complement.
ATTTGACTAAATTAGTCAAATACTGCTCTCTCCACCGGTGCAGGGAGGCTTTGGAAATCTTTGGGAGCCCCAGTGCTCCTATAGACGGGCCGCTCCATACTGCGCACGCATGAGCCCTCTCTTGCGTAAGTAAGGAGCCGCCTGTTTTTCGGGAGAGCTCGGCTCCCAAAGACTTCTGAAGTCCCCTGCGGCGAGTGATTTATACGGTGGAGCCAACATGGCACCGGGAAAGGAGAGGGAAGGCTCATTAGGACCCACAGCCTTTCCTCTCCTTAGGTAAGTATCTGGTTTCTTTTTTTTTTAACCACTTGAGGACTGCAGGGGTAAACCCCCCTAGTGACCAGGCCATTTTTAGCTAAATTGGCCACTGCAGCTTTAAGGCCAAGCTGCAGGGCCGCACAACTCAGCACACAAGTGATCCCTCCCCCCTTTTCTCCCCACCAACAGATCTCTCTGTTGGTGGGGTCTGATCGCTCCCCCCATGTTTATTTTTTTTTTAAATAAATATTATTGTTAGGTTTTTTTTTCTAAAATCCCCTGTTCCTTTAAATTTATTCCCTCCCTCCATCCCTCCCTCCCCACAGCCGGCCAATTATGGCGATCGGCTGTCATAGGCTTCTGCCTATGAGAGCCGATCGCTCTCTCGTCCCCCATGGGGACAGCCGTGTCACACGGCTGTCCCCGGTGCAGCGCTGCTGCTCATCGCAGCGCTGCACCAAGTAAATAGACGGCGTGATCGCCGTCTAACAGTCTCCCGAGCGGCAATAGCCGCTCAGAGACTGAAGGCGGGGCGGAGCTCCGCCCTCCGAGCATGAGATGCGCGCGCACCATGCACGCGATCTCATGCTAAACAGAGCCCCAGGACTTTACGCCAATTGGCGTTAGGCGGTCCTGGGGCTGCCGCCGCGGCCACGCCTACTGGCGTGACGCGGGCGGCAGGAGGTTAAAGACTCCGATTAGCTTTAAGGCCTCGTTCACATTGCGTTCCGTTCGCATGTCCGTCTGCGTTGGGCGGGATTTGTGGCGTTTTTTCTTTAAACGCTTTTCTAAGCGGTTTTGCCGAGCAATTGCGGTTTTCCACTTCATGACGTCAGTCAGGAAGTAAACTCTTTGATCCGCAAAAGAAAAAATACAAAATGTATTTATTCTC